>NW_027493070.1:0-407274 GCF_021521415.1 Bidens hawaiensis | reverse complement strand
GATTTAACCATTTGACCTGTTGTAGTTCAAATGGTGTGAAATTGCCACCACTGAAGTGGTGGCATTCACTACAATTTTGCTATATGATATTCTTTACTGTTTGGTAGGTTTTTACAGAAGGTTTACAGATGCCAAATCATGAACAGTATCCTCCTCAAGGTGACCAAAATCAAATGAGACAAGAAACTAATTATGACTATGGAGCATCTGTAAATGGACAAACTACGCATTCTGAATTCATGGGTGGTGTTCCTTCCAAAACTGAGGAGGAAAAGGTAATGATAAATTTTTAAAATTTTAATACTTTACATCAGTCTGTTTTGTATGAATCCACATTAACATTGATGTTCTTGGTTTGTATTATAATTCACGGCAGAGTTTGCAACAAATCTCTTCTCAGTTCCATGCCTCTCTAAGGTTGGATCAATCTGACAATGGCATTATGCAACAGGTTTGTGTTAATTACTGTTTTGTTTCACAAGATTACTGGTTTATAACTTTTTATTATGGCATATTGATCCTGCATGTTAAAACACAGGAAAAGAGTTCAATCTTTTTGTCTAATCATGGAGGTGAAGCTCAGATTTCAAATACAGGACAGGTGGCATCTGCTGTTATTGCACCTCAAGTTATTCAATCAATAAAGGCTGGTGAGACCCTACCAAACAAGGTGGACATCGTCACACAGAATAATTCTTCAGTAGGAAAGACTGCAGAAAAGGCTTTATTTGATGAAGAAACTTTATTAGCTTGTGTTGTTCGCACAATACCGCCTGGTCCAGGTGGAAGGATACAAATTAGCTCTACGGTTAGTAGCATTTATTATATCTTATCATATAATAAGTGGATTAGTTTTATATGTTAACAATTGTTATGTTTTGTTGTATAACACTTCTTGACAGCTTCTGACTCGGCTCACTAAAATGCTATCACCACTTCGTTGGCCTGATTATGAGAATAAACATGGAAAACTTGATACTTTTTTGGGCAGTCATCCTGAAGTAAGCTCAATTGTTTTCGTAACTTTGACTATTTGACTTTATCTGAGATAAATACAGGCAATAAGTTGACTTATGTTCTTATTATTCTTTTTGCTTCAGCTGTTTGTGATAGAAGGGGATTGTATTCAGGTGCGTGAGGGCGCACAGGAAATCATAGCTAGCATGGTGGCACGTGCAAAGGTCCGTGCCGCCACTGTTGCCGCCTCTGCAGCGGCTTCTCACCCATTAAAGTTGTCTTCTGTTGCTGTGACGCCAATGGCTCAAACTCGCTTGAAGCGGGTCCCGTCTACCGAGTCACAGAACCCGAATGGTGGTTCACTCAATCCTATAGGTGTGAGAGTTTTGAGCAAAAGCAATGATCAAATGAAACATGTATTGGCAAACGGTAATGGGGCTAATATGAATAGACCTAATTTGGGGAGTCAAAGCAAGGTTATTAACAATGGGAGGTCGGGTCCAAATTACCATGGGAAACAGCAGTGCAGGTAATATTAACATTTAGCGTACAAAAAAACATGTATTCGAAGTGGATTATCACTAGGAGTGTGCGTGGCGCGACTTGGTGCAGTTTTGGGCTAAAACCAAACCGAAAACCAAACCTTCGGTTTTTGGATTTTTGAAACCATTTGGTTTTGGTGTTTCGGTTTTCGTTTTGGTTTCGGTTTGGTTTTTGCCATTTGAGCTTGAAAATTTTAGGCCCAAAAGAAAGTTTAACCGAAAATAATGAATTTAGGTATAAATAATTTTGCTAATTGTTAACTAATTGATTATTATATATTTGGCCAAAAGTATTTGAGTTACATATTTATTAAATTCCTATAAATTACTTAAAATAAAAATCTAGAAATTCGGTTCGGTTCGGTTTTTCGGCTTTTATTTCATGCAAAACTAAAACCGAACCGTCAGGTTTTTACAAAAAACATAAAACCAAACCGCCAGTTTTTGTTTCGGTTTGGTTTCTTCGGTTTGGATTTTTCGGTTTTGGATCGGTCTTTTGGTTTCTTGCACACCCCTAATGATCGCGACTGGTGTTATCTTGATCTTATGTTATTTCTGTTTTCTATCGGCAGGTCTGCTGGATCTTTACCAGGTTCCCGAAAATAGTAAGATCAGATGTTTTATATTCATTGCTATTAAATAGTGAAAGTTTACTTGTAAAAATTAGTCAATCAAGTAACTTTCTTTTTTTTGTTTTTGTTTTTATGCTTACAACAGGAGATTCTGGAAGGATGTGGAAGCATGAGTTTAGGCGGTGAGTTTGAAGTGGTTAATTAAGATGGTTTCCTGGTGTTTGTACGATTCCGATTGGAATTGAAACTGGAAATGAGAATTAAACTTGAATTGGAATTGGAAGTAAACTGGAATTGCTTTTATAACTTAAAAAAGACTTTTTTTCTCTGTTGTAAAAGTGTGGTGTCTTTCAAGTTGCTTGCAGCTAGAAATTGTTTTTTTTTTTCGGTTTCATTAAATTAAAGCCACTCCCAAACCTTGTTCTGGAACTCGAAAGGTTCTAAACTCCAGCCAGATGGCATAACCGGTCCTTACAGAAACCATTTTGGCTTCGAACCTAGCTGACGGGTTGACATTGGATTCTGTACTTTTTTCTACCCCAAAAGTCAGTTCGGGACTGTAATTTAGAACTGGTTGCAAGGACTGGTTTGGAATCAGTTCTATGACCGTCAAGCGTCGATACTAGCCATTTTATAACGACTTTAAAGCCATCTTTTGTATGCGTTTTGGTGCTCTCTATCTTTTTTTTCTACCTGTTTTGCCATATGTTAGTATAAATAAATATGTAGGTATTACACTTTAAAAAACTAAAAATATTTTTAGTGGTTTAATTGGAAAGATAAAATTAACATGAGTTTTTATTGGTTAAGCATTTATTTTATATATTTGTTTTGAGTTTTTTAATTGTAAATTTGTTATTTTGGAGTAATAATATTCGATAAGACTTGTTTACCGAAAACTAGTGTCAAATCAAATTTACAAGGCAAATTTTCGGGTTTGTGTTGGGTTTAACATGCCTACTATTAAACTATTAAGACCCGTATTTGAAGCGACAAGATGTGTGTAGAGTAATGGACAGTTGATAGTGTTTCTTTTCGTCTAATTTTTTTTTTCCCTTTCGGAATAAAGTATTGAAAGTGTTGATATGAATGTACGAATAATCTAATTTCATTTTAGTTTCTAACCAAATAAAAACTAGCTTTCATCTTAAAACTTATGGAATAAGAAAAAATAAACAGTTCACGGAATAAGAAAAAATTATTTATTCTTTTGTGGTTCCAGTCCTGTGGGCCAATTTGGGCTTGAGATGAAATCAAGTTTGGTGTGATTTGGTTGCCCTAAAAGTTCATTTTGAAATTCCAAAAAAAAAAAAAAAAAAAACCTTAACGGGCTACATTTTTCTTCACATATGCCAATGAAAACAATTAGTATGAAAGGTGTGACCGATGACAGCTATTTTCTAAAGTGATTATTATCCGCCAACTACAAAAATGTGAGATTATTAAATTTCAATCTGACATGATAAAATAGTATGGCTACAAAATACAAATAATTACATAAAACCAATGAACAGTAATTTTATAAAAAACAGGTCACATGATGATGATATAAATCAAACAAAATATAAAGTCCAGTAAAATTTTAGTTATAAGCTAGTATACCATGCTAATATTTGCAACCTTTTTTCTAGAAATTGTAAACTTCTTGTTTTTTTTTATACAAAGTGATTACAAAAGTTATTTTATTTTAATATTTAGATGCTCCTTTCTAGTAAAATGGTTTAAGAGGTTTAATGCATTAATAATACACTTAATAAAATATCCCATTTCACCATAGCCCTCTTTTATTTGGCCCATGAGAAACAAAACATGACCCGAACCCGAGCTTCAAAACTTTCACACGAGCCAAACTAAAGTTTCTAATATATAAAGCTCGAAACGGGCCGAGCTTAACTTCTAGATAGCTTTCAAATAAAACATTCTCCAAAACAAAGATGTTAAAAATTCAATCTACTTTTTCTCTTCTATATTCCCACCTTTTGAACTCAAAATCAACTAAACCAAAAGCAAAGTATATCATTAACATATTTGGCTTTGCTAACACCTCATTAATCGCTAAAACCGCCACCATCAAAGAACATGCCTCTTCCATCTCCACCATAAGCCACCTCCGACCTGCCTCCAGACTGCATCCCAAACAACCCACTCTGACCACCACCCCTGAACCCCATCTGTGCCCGAAACTGTTGCTGTTGCTGCAGCTGCAACATCTGCTGCTGCTGTTCTTGAGCTTGCCTCGAGTTTACCAGAAACATCGAATTCTGACCACTGCCACCAGGTTGCTGCATGAAACTACTCGCCTGAGGCATGGAATTCGGCTGCGTTAGCGTAACCTAGAATATATATAAAAGCATTTATTATTGAAATACATAAAATGGTTGTTTTTTGTAAGGACAAAGAAATAAGTTGAATCACTAGAACTCGCCTGTGACGGATTTGGCTGTTGTTGTTGCTGTGATGCTGGTGTTTGAGCATCAGCAATGGCAGCCAAGTACATTAAGTTCTTCTGAAGCACAGCTTGGTACCTAAAACCGTTAACAATATTTAGTGGCCCGTTAGGTCGGTTTGAATCTATAGTGGGTCGTATTAACGGGTTGAAAGTTGCCCATCTTAGTATATTCTTGAGAATAAACTATAAAAAATGGACTAAAAGTTTTTTGGGCCAACCTAAACCCCCCGGCCCGGCCCGTTATAGCCTGAACTTGTTCTGACCCAATTATCGGGCTGAAAGTTGCCCGTCTTATATTCTTAAAAAAACTATAAAAATGGACTAAAACTTTGTCGGGCCAACATGAACCCCCCGGCCCAGCCCGTTTTAGCCCGAATTTGTTCTGATCCAATTATCGGGCTGAAAGTTGCCTGTCTTATATTCTTAAAAAACTATAAAATGGACTTAAACTTTGTCGGGCCAACCTGAACCCCCCCCCCTGGCCCGATATAGCCTGAAGTTGTTCTGACCAAATTATCGGGCTGAAAGTTGCCCATCTTATATTCTTAAAAAAACTATAAAAACAGACTAAAATTTTGTCGGGTCAACCCGACCAGGCCCGGCCCGTTATAGCTGAACTTGTTCTGACCCGTTACCCACTTACCCATTTTATATTTTCTAACTAAATATGAGATAACTTACCGAGCACATTCCTGATACCTCCCAAGGTTTTGACATTCCAAAATAATCAAAATTAGATTTTTGTTGTCTTCAAGGTGCTGCAACAATTCACATGAACAAAGCCAATATTATTATTATGACCATGGGCCCCACTAAACTTATAAAATAAAAATATTAAAGGTTTGACTTAGAAAAACAATTGTTTATATAACTATAAGCAGTGCATGATTTCATTTAAAATTGGGCTTTCATGGGCCCATACAAGTTGAGTCGCTTGTGATCTACTCGAGATCGGCTCATTAAAAGCGCGAATCAAACCGAGCTTAGGCCCGAGCTTCACATATCGAGCTCGAGGCAGCTCTTGAGAATAAACGATCTTTTATTTAATACATTTATTTGTTAATTGTTATTATATATACAAATAATAAATAATTAAAAATACTTTATATTATATTATACATGGTTTGGATCAAATACAAACTATGAAAAAGTGTTAACTGTGCGAAACAAGTAGTGTAATTAATTATAGTGTAGTGTAATTACACTACGATGTAATTACATAATTACACTACGTTTTTTCAGTCTTATATATATAAATTATAATATTAATATATATGTAAGCAATTATACAAAAAAATAATAATAAAATAATTAATAAATAATAAACTAGCCAAACTCTCGCCCTCTTCAACTAAAACGAGCCAAGCTCGAGCCTAAACTAGCTCGTCTCGGCTGGTTTACACCCCTAATGTTACAGAATTTGTTCATAATTTATGAAATGAATATGTGTTCTTCTATAAACGTAAAAATGCATGAATCAGTGACTTAACAAATTAAATAATATATTCATTTCGTCGATCGGCGCATGCTAGCGAAACAAACGGCGCACGTTAGTCGGTGACGGTAATGAGAATAAATAATAATAATAATAATAATAATAATAATAATAATAATATTTAAACCTTTTGAATCTGATCGGCGGTGATTGCATTGAGAGGTGTATTCGACGGCGGTGGTTGCTGTTGCATTTTGTCGCCGGAGACACGTCAGAACCCTAAACCCTGCAACCAAATCAAACAAAAAATGAATTTAAAAGAAACAAAGATTTATTATTATTATCATATATATAGGGTTAGAATAAAATATAAATTATTTAGGGGCTGTTTGGATTCATAATTTTCACCAACTTATAGTTATAACTTATAAGTTATAAGGAGAAGTCATAAGTTATAAATGTGTAACTTATCAATATTTCCTCTCACATAATAAGGAAACCTTAACACTTTTTTTTAACTTATCATAAGTCATAAGTTATAAGGAAGTAAAAATAAGGAATCCCAAACACCCCCTTAAACTATGTTATTTTTCGTATTCAAAACTGTAATTACTCTAGTTTAGTTATTTAGGGTATGCTTAGTTGGAGGTAATGGAATGAAGGAGGAATAGAATGAGAGAATGAATGGAATTGACAAGAGAATGAAATGGATCATTACAATTCATTTGTCTTTTTTGGTTAACATATGAGAATGAAATCAATTATTAATTTTTATTGTTTGGTATCCAAAAAAATTGTAGAAATGAAATAGAAATAATAAAAACACTCATATCTCAAAATAGTTTTTAACCAAAAAAAAAAAAACTATAATGGCGACGGTGGTAGCTCCGGCGACGAAAATGGTGGCGATGGTGGCGGCGGCGGTGGTGTCGGCAGTTGGTGGTGGTGCCAATGGTAGTGGTGGTGGTTATAGTTAGGTGGTAGTATTGTTGAGAAAGTATGGTGAATAAGGAATGGAATGAAAAAAAAAAGAAGGGGGTGGGAAGGAATGGTTTTGATGGAATGAGATTCCATGTGTAATGGATGATTCCATTCCATTGAACAACCAAACACCACTTTTTTCACTCCCACGTAATGAATCATTCCATTCCTACTGTCATTCCTGCATACCAAACACTACCTTAGAGTATTACAAATATGTGAGGGGAAATCTATAAATTACATGGTATGGCTATAGGTGGTTTCGAGTGGAGGAAAGAAAAAATATTATATGGAAAAGTTAAATTTGGTGTTTCAATATTCATGCCGTATATTTATTTATATATTCTGAAAGTGGTTGTGAGTGAAGGAAAGAGAAAATATAACGATAAAGGTATAAAAAGTATTATTTAATTGAACATAAAACGGAAAATACATTGATTTTAGTATAGTTATATGATACATATGAATATATGTTAGGTAATTGGATGGGAATGCTCTTACGTGTTTAATATGTTAATTCTATTTGTCCCGAATCTTACGTCTTATTATATAATATACTACAGTGTGGTGGGATCCGCACAAATGAAATTTTATACTTATCAATAACTATCGGTTGGTACGGTAAGAAGCTGATTGGTCCTAGTGATTGGGGTGGCTGATCATGGTTGAGCCACGCTAACATTTTTTTATCTTGTTATTTTTTAGCTTACTAATTTATGTTCACAATTTATTGTCGATTCCAATCGAATTCATGTCAGTTTGGCATTGCAACACGTGGGTTTTGTTTGTATAGTTTGTGATTCGCCATAGGTTTTGTTTTGTTTCAAATGTGTTAGGCTATCTGTTGTGGATGAAGTCACCACCAAGATTCTACCTATCATATTGCGTCATTGGCGCTGACCGGACCTAACCCTTCACTCTTTGTCGTCCGCCCCACAGTTCGCTTGAGCCCGCTGTGGTTCGCTAGCCATTTGCGTCCATGTCCCTTCACTTTTTGCCTATCGCGGCCGCTGGCTGGTTCACGTGTGCTGTTGAAGCCACCGTTCACTTGGCACCTGTTGCGGTTTTCGCGAGTGACTTGGCTCAATTTATCTGTTGAAGCCATTGTTCGCTGGACCACAACACATAGCCTTATTCTTTTGTATTTGATCTTTGACCAATTATCTTTGTTTAGTTATGATGTTGTAACCCGATATCGACCGAATTTGTGCTGACTTCCAAGTTCCAACCACACCGTGCGGGCATTACCGGCCTACTACAAGTCGTTTTAAATATGTTTTTTTTTATTACGAGCTATACGAGTGTCAATATTAATCTATTCATTTATTTTTCCGGGTTTATTGTCAAGACTGTTACGAAACTAATTGATACCGACTGAATTCACATCGTCGTGCCGATACAACACGAAATGTTTGTTATCTGGTTAACCTATTAAACGCACATTTTGAACTAAAGTAATTACTCATGTATAATTTTATAATATAAAATTATTATTATAATATTAATATATATATATATATATATATATAGAGACAAACAAATTATTCATATCAAGTATCATAAACGTAAGATACTTGAATTCATATTCGGCGGCATATAGAGACAAACAAATTATCGGTTTGTCCTTTTCTGCGTGCATATATATATATATATATATATATATATATATATATATATATATATATGCACGCAGAAAAGGACAAACCGATAATTTGTTTGTCTCTATATGCCGCCGAATATGAATTCAAGTATCTTACGTTTATGATTGAATGAGGTTTCAATGTTTAATGAACCCGTTTACATTTATATATATGTATACTATGTATAATAAAACAATATATTAATATACATTCAAATTTTGAAAGATAACGAATATGGATTAGTTGATACTGATTAAATTAAGTTAAAATATTCTTACAAACGTTTACCTTTTTCCACATATCATTTTTGGGTATAAAATATGTGAAATGTTATTAGTAGGGGTGCAAACGAGTCGAGCCAGTGCTCGACTCGTTGAACTTATAGAGCTCGGGCTCAACTCGTTTACTATGTATCAATTATTTATTTTACATAGTTATAATTTTTTATTATAATTTTATGTATAAAATAATATATATTATTTAGTTATTTATATTTATTTTTTACATTATGTATAGAGGGTATATATTAATAATTATTAAATATATGTTTTAAAAAATAATAAAAATGGCAGACTCGTTTAGGCTTGCGAGCCGGCTTGAGCTCAATAAATGAAGCTCGGGCTCTGGGTCATTTATTAAGCGAGCTTACTTTTAGGCTTGAGCTCGGGCTTAGGCTCGATTAAGCTCGGTTTGATCGAGTTTTTTAACAAGCCGATCTCGAGTAGCTCGCGAGAGCTCAGTTCGTTTGCACCCCTAAATGTTAGCATATGAAATGAACTAACAAAATACGACATGTGTTCTTATCAGACCGGTCCTGAGAATTTATAGTCTAGACCCTAACGAGTAACGAATTTTACAAACTATTTTTTTTAAATGATGATTAACGTTATAACAATAAAAATGGCAAAAAAATATAGTATTAAAAAGATATACCCTTTTTTCTTTTATCGTTAAGTTTTTTAGGGTTTCATACATACATATATAATATTAGGCCCTTGGAGAAAGGGCCTCGTTTGGCGGTGTGGCTCGCACACCTTGGGGTCAACCCTAGTTCAAACTATGCGAAAAATACGTTAGTGATGACTCATTAGGTGGAAATTACACCATGAGACGCTATTAGACATAATCTTCACCCGATAAAAACACGTGTCTCGTGGTATATTATGCTCAAAGATGCCAAATAGTAGTTTGTGTTATTTGATTGAAAAAGCTAATATTTTGTGGGTTGTAAATAGTTAAATCAGTGTTCAACTGTTCACTAATTTTGATTATCAAGATTTATTCATTTTCATGATTTTCTTTTGAATTTTTTTTATAAATAAGATGTATATTTAACTTTATAGCTCTTTAATAAAGCAATTAATTTAAAATTTTATTAATAAAAAATATAAATGCTTGATAAAAGATAAATTTTATATTTTGCATTGAACCATTTTAAAACTCCAATATACTAATTATACTTCGTATAAATTATTTTCTTATAAATCCAGTAATTATTCAAATCAACCAATACATGATAAGCATATAACATAAAAAAGATATTCAAAGGAGTTAAAATTATTAGTTTATTTTTGTAGCAAATAGTATTGCACTAAATTTGATGTTTTGTTTGAAAAAAGAGGTGGTTAATAATAATAATAATAATAATAATTAGTATTATTAGAAAAGTGCATTATCATAAAATCTTTAAAAAAAAATGAAGGTTAAAGAAAATATAAATAAAAGTGGGACATGAAGTTAGCTAAAGGTTTCAAACACGTGGCCTCACTGGCGTCTTTGACGGGCTCACCCTGCATCAAAACGGGTCCAAATCAGAAGCATTTATCAAGGGAGAAAATGGACGGGTCAGACAAGTCGGGTTGACCGTAAACATGCTTTAATATTTATATAAGTTTTTAGAAATAAGTTGACTTTTAGAAGTAAATAAACCAGCTAACAAATAATTACTGATTTTTAGCAACCGATCGGATCAACGCATTTTAACTGATTTTAATGTCCATGGGACATCGAACGTCACAAAAATAAATTAATATGAAAAATAATATTCTTAAAATGTATTTAAAAATAATACATTTGAAATCATATCAGATGCACATGGCATAACCACTAAAATGACAAATAAGACGCCACATAAGTATTTATCGAAAAATCAACAAAAAATGAAAATGTAATATGGTAGCTAAAATCTGTAATAAAGGGGTTTCTATTTTGCTTCTAATTTAAAGTTGGTTACTAAAATCAGAAGAAAACAAATGTCGAGTTTGTTTTTATTTCGTATGGTTTAACCTTAAATATACACTATTGACAAATTTCGACCCATTTGCCTCGTTTCCTTTAAAGCTTTCTGTTTTTTTATTTTGCCCAAGATTAAACATAACCTGCATCGACCCGTTTATAAATAAAACGACAGAAAAAGACCACTCAACCTTATTGGCAATGCTCCCAGCACAGCGCCACTGCAGTTCAGAGCTGCAATTGCACTCTCGGCCTGCAAAAAACAATACTGTAAATACCAAGATTTTTAAGAAAATATATTTGAAACGGAAATGTAACTTACTTTCACATTTTGTCATTGTATGTAAAAAAATTAATTATTTTCCTCGCAACATGCTTTTTTTTGTCAACTATTTTACGTAACTAACCTTTTGTAGCAGGTAAACGGTGAGGTGACACCAGGTTTTTCAAGATGTAGCGTGTCACATCGTCATTTTACCTCCTATAGAAGGTTAATCACATACAGTGGCAAACAAATTAAACGTATGCCACATATAATGGAAAAAAATTTAATTTTGTTCTTACGTATGTCGTATACTGACAAAAAGGTGAAAGAAAGTTACAATTTAGTGTAATAAACCCGGAAAAAAAAATATACGATACATGCACTCAAATTACGAAATTGTATTTAACTAAAATATTATACGATCCAAGATTTAGTAGGGCCTGCGTCACTAAGGATTAATAATCAAGTTTTGTGTATTTATATGCTTCAAGTTAATTCCTTTTTTAAGCAACAAAAATGCGCTAAAAGTATCATGAAAATTTACCATTACAAACTCAACAAAGGCGATACGAGTGGAGTGATTATAATCCCCAAGCAACCTCAAGCGATAAACCTAGAAAATAACAAATTCCACAACGTGTGGTTTGAAATTTAAGAAATAACTAATAAGAGTATATTTTTTGGAGTTTTTAAAACGGGCAGCCGCATACCTCGCCACAGAGTGTTTCAAAGAAGAGTTTGACATCGGCTTGAGTGACCTGATTAAAAAAAGTATATCCAAAATAATTTAATCATCATATGCATTAAAGAAAAGAAAGTAAATGAATTTACCTTCTTATCGATGTTAGTGCAGTAAATAGTTCTTGCACACATTTCCCTCTCGTCTTCAGACTATAAAACAAAATTTTTTAAAAGTCAAAACGTGTATTTCATAGCTTATCGAGGTCAACAAAAGTCAAAGTCTTGAAAAGTCAAAGGTAAAAGAGCATCACCTGGGGTAGAAAAGTTGGATTTACGGGTGCGATTGCGGTTTTTGAAGGTAGAACCCTAACAGGATAGTACCCAAGCATAGTTCCACTAAGTGTCAACGCTTTCCTTGCACCTTCTGCAAACACATTAAATACAATCACAAAAAATGGAAAAAAAATTAAGTATTTACTCGATACTAAATTTTAAAATCATTATTCACGTACCCTCATCGGTAAATTCTATAAATGCAAAATGAAGAACGGAATTAGGGTCACCACATACACGACAGTCCACAACCTTAAATTTCCAAAAAAAAAAAAGTAAGATCTTCACGAAATCAGTCAGTTTTCAAGTTGTAATACAATAAACTCACAAAACCGTAGCATGTTTACCTGCCCACAATTAACGAAGAGAGCCGCAAGTTGTTCTTCAGTTACCTACATCATCATATATCTAAAGTTATGACTAATAATCAACAAAAGAACAACAAATCATAAAAATAAATATATGATTCCTTCTTTACCTGCTGATCAATATCAGACACGTAAACCGTTCTTTTAATCACATCGTCACGTTGGGCCATGCTGGTTCGGCTGTTCATCCTTCTTTTCCCATAACTAAAATTCCCCTTCTGGTCATAAACATCATAAATAATAGGGTAAGTTACAAGTTAATAATCATAATCTATGCTTAGTTAAACTTTTATATGCAGATAATCAATTTTTTTGTAACCACGAGAACCCGTTATCGATAAACTCACGGGCCCACAAATACCCTGCTAACCAATAGCCAGCACGATCAGGTAAATTACAGTCTGGATAATCAGTTGTAACCAGCACAATTTGGATAGGCAATTCCCAAACTGATTATTTCACCCTAACCTCCAAACAACAGATAATCAAGATTATTAAAAGGGGGAAATCAAGATCATTAAAAATGCATACTTTATAATCAAGATTATTGCAGTTTTTAATATCAAGATTATTAAAAAGTAATAATTTATAATTTATAATCAAGATTATTGCAGTTTGCTTCTATCCAAACACCCCCGAATCAAGATAACATCAAGATTGTTAAAAATTCATAATTTATAATCAAGATCATCGCAGTTTGTTTCCATTCAAACACCCTCAACCAAGATTACTAAAAGTGGAAAATAAAAATTTTAAAACTTTATATCTTATAATCAAAGATTATTTGTTGTTTGCTTCTATCCAAACACCCCCGAATCAAGATAACATCAAGATTGTTAAAAATTCATAATTTATGATCAAGATCATCGCAGTTTGTTTCCATTCAAACACCCTCAACCAAGATTACTAAAAGTGGAAAAGAAAATTTTAAAACTTTATATCTTATAATCAAGATTATTTGTTGTTTGCTTCTATCCAAACACCCCCGAATCAAGATAACATCAAGATTGTTAAAAATTCATAATTTATGATCAAGATCATCGCAGTTTGTTTCCATCCAAACACCCCCAATTAAGATTACCAAAAGTCGAAAATAATTTTTTTTTTTAACTTTATAACTTATTATCAAGACTATAGCACTTTGTTTCTAACTTTCTATCCAAACACCCTAAAACAAAAGTAGAAAGCCAGGATCATTAACAAAATTTATAACACACACAAACATATATATATATAGGGTTGGTATCATTTTAGAACTCCAAAAAAGTTAAGAACTTCTAAGAACCCATAACAACCAAACATTGTTTTAATTTTCATATATTAACATTGTTTTAGACTAGTTTTACCATATTTTATATATAACTTTTTGATTACATATATAAATCACATACGTGTAAAATTTATGTAATAACCAATTTACATATATGTAAAAAAAATTAGATATGTGTAAAAACTAGTTTTCATAATTGTTATCTTAAAAATAGATATAAAAAGTGATAAAACTATCCTCAAATAACATTAACATACACAAAAAATTATAAAAAACGTTAATTATTCTGTAATGACATATATATGTGTGTGTGTGTGTATACCCTTCTTGTGGGACTGCCATTAGCAAGCCCATTGTTATTAGTTTGCACCAAGAAATTATTAACAGCAGCATAACCAAAATATGCAGCTGATGACGTCAGCAATGCAGGTCTTTGATTTGGGATAAATTCTTCAGCCATTGGATTAAGCTTTGATAACATTTCTTCCAAATCCTTAATTTCTTTCTTAAACCCATCACCGCCGTCGTACCCATTTCCGGCAGCCGTCTCCGGCGCCGGCGGCAGTGACGTCATCTTCACCGGCTGCTGATTGTGATGGTGGGATGAGTTTGTTGACTGGTCAACATCAGACCCATTTTCAACAACAGCCATTTGATCAAGAAATTGGATTCAAAGATTCGAAAGATCAAATGTTTGTGATCTGGGTATTGCTTCTGTTGATCAAGATTGTGAAATTAGTTAATAAAAATTAATAATTTGACTGGTTTTTGGGCGAAAATATGTACCTCAAATTGAGCTAACGAGATCACACATTCACCGAAAATCGAACCGAACCCGGTTGTAATTCGGGTCGAATTAGAAAACCCAGAAGGGGATTTGTGAGGTGTGGTGTGAAGATTGAATCTTTTATGGAAATTGATTTATCCGTCAATGTTGAAGAAATGAAATGAAGGCATTCAATGTAGCACAACACTACTTTATTTTATTTTTTCTTCATGCTTTTATTTACTTTTTTATTTATTTTTAGAAAGACAGCTATTTCACAATCTGGGTTGTCCCAAAATGACTACACTATGTTGTCTTAACTGGACTCACGCTGACTTCAGAGTTTGACTTTGACGTTCTCCGGAAAATCGTACCGCCGGTTAAAGGTGCACAAAATACTCGGTTCCTGTTAGTATCTGCCCCGCTGGTATGACCTGGTACAGGATTTCTCCGTGGAACCGTACCCGGAACCGGAAATACCCAGTCAAAACTCGACCCTACCCGGAAAACCTGGTCAAACCCAACTATACATGGAATCGATTCCTACCCGACCCGGTTTTGACTTTTATTGATAATACCCGGTTCCCACTCCTGAAAATACCCATTTTGAGCACCTCTACCGGCTAGAAACAAACAAATTTGGTACCGGTACCGAAATCGGTATTGATTCGTACCATCGGTATCGAATTGATACCAAAGTTTTGAGTTTCGGGACCGGTACGGTTCAGTACCGGTATTTCCCGAATTTTTACGTTTAGTACAGTACCAGTACCAATAATTTATGATTTTTGGGACCGAGATTTTCAATACCGGTACAGTACGGATCTCATCCCTACTATCGGTGGCTGCCACTTGACAATCGTGTCGTCACAAGAGCAAAACTTTCTGGCATAAAACAAAATGGGACGAAAACACGGATTAGCTCATGATAATAATTTAGTTTTTTTATTTATGGGGCATTTACATATTTCCCCTTTCTAAACTTTGAAATTACATATTTCTCTAAACCATGCTTAAAGAGCATTGTACATTTTGCATTAAAAACTTGTATTTTGAAAAAATATGTAATTTCCCTTGTTTAGGAAGGGGAAATATGTAAAAATCCCTTTATTTTATTGGGTTTTAATATATTTAATTATTTAATATATTGGGTTTTAATATATTTAATTGTTTAATATAATGATGCCAAAAATGGTGGGATCATCATCCACTCGGACCCGTTTTAATCATGGAAAGTTTTATAAAAGATCTTTTTTATATTCAGATACTTTCTTGTTTAGTGTAAAGTGGTAGTTGGGTTAATAATGTAATGTTAAACCAAAAATTACAATTTGGTTTTATAGTTTTTTAATTGGTTATAAAAAAGGGTATAACATGTGTGTTTACAGTACTTGTAAAAACTAAAAAGTGTTAGTTATGTAATTTAATAATCATGGAACGTTTTTTTTTACATGTATTCATTAATGTGATAGCTAAAGGTTTTAGTTTGGCTAATAAATAAAACTTTAAGTGGGTTATAAATTTATAACAAATGCAACGATGTATACGTTGGTACTAGCATCTAAGATGTTAGATCGTCAAAACTATACTGCATAAATGTCATGCCGTAGCGTAGAAAGGAGATGACGTTAAAAAGGTTTCCTACTTGCAATGTGAGGCGGCTTTGAGTTCTTAAACGATGAGTTTTACAATTAAAAACTTGTTTGTATATCCATACATATTCAAAACTAGTATTAACACCTCTCCCGCTGCGAAGGGTGAGTAATTTATTACATTTAAACTCCACTCGAAAACATGAAGTTACCACCACCATCCGTCATCCCCTCTCCCATGGCCAAATAACTAACATTAACCATTAAGGAAATTGAACAAATAAATAAGAAGTAGACGTAAAAACGTTGAACCACACAAGTTCGTTGCATTGTGTTAACACACAAAATTAGAGCGAAACATAAAATACAGAAAAAAAAAAAACTAAACGTTGCGACGGGGCCGTTAAACGGGGAAAATATACATAAAAACATTAACTACACACATACGTTGCAGCGTGTTAACACATTAAATTTATACTTAAATCTTAAAAAAAAATTGTGAAAGACGAAAAGTATATGTGATCAAAGTTAAAAGTAGAAAAATGTTGGCGGCTAAATCTAAAAAATATTTTGTATGTATTTGTAAACTATGAAAAGTGTCGGTGCTCAAAGTATTAAAAAAAAGAAAAGAAAAGGATAAAATGAACTACAAACTATGAAGCTTAATGTACACATCTCTAATGCCAACTCTTCCAAGTTTTGTAAATATATAAATATCATGTTTTCCGACCATTTAATCAATTTCCTTTAATTTTTGAGTATTCCCAATCCATTTCCTACCTTATATTTATATATATCATATAATTACATTACAAATTACTGTTTTTTCTTTTATTTAATTAAATAATATTTTTTTTATACCTTTATCATTATTTTTTCTCTTTTCTCCACTCATATCCACTTTTCAAAAATATTAAAAAATTATAGGGTATGAATAGTGACTCGTCAAATTTAACTTTCTCTTATAACATTTTTCTCTCCTTTACTCAGAACCACTCATGACCATACAATATAATTTACAAATACTCCTTACATATTTTAAGGAAATAGGCTGAGAATGTTATAAGACTTTTATGACATCTGTTGAGTTATAATTTCCTATTCATGTTGAATTCACCTTGGAGTTCTCTAGTATTCAATATTCATATTTAATTTTATCTTCAGAATTAAATGAGACTTGCCTTTTTATTGCATTTAGTCAAATTAAGATAGCAAGCTCTAACTTTGAGAATATTCCATAAAATTTAAGTAATCATCTTCTTCTGACAAGTAAATCTATATCAAACAAACTGCATACGTTTCAGGAAGCTTTAACTTTATTTTAGGCTGTGTATACTGGACCACAATTACAATTTCTGACCATTTTGAACGATATTCAATAGGAACACCCTTCCACCCTCCCTCCCCCGGCGATAAAAGGGGCGACTAGGGGAGCGTAATTTTATCGTTGTTACATGTTTGAAAATAATATTATTTTAATTCTTTTATGTGTAGCATACACACACATACACATACCACTACACTCCTTAATCAACAATTCCTTTTTTGCAGACTACACATAGCCTAAGTAGCTAGATTGATGTCGAATAAATATAAATGACAGGCTTTCATAGACATGTTCTTGATAACATGTGCTTGTGGATGTTTGGAAAGTGTGATGCATATTTCCAAATTTGCACACTTTACACTAAAATAAGGTAAAAAAGGAAAATGTTGCATACAAATGAATTCAAGTTTTAAAATTTCATGCCTGATTCAACCTCTAGACGTATAAGATTGATATATGTCACTTCATGCCAAATACAAATAGAAAGAACTAAACATATAACCAAAGAGAAAGAAGCATATTCGACACGATAACTAAATCCTAGGCTAACATTGAACGAAACTGAAAGGGCATTGAAACTGAATAATCGGAATCGAAAATAAGAAAGAGCAGTCGAGTTACCTTAATCAATCGGCTCCGTATTCGTGACTTTCTAAAACTTTGTTATGGAGGATGTGAGAAACATGACTTCAGTGGACGAATTTAGATCGGATGGAGTTGTTAAGAGTTATATGAGATTGTTGCATATTAAATGTTTCGGCTGAGAATGCTTTTAGTTACAAGCTAAAGGAGCTAAAGACGTACGATTTACCTAAAGGGTTTGACAAAGTTGTGCTAGTTTCGTCTTAGCGAGTGATGCGAAAGCGAGTTTCGCATAAGCAATGTATAAGCAAAGTCTCCCAGATGATATAAATTTGTTTAAAAAATTGAAAAATTTAGACATGGGGAAAAAGAATGACCTACATAATTAAACATGGTGCAAATGAAAGAAAATGATCGATAGAAAATCACTGTAGATACAGACGACTAAGATTAAGATTAATATTAAGTATTATATGTACATATATGTATATGTAATCCTAATTGCTCTCGTGACAACTATTGGACCTAATCGCTCTCATACATTAATTAATTTACTGATGTATCAACAAATAATTATGGAGAATAAGAAAATGACAGAGGTAGGCAGGCTACACAAGTTCTTTTAGATGTGACTTCTTGTATAATATGTTGTGTAATTATGCATTTATACACCAATAAGTTAATTACTTTTGTAACAAATGTATAATTGTATTCAAACTCATACAATTATCATGTATTAGTTGTAGCAACGTTAATTTTCAGACTACAAATTAGCGTGGCGCTCAAGATAACTAAAAGAACTTGGACCACAAAGAAACATAAAATTCACTCTTTCGATGACGATGGATTGAATGAAAGACGTGGTTAGAAGTCGATTATTTTGAAATAAGAACTCTACAAATCTCTACTCACTAGGGAAACCGAGGTTGTCATAAGAGTTGCGATAAAGTCATGGACTCGTGTATGCTCAATCTTCCGTTATTGATTCACATTCCGTTGAAGTTAGATGTTAGACACAATTTAGCAGAAAAATATAACTAATAATTACCCAATTTTCAGGATATCGATATTTGCTAGTACGGTATAATAATATAATTAAATAATAAAAACACTTAAAAAGAGTTTATGGTATATAGACAAAAGGAATTATGGAAAAAGTATTGCTTTATGTTATAACTTATAATTACCATTTTTACCATGGCTCGTGTTAGAGGTGAAACAAAAAAAAAAACCCTGTTATGGACCTGACCTAGCGGTTTCTATCCGGAGCCGGACTTGACCCTACCCTACCCGTGGTTACGAATCGGGGTCCGGGCTTTGGGTTTCTCCCCGGAACTGTACCAGAACCGGAACCAACCCGGAGCCGGTGGAACCGGTTCCATCAATACCGGGTCAAAACACGATCCGACCCTACCCGAAACCCAAAAAAAATCCGGAAAATCCAGTCAAATACCCGACTATACCCGAAACTAGGGCTGTCACTTTTACCCGAAACCCGAAACCTGACCCGAAAAAACCCGAACCCGAACCCGAACTAACCCGACCCGAAGAACCCGAACCCGAGAAAAGACTAACCCGAACCCGAACCGAAGTAATCTGGGTTGGTTCTCGGGTTTGATTTATAAGTTTCGGGTCAACCTGAATAAACTTTAGTTTTAAAATTAAATATATTTTTAGGTATAATAAGCTAAGTCTTAGCCACTAAAGTTATCATAATCTAGCTCTATGTTGTCATTCTAACTTATTTATTATTAATTTATGTTTTTCGTTTATTACTAATAGCAACCAAAATCGAATAACCAAATCACGCCCGATTGAATACGATTAAGACACGAGTTAGTTTTACTCTTTTATTGAATTGTTTTATCAAGTTATGTTGGTTTGTTATTTGATTATTTGTGTTATAAGCAAAAAACTATATATTGTTTTAATTTTAGCATTGTAGTTTTTAATTTTTTTTTGTTTTTGTGTTTTTTTTCTTTTGTTTGTTTGTTTTCTAGGATACTCGAAACCCGATTAACTCAACCCGAAAAACCCGAACCTGAATTACCCGAAACCCGAAAAACCCGTGAAAGATTTGGGTTGGGTTTCGGGTCAAGATTTAAAACTTTGAAACCCGAAGAACCCGACCCGAAAAACAAACCCGAAGAACACCCCTACCCGGAACCGGTATCTACTCAGACCCGGTTTTGACTTTTGTTGACCATACCCGAAACTGGTTTATACCCGGTTCCTGTTTATGAAAATACGGTTTATACAACACCTTTAGCTCGTGTCTCATTACAATGTTACGTAAGAAAATAATAAGGGGTCAAAGTTGTGATGCGAATATAGTCCACAATGGTATACAGTAAGTGCTCATTTTCCATAGTTATGCCTCTCGTGACTCGTACCTCGTATTAAGAATGATTCCTAGGATCTATGGCCTATGGGTACGGACAATTGACTCTTATACTAGTTACATACACTAGTTAAATACATATTGTCTATTTTATAAAATGTTGTTTGTTTTTCAGAGGTAAAATGTATGCAATCTGTGAACCAAATCTGCAGACATCTGTAAAAGAATCTGTAAAAGAAAGGATGGACCAAAATCTCTGTAGTCCGCAAGAACAGGACTATTTGTTTTTTAACGTCTATAGAATGCTAAATAAACTGGTGGTTATGTATGAATTGTGGTAGTGGATAGTGGTGGTGGTGGTGGACGGTGGTAGTGGTAGTGGATGGTGGTGGATAGTGGTGGTGGACGGTGGTAGACGGCGGTGGTGGGTGGTAGTGGACAGTGGACAATGGTGGTGGACATTGGGTGTTGGTAAATGGTGGTGTTTAGGGATGAGCGTTTTCGGTACGGGTAGCGATTGGTATCGGTACCGTACCGGTGCCGGTACCGAATTCGGTACCGATTTGGTACCGTCGGTACCAAGTTTTGAGTTTTCGGTATCGGTACGGTACCGGTACCAGTACCGGTATTTCCCGAATTTTACACGTAATACCGGTACCGAACCGAACATTTCGGTACCGGTACCGACAATTTCCAAATTTCGGGATCGGGATTTTCGGGATCGGTACCGGTACCATCCCAATCTCATCCCTAGTGGTGTTTAACTCTCTGCATACCTTAGAAGATCTTAGAAGTGAATGAGCCAAGTCTGCACCAAAAGGAGTTCGCCAGAAGTTTTTTAAATGAAACGTTTTCAAAAAATCAAATAATTTGTAGATGGAAAATGTTTGCGCGTGGCCTGCGCGGCGCAGACGAAAGAGCCTGCACATACCTTTTTTAGAAAAACAAACAACACCCTCTTCACCTCTGGCAACATTTTAAGAAAATAGGTAGGACTAGTTGGCCCAATCGTTCGAGCTACGATACAAAAGCCCAAGGCATATATAGGGAACAAAATATATTATACAAATATTGGTGAAGTATCAGTAACAATAAATAGTGACATAACCGAAGATTATGTTAAAGCAGGTGGTGATAACATACGTTCTATTACAGATAATGAGTTTGCATATTATGAACTATTTTATAAACAAGAATAAAACAAAACATGTGTATCAATAAAATATAAATGTAAATACTTTGATTTCTTTTGCACTGGCCCTCTTTGATCAGTGGAGGGTCCAGCTGTTTTGTTGTTGTTGGTGGTTGAATGAAATTTTCTTTTCCGAAAGAGAAAGAAAATACATGAATGTAAAGTTAATAAAAAAAGTATTCGCCATGTGGAAAAAATTTATGTCAAAACGTTGTTAAAAGTAAATATAAAACAATGACAACAATTGAATTTTATAAAGCACCTATTAAAGGTTGCATCGAAACCTTTAAGTAGCTTAGACAATTTATATGTTTGTTCTTCGATTTTTAATAACATTTATATCAAGACAAGCATGCCGCAGTAGCACATTCAAAATGTTATATAATATCATGTTTTAAAATGCATAAATGGTGTTATATTTGGTAGTCTCTTAATAATGCCACATACGAATCAGTCAACATTAAGTGTGTTTAGTTCACAAAATGACATATCTGAATTGGCCAACAAATATTTTACCTATTAAGCTTCAAAATGATGCTGAATAAAATTTGTACCCCATTATCCCTTAATATGTGTTCATAACCCTGAGTTTGCCACTAGCATACCACTTCCTCCTCCGCCACTAGTCACCACCACATCAGTGTACCCAACAGTTAGCACTAACTAGCTTAGAGACTTTTAATCATTCAGACCTCTTACTAATTCGACACTTACTGGTGTAGAATTTGTCAAACTTCTAATGATGGAAAAGAGTTTTGAGTGAGCTATATGGCATACCATGACTTGAAAAAAAAGAAACAAAAAAACAAATGAAAAACTACAACTTAAATAGTAAGTGTATTACGACTTTATTAAACCGTCACAACGAAACAAACACATATATTCTTTCGATCATATTACGACTTTATTTTCTAGAATTTTGTTATCCGTCGCCCCAACGCATATATACAATCATACCAGCATCAGCACAGAGAGGTGGCCAAATAAACCGGTTAACCGAACTTACCCGAAAATCGAATCGAAACCAAACCGTTTTGAAACCGATTATGTAGAAACCGGTTTGGAACTGATTGAAACCATAGATGCAAAACCGGTTTCTAATTTTCTCCATCAAAACCAGTTCAAAACCGGTTAAGCGAACTGAAACCGTACAAAACCCGAAACGAAACCGATTGTAACTTGGTAAAAAAACCTGTTTCAAAGCCCAATAAGCCCAACGCATGCTACATATCTGGTACAATCAAAAGCACAACGAGACGCCTATTTCGCATCGCTCAATTCCAATTCCATTCAGGTATGTGATTCACCAAATCATAATTTAATCAATTTTCAACAAATCCTTGCTTAATTTTGTCTTCTATTTGATTTGAATCGCAAGATTATTATTATTATTATTATTATTATTATTATTATTATTATTATTATTATATTACGTTACAGCTAAACAATCGGAATCTGAAACCCTAGCCGGAGTCAGTTTTCACCGTCATTCACAGTAAGAACAATTCATCACTACATGTGTTAACAGTTAACTTGTTAATTTGTGATTTCACTTATTTATAGACCCTAATTTGAAGTTATAGCTTATATAGTTGAATTATTATTGCTATTATTGTGCTTTAGTAAGTTAGGGGTGCAAGCCGAGCCGAACTCGAGCTTGCTCGTTTAACTTACACGGAGCTCGAGCTCGAGCTCGGCTTGTTTCCATCCCTATTTTTAAAGCTCGAGCTTGGCTCGTGAGTAGTTTCTCAAGCTTGAGCTCGGCTAGTGAGTAGTTTCTCAAGTTCGAGTGCGGCTTGGGCTTGGTTTGTTTACTATATATTTTTTTTTTGTAATTAACTAGTTTTAGACATTTATAATTATTTTTGTATTTAACGTAATATATATTTATATTAGTTATTGTTTTTAAAACATTATATACAATTATAAATATCAAAGTATACATTATAAAATTTGTAAAACTATAGGCTTCTTTACGCTCGTGAGCTGGCTCGAGCTCGATAAGTGATGCTTGGACCCGGGCTCGCTTATTAAATGAGCCTACTTTTAGGCTCGATATGCTCGATCAAGCTTTCTTCACGAGCTCGACAAGTAAAGCTTAGACTCTGGCTCATTTGCACCCCTATTCACTATAACAAACATTTATCCTAGTATACATGAAGGAGATGCATGAATTACAATAAGGGTTGGGATAATAGGTCAGACACGACATTTGGTGTTAGACATGGAGCATAGATCGATTGGGGTCGGTTTTGGGCTAAAACCGAACCAAAATCCGAAACTTTGATTTTGACTTTTTAAAAACTGTTGGGTTTTGGTTTTTGGTCGTCAGTTTGGGTTCTGTTAGGGTTTGGTTTAAGTTTTTTCAATTGAGCTTGGAAATTTTGTGTAAAGAAACTGGCCTAAATTAATGAACTTGGGTCTCAATCATTTTGTTGATTTATAATTAGGTGGTTATTATACATTTAGCTAATGTATTTGAGTTACGTATTTATAGAATTTATATAAATTACTTGCAAAAAGAAAAAAAAATAAAATCTATAAATTTGGTTCGGTTCCTATTTTTCAGTTTTTGTTACATGAAAAACCAAAAACTGATCCGTAACTTCGCTTATTTACAAAAACAGAAAACCAAACCATCGGTTTTTGTTTCAGTTGCACACCCCTACATGACACGATAACTAATTGTATTGTTTTTTTTTCAAACACGAACACAAACCTGTTTAGATATAGGTTACACGACACGACTTGTTTATGGCACACAATAAATATCCCATATGTACTATGTGGCGAAACAGAAGTTGCCAAAAGTTTATAAATTCTTAATTAATACATAATCCTTAATGTAATTTGAATAAAAAATCCAAGTATTTGGACAAAAATTTAACTGTCTTGAACATGTTGACCTGTTCAAGACGCAGAAACCTGTTGAGCTCAAACCCAAGCTTGTTTAACTTCGTGTAGTTGCGTGTCGTGTTAACAGGTCTGTGTCACGGTGTCTGAAATTGGCAACCCTAATTACAGTCTATCGAGAGCCGCTTTTAGTTTGTTCTTGCAGCTTCCTGAAAAAGAACCAAGTGGTGAGAGGGGAAAACTAGTTGTTTCATTGTCTTGAAACAAACACATAATTATTCGAACTTGTTGAATATTAAGTTTCAAAAGTGATGCACCTTTTAAGATATTAGAAATTGAGCAGCTGATATGACTTATGAGTTTATGTTCACTTCAAAAATACATCACTCAGGGATGTTAAAAGTGATAACTAGGGTGGATATTTCACAGCTACAGTAAAACAAGTGTCAAGAGCAAGGTTTACATCTTATGAATGAGAGGTGTCTTAAAATTGATACCTGGGTTGGATATTTCACAGTACAGTAAAAAAAGTGTTAAGAGTAAGGTAAATACACTAAAATGGTAGTTTTAAATCGTTTTATGACACGGAGGGCTCTTAAAAGTGTTAACTGGGGTGGCTATCTCACAGAGTCGCAGTAGAGTAAAAACATATGGTAATTTTACATCATCTTATGACTGAGATGCTTTGTTTATGATAGATGTCAACCGCTTGGACAAGTATGAGCTTTGGAATCATACATAGGGATGTAAATGGGGATTTAGGGAATATCTTTTGGAGTTGTGGTTAAATAAAATATAGTTGGACCTCAAATTTATTGCCAAAATGCATAGCTGTGGAGCATATTGGCGCTTATGAGCAATATAGAGGATTTGGGAATTTTATTTCATTATATTATTGCTTTGGAGCTTCATGGATTGCATGAGCATTGGAGCTAATGAAGCACTGCTCATCACGAGGAGTGCTCTTTTGGTTTGCTTCATGATTTTGTTTTATTTCATATTTTTTATTGCATGATACCACATGACAGTTAAAGATGTGTGACTTACACAATACACTGGGAGTGCTCTTTTGATAAACTAGGAAACATCACTTCATGATCTCTTTTTTATTTTTGTTTTTATAGGTTATTTATTTGTTTAGTTTTTTTTTGCAGTTTTCAGTTAGCTGTCTCCTTGGAACTGAAAAATGAGTAGCCGTTTCTCACGCATGATTTATGTTGGGAATCTCCCCCTGGATATTAAGGAATGGGAAGTTGAAGATCTTTTTTACAAGGTGTGTGTCATTTGTCTCCTTTTAATAAAATTAAAGATTCATATAATTGTTTTTAGTTTTAGTCAACTAGTTAAACTACCAAAATGTGAAGTCACTTTTTCAAAAATATTCAAAGAATAACCAGGGTTGAGCCGTTTTTTAAATCATTTTGGCATTATAATAAAAAACATTTATCAGATATCATTTACAATACTAAGTTGCTAACATATAGCATCTGTTATATACCTATATATTATATACCTATATTGAATAATGCAAATTACATGCCTGGCACACATATGCTGTTTCCTTGTGCATCAGAAGAGATTATGGCAGCACTTGCTCAAGATTCCTAAATAATCTGATAAAACTACAGTTTTGAGTAACACACTTTTATGCTGGTTAGAATCAAGTTTTTGTAGTATCATTCCTGATTATATTACTGGAGTTTTGCAAATTATGAATCTGAACTTTTAGTGTTGTATGCTAAATTTTTAAGCTGGAAGATATGTTCAGCATTCTTAAGATGGTTTTGCTTTGTGCAGTATGGGCGCATATTGGACATAGAATTGAAGATTCCACCTCGTCCTCCTTGCTATTGTTTTGTGGAGGTAACTTATTGTAGTCCAACTTCGTTCTCTGATTGTATGAAATATATGTCTGGAGGAATGAAATTCGACAATAATTAACTGCTTGCGGTTGTTTAAATTTGTAGTTTGCAAATGCTCGAGACGCTGAAGATGCTATCAGGGGTCGGGATGGCTATAACTTTGATGGTTGCCGCCTGAGGGTAACACAGTTATATGCTTTTTTATCGCCTCAACTAATGCTTTTGCTTTTATATTATTAAAAAGTAAAAAAAATCTTTGATATGCTTTGTTGTGCAGGTTGAGCTTGCTCATGGCAGCCGTGGACAATCATCCTCAGGTGATGGCCGCGGTAGCTATGGCGGCGGTGGACGTGGCCGTGGAGGTGGTGGACGTTTTGGCATTTCACAACGTACCGAGTATCGAGGTGCCTCTCGAGATATACATTTATAGATTAATTATAAACTATAACTTAATGAATGCATTTTCTCAATTGTATTTTTTGGCAAGTTCCTTATTTTTTTCTTATTTTTTTTATGTGCAGTTATTGTTCGAGGGCTACCATCATCTGCTTCTTGGCAGGATCTTAAGGTAACACTGATGCTTTTAGCTTTTATATATATATATATATATATATATTTTATATTTTTGTTGCTCTGTTAACTGAAATAAAAATAAAAATGTAACATTTTTTCCCAGGACCACATGCGTAAGGCTGGAGATGTATGTTTTGCTGAAGTTTCTCGTGATAGCAAGGGTATAAGTTTTAACATTGTTATGAATTTACTCTTATCAATTAACATGGATTTCGTATCCTAACAAAAGTTCATATTCAGGGACATTTGGTCTTGTTGACTATACCAACTACGATGACATGAAATATGCTGTAAGTTGATGAAATATTATTTCAGAGTCGCTATGGCGTGTTTAACATATTTATTCAGTCCATTAAACATCTGATGTGTACTTTGTATCTTAGATAAGGAAGCTTGATGACACCGAGTTTCGAAATCCATGGACAAGAACCTACATCGAGGTGGTTTTTCTTTTTCCTAATATAAGCATGGCGTATACTTAATAGGTTAATCATGATCACGGGTTTATTTTTGTTACGCTAACATTTTAGAAATTTTGAACAAAATGATTTAAAAGGTTGTATGCAATTACATAATGTTTATTGTGCAGGTAAGGGAGTATGATAGGAGTCCGTCAAGAAGCAGAAGCAGGAGCCGTAGCAGAAGCAGGAGTCGCAGCCGAAGCAGGAGCCGCAGCAGGAGGTATTACAAATTATTTAATTCTGGTTGTTTTATAATTCATTTAATTTTGGAATCTGCCTTTTCTTTTTCCAGCAAATCATTGGACCGCTCTGTGTCAAAATCACCACCAAAGTCCAGATCCGCATCTCCTGTGAAGTCACCGAGGTATTTTAATATCGCCTACACACACCACATGCATGTATATACAGAGGCTAAAATAGTAATTGTTCGTGACAAACTCATCGTTTTCTACAACGTTGGTGCAGGGACAGGTCAAGGTCAAAGTCAGAATCGCCTCGTAAGGTATGGCATGCTTACTTTTACGCATGAATGAAGTCGTGCCGCGTCTATGATATATTTTGATTGTATCCTATTTTATTTTCAGGTGTTAAGTCCTTGAGTCAATGATAGCTCCGTTTGCGTTTTGCAGCCTATTTATTAGGGATTAATATGTTGTAGGAACTTGTTTGATGAATGATGCAGTTAGACATCTGAACCGTATGTAATGTGTCTGTTGGTCTTGTTTGTTTGTGCTACTTATCAGATTTTCTAGTTGTGTTTCAATCAGACTTGACAACTCACTTTTGTCTGTTTATGCTCTTGAAAAGTGTTTTTATCACATTTTTATTGTTTGTATATCAGTTTTAATTAACTGCTATGAATAGGGGTGCAAACGAGCTGCCTTGTTCACAAGCTACTCGAGCTCGGATCGTTAAAAACCTCTAATGACCTGATGTTATTTTTTTTAAACTCGGGCCGAGCATTAGAAAAGTTATTTTTACTTATCGAGCATGAGCTCGAGTCTTGTATTGGAAGCAAATTTATGCTCGTCAAAACGGATGCGATTTTATGCTTTATATTTGTGGACTTCTATGTATTAGTTTCAACTTCACAACTGAGCTTGAGTCGAGCTTAGGCTCATTTAAAGTTTTTTTCAAAATATATTTAAAACTGTATATTAATTAGTTAATAAATAATAAAGAGCCGAGCCCAAGCTTAAGAAAAACATATTACCAGCCGAGCTTGAGCTTTAGAAACGAGAGCTCAAACCGACCCTAACTTTAGGTTGAGCTCTTGTAAGTAAACGAGCCGAACTCAAGCATAGTCGAGCTCTGACTCGGCTCGTTTACACTCATATGCACAAATGCACAATCTAAAACTTAACTGTGTAACCAATTCAGCTATATTAGCATAAAGAGGTGACAAAAAACCCGGAACCGGTC
Organism: Bidens hawaiensis; assembly: GCF_021521415.1. NCBI lineage: Eukaryota > Viridiplantae > Streptophyta > Magnoliopsida > Asterales > Asteraceae > Bidens > Bidens hawaiensis. The sequence goes on along the minus strand of NW_027493070.1, from coordinate 378,575 downwards.
CTGGAAAAAAACCGGGTACGGTCTTTTTTTAGACCCGGTTTTTTACTACCCGAACTTGTACCGGACTTGTAGGGTACGGATAAGACATGCATTTCATTACAAAAACCCGTACCTGGAACCGAACCCGATAGTACCCGAAAACCGGAACCGGTTCCATACCCGAAACCAGATTTTTTCAATACCCGAGACAGGTTATTTCAAATATCCGATATATGCCTGAAAATACCCGGAAAATACCCCAACAAAGTGTAGCCCCTTAGAAAACGCAATCTATACCCGAAAAATACACAGAAAACCCCGAAAATAAGGTATTCAAATACCCGGTTCTATACTCGATCCCAACCCAATGCTTAGGGTATGGTTTTTAGAGACAATATCCGTAACCGAGCCCGACCCAGGTATTGATCTTATCCGATTTTCCAATACCCGATCATACCGGAACCATATTCTATACCTAGAACCGAGTATCAGAAAAACCCAATTTGTTCACATTAAGAATGAAATTAGGCCCAAAATGTTTTTTTGGGCTAAAATGCAAGCCCAATACAATACAAAACCCCTAAATCTCAACCTATATACCCCACTCTCTTCACATTGACACTCAACGCCGCACAATACAACACAATATCACAACCAGATCTCCGTACAAATGGCGGTTAGCGAGCTCGCTTGCACCTACGCTTCATTAATCCTCCACGACGACGGCATTTCAATCACCGTAATCATTATTATTATTATTATTATTATTATTATTATTCATTCATTCATTTAAGTTCTAATTGATTCATGAAATTAGGCTGAGAAGATTGCTACACTTGTAAGCGCAGCTAACGTGGCAATTGAATCGTACTGGCCTAGCTTATTCGCTAAGCTATGCGAGAAGAAGAATTTGGATGATTTGGTAATGAATGTTGGAGCTGTTGGCGGTGGTGCCGCGGTGGCTGTTGCTGCTAGTGCTGGTGGTGGTTGTGGTGCCGCGGTTGCCGATGCTCCCGCTGCTGAAGAGAAGAAGGTATTTGTTTTATTAGCGGTTCGGTTTTGAATAAAATTTATATCGAATCGTAGGTAGAAGTGAGTATGCCACAATTGTATGTTTAGAGTTTAGAGATAGACAGCTGGCAATTGAGTACATGTTTAAGATATGATAAGACTTGGGGTGTAAACTCGGGCTCAGCTTGTTTAACTTACACGGAGCTTGTGAGTAGATTTTCAAGCTCGCGAGGGTTTATTATTTACTAATCTTTTTTAATATGTTTGTAATTGTTTATAAATATTTTTTATAATTATAATTTTGTGTCTAAAATAATATTTGTTATTTAGTTATTTTTACAACATTATATATATTAATTAATAATTACTAAATATATATTTTATCTAAATATATTTTATAAAATTATAAAAATGACAGGCTTGTTTAGGCTTGCGAGCCAGCTTGAGCCTGATAAGTGAAGCTCGGGCTCGCTTATTATGCGAGCTTACTTTTAGGCTCGAGCTCGGGCTCGATTAAGCTCGGCTTGATCAAGCCTTTTAACGATCCGATTATGAGTAGCTCGCGAAGCTCATGAGTGGCCTGGCTTGATTGCACCCATAGGCAGGACCTGTTAATAAATAGAGTGTGGTATGTAAATATTTTTATTTTCTTAATTAATTGAAATTGGTATGCTAGACTTTGTCATTCTCTTTTTGGTACATGAAACTTAAAATTGTTTTATCATCATGACATATAAACGAGTCATATTCATGTTTGATGGTGTTAAGGTTGTCAGTGAAGGAAAACTAAGATGTAATTTATGTGACCCCGGTAGTTTAAAAAAAATTTAAGTGAAAATCAAATATAAGCAAGTCAAATACTGTAAACCTTTTAAGCTCAGGTTCGGCTTGAGATAAGTTATTTTCAATAATTTAAATACATCTTTAACTATTTAATATATTTTTTGACAAATACATAAATGAGCCTAAGCTTGGTTCAAGGTTGTGTAATTCATTAAATGAATGAAGTCTCAGCTAGGCGTTTGTAGTATAATTAATGGGGTAACGCCACATGTGTAAGGGCCCTTTTGCGGTTTATCACACTTTAGTGGCCAAAGCAAAAACACATAATAGAATACTGTAGGAACAGATGTTCAAATAAAGTATGATTAGTTTGTAAAATTAATTTGGTTTGGATTTTTGCAGGAGGAAGCAAAGGAAGAAAGTGATGACGATATGGGATTCAGCTTGTTCGATTAGTTTTTTTTTTGGTTTCAATTTGTAAGGTTCTTGTACCAGATTTTGAGAACTTATTTGATAATTAGATTTTGTTGTTGAATATCAAACAAGTTACTTGTTGGAAAAAATGAAACCAGTGGTTTTCATCTGGGGTGTGCATGGTTTGGTTATTCGCTTTAACTGAACTGAAACCATGGTTTAATATATATATTTTATTAATCGATTTGGTTTATTTGGTTGGTTTGTTTTTGGTTTGGTTAATAACTAAAACAAAATTTGGGGTAAAAATTTTGCTTAGAATTGCATAAAATGAAACTAACAAGAAGTGGCTGTAAAAGACATGAAATGCAAGAAATTGGTTTGGTTTTGGCTATTTTTGGTTAACTGAGAAAGTGAGAACACAAAATTGAATCAGTAATCGATTTTTGGTTTATCTGAGTTCGCTTCTGTGGGTCAGTTTCTGCTTACTGCTACTTGCATATGTTTAACTATATGCTAGTATTGTTGTAATGCTGTAGGCTGTATACAAAAATAAACCGGTTACTGTTTTTTAGTTGATTTGGTTTTCGGTTAATTAGGGTTCGGTTTTGTTGGTTGATGGTTGATTCGATTTTTGGATGATTTCAGTTCAGTTTTGTCGGTTAATGGTCTGATTTTAGCTTCCCGCTACTAATATATGTAGAGAGAATGCTTGCAGATCATATGCATTTAAGAGTGCTTAATAATTGATTTTGAAACCATAATTTATCAACTTATTTGTTTATTAACAGATGAAAGATGTATACATTGTAATTTCAGTTTCTATATTCAAGTTCCGTATATTTTAAAAAGATCAAAGAACACTTATAAGAAATTAACACATCATAATTGTGGTGCCGGAAATGCCCGCCGTCCAATATTCTCAAATCGTTTTGCAACTCCGAATATAACTGCTTTCGTTAGCTGCCCACGGTCAAGACTGCAAGCGAAAGCAACCGCTGCACCGACAACCAAAAGCTTCTGCAAGTTTATATCTATCCCTCCTTGTTTCTCTTCACTGGCCATCACTTGGGTCTGCGCCACAACTTCGTTATCTTCAATCAAATCTAACCGAGCCAAACAGTCTTGATCAATTTTGGTACTCATTCGAGCCATGGTCACATGGTGCGATATTGTTTTCGCAGAAGCTCGTTCCTTTTGGTACCAACGAAAACCTCGCTCGATGTTTTTAGCCGTTCCCCACATTCCTTGCCTGACTCCAAACTTTGCGAGTTCCCAAGGGATGCCCATGTCTTCATAATGGAAGAATGTTACTTCACATGCCGGTCGGTTGCTCCCTTTCTTTGATTCAACTGTCATCATATCATTCGGCTTTAAAGTCTTAACAAATCTACAACTACAAATTTTAAAATTTTCGGTTTATGTATGAACAACATAATACCTGGTCTAATGAACCAACTTGAGTAATAAAGGTCAACACGCCGTGGCTTCTGCTTTCTTGGGACCGAAGAGTGTGGGACTCCCTACATCAAGAACAATGAGGTTAAAAAAAGCTTGTATTTTCAAGTTGTATGTAATGATATCGAATGTTAAAAGCAGGCCCGGTATGAGCCATGGCGGAGGGATCGACGGCCACAGGCCCGACTACCGTGTAGGCCCAAAAATTTTTAAATTTTAATATATATATTGTATATATTTAAGAAAATTGTATTTAAACTTATAACACCTTCAAACTTATGACCAAAGTCTATAATCTACTCAAGACCCAAATTTACACTCGCCGTCTAAATAAAATTTCGCTAACACAAGGTCACAAGCTTAGGCTTGAGCTCTTTTTAAAATAAACGAGATGAGGTTCGAGTTTAGTCGATCTTGGACTCAACTTGGCTCGTTTAGATCCAACTTCTAATTTGCTACGTGTACCAGGGAAGGCCCGTTTCTTAAATAAATAGTTTTTTTTTTGGGTCGATCTTGGACTCAACTTGGCTCGTTTACATCCAACTTCTAATTAGCTACGTGTACCAGGGAAGGCCCGTTTCTTAAATAAATAGTTTTTTTTTTGGGTCGATCTTGGACTCAACTTGGCTCTTTTACATCCAACTTTTAATTAGCTGCGTGTACCAGGGAAGGCCCGTTTCTTAAATAAATAGGTTTTTTTTTATTTTTTATTTTTTTGTCGATCTTGGACTCAACTTGGCCGTTTACATCCAACTTTTAATTAGCTACGTGTACCAGGGAAGGCCCGTTAAATAAATAAGTTTTTTTTTAACGGCTCCTAATCTACTTTTAGTAACTAGACATGTCAGCACCTTGCAGGATTTAAAAAGCTTTGCCATACCTTTGTCACGCAATAATAGGATCCATCGACTTCCCAAATCCGTCTGCCAATTATGTATTCTCTATCACTGCAAAAGAACGGAAACTGGATCGACAAGCAAAAGATCAGTAACACCACAGATATAAATAAGAAAGATCAACCAAACTCGGCCCGTTAACTCACCCTGCGTATCCAATGCACAACACTGGCTCCTATGTCGGGAAACTCTTCGAGTATGGCCGCGTGTAACAACATATCATCCCATTTCAATCTCAAGTCATCATCCCAAAAGAAATCCCTTAATAATTCAGGTGCAGCATCTTCATAAACAGTCTTGCTACAATATTGTGGAGGACCCGTCTACCGTAACGAAAAACGAGCATAATAAATAAATGGGACACGACATGTGACATGTGAGCTGACGTGGCATCAACCGTGCCATATCAGCAATATAAACATATAATTAAAAAAATGTAAGTACCAGTAGATCTCTTTGCCATGCTTGGTATGTCATTGTATCAGTTGAGCGGTCCATCATATGTTTCCATGGTGGACCGTTGTCTTTCCTTTCGACAAGTTGCCATAAATGTTTCAAGTCTTCATCTTTCGGAAGATGATCATCCTCTTTTCTGGTAACCAATGAACTATACACATGATATCAATAAAATTAATATTGATGATAAAATAGACATAATTTGGTGAGCTAAAACGTTCAGTGAACCATTCGTGAACTGTTCAACAAGAAGTTTGTTTATGCTCATTTATTTAATAAGTGAACGAACATAAATACAAATTTTTGTTCATTCGGTTAAACGAATAAACATGAACAAATGTCCCATCCATTCATTTGCGTTCGTGTACATTCATCTTTGTTCGCTCGTTTAAATAATTGTTCAAATTATTTATTACTAATATTAATTTTAAATCAATCTGAACAGATATTAAAAAACCTTTATTAGATATCTTTGTTCACTTTTGAAATCTTTATTTTAGACTTTAATTTGGGAATACCACTACTTTTACTAATACTAAAAAAAATTTGTTTATGTCCGCTTATGCTCGTTTATGTTCGTGAACAGTTCGACTATAATATTAACGTAGAACATGAACAAGAAAACCCGTTCGTTTAAGTGTTCATGTACGTTAAACTAACTCCCAAACACTCACAGATAAATTAACATACTGTTTATCCCCAAACACCCCCCTTAAAATATATCACAATCATAACTCGGATGATCAATCGATTGCGACTTGTTTATCCCCAAACACCCCCCCCTAAAATATACCAATAATCTTGTACCTACCTGCAACTCGGATGATCAATCGATTGCGACTTGAAACCCTCGTTGGCCCGAACCGAATGATTCAGGTTCGGGTTAGACTCGACTATTTGATTCTTGACTAACAACCCATCAAATATGTTACTAACACTAAACCCAGCCCACTTAGGTCTCCACACCCACCCAACCATAACCCCAATCAAGAAACCAGTTGCAACACAACCCAGATACACCAACATCTCTATATCACTTGTTGGTCTCCTTAATATCTCAGAAAACCTTAAAATTTCAGAAAAAGTCTCAACAAGATTCATGCTTTGTAACAAGATTCTTCAGAAAACCTTAAAATCCCAGAAAACCTTAAAATCCAAAGATTCAGAAAATCTTAAAAATTCAGAAAAACAAAAAAACAAAAACAAAAAAAACACTAAAAATCTAAGAAAAACCTTAAAATCCAAGAAAACCTTAAAATCTCAAAACAAAGACTCAACAAGATTCAGAAAAACTTAAAAATTCAGAAAAAAAACACGCTTAAAATTTCAGAAAAACCTTAAAAAACAAAGACTCAACAAGATTCAGAAAACCTTAAAAATTCAGAGAGAGAAAAAAACAACCTTAAAAATTCAGAAAACCCTTAAAATCTCAAACAAAGACTCAACAAGATTCAAGCTTTACAACAACTATGAATGTATTTACGGGAATTATGAAATGGGTATGTGAAAAAGATTAATATTTGTGTAAAAATAGCGAAGAAAAATGTTAATGATATTATTATTATTATTATTTAGGCAGGAGAGTTGTATTGTATGGTGTTACAGGCAGCTAGCTATCTTACAATGCAATGAGGCTAGAAAGATAAGGATGAACGAATGAAATGAGTGGGATTGGATTAAAAACCGCCAACGGTGAGTGAGGCTGGAAAGATGATCGTGACCGTTGAATTGAAATCAACGGTGGAAGAGACGATGAATCCAAGGTGGGTTTTGGTCAATTTACATGTAAATGTTAGGCATATGTGTAACCTCCTCTCACATGGTTTTTATTTTAGTTTTACCTTTTTAGGGTTTTGATAACGGGTGTACAAAGCCTGTTTGGTTTAATTATGGGGGCCTTAAGTAATCGGTTAACCATAGTGAAGAAACACTAAACTAACTATTGGTAGGCTTAGTTCCATGTCTCGACCGAGAATGGATTAACACCAACCTAACCTCGGGTGGGCTTAGCTTGATGTTCTCCGGAGATCGCTATAACAACTGTTCAAGTCTCTGACGACCGTTAACCTGCAAAACAGAACACCGTGAGTCCGCTACGAGAAGGGGGATTGGGAGGTCTTCTCGTAACCACCCTCCGACGTAAGAATCAGTATGGTAAGTGATGTGTAGAAGATGAGAGCGAGTCGGATCCCTTTACTATTGTTTCTCAAGTGGTATTTATAGCCGAAGGGAGAGAGAACGATTGGACCAGCTGTCCCACTCAATGGAACCTTCTATTCTTATGGTTGTGCATGATAGCGACTCCTGATTGGTCGGACAGCTGGCGTACGGAAATTCTTGTCATTGGCAAGTATGGTGTTGGACTTTCTCATTAGTCCATCGTGTGTTTGTGGATAGTACAGGTATCCTAGCCTGTGATTGGCTCTTCACTTCCTTATCACGTGCTAACATGTGCTTAGTCACGACAAGTCCTATGCTGGATTTCTTTCGTTGTGATTACGATGTGTTAACTCCACAGAAGATTTATGTATCTTACCACGGAAGGTACTATTCCTGCGAGTGGTTATATTCATGTTTCCTGCGGTTGTTTTATTACTGTGAATTCTCCGCGATCGTGGATAAGTTATTTCCTCGCGCTTAGTGGATTAGTACCCTACCTCCACACATAGCTTTGTTAACCGTTAGGTATGGGTCGGTTTCGGTTAAGTTTTTCTTTGTTCCAGTTAAAAATGGTTCGGGTATTGTATTCCAAACTCAATTATAAAGTTTTGAAATTGAAATGTTCCAAACTATGTTTAAAACAATTGCAGCATAGATTTATATATATACAATTTCAACATAAATTTGACTCGAGTCGGTTTGAGTAAAATTTATATCGCACGTAGATAAAAATAAGCTCGTCTCATATTTAAAATTTTTTAAAAAAGTTTATAGTTTAAAAGTTGTCACACCCCGACCAAAGGCGGCGGAACACGCCGAGGTGTAACGATTGTCCATAAGCACATGACACTAATTAAAGTGACAGTATTTAATAAACTCATTTCATTTCACAACATCGAAAATGTCACATAACAATTATCCATAAAATAACCATAAACAAGATATCACAAAATATGGCAAATTTGATATTGTTCATTTTTACTAATATCCTAAGGTCTTTGATGTCGTTTTCTTCACAATCATAAATCAACCAAGATGCAAACCTGCAACATTTCATAAAATAAAGTTTGTCAACACAAAGGTTGGTGAGCAATTCATAAGTTTAATCATATTAGTATATAATAAAGATAACCACAAAACTTGCATACGAAACAATAAAATAAAAGTGGTAATTTGGATAAATAGATATCGCTAAACACATTAGCGACACCTAGCTATAAGGGGATGCCAAATAGTCTAGGATTTTATAGTTATCGTTAATTGCATTACGTTAACAACACCTTGCTATAAGGGGATGCCAAATAGTCTAAGATTTTATAGTTCCACCAACCAAAAGCGATAAACACATAGGCATATAAGCATAGAACACGAAATCGAGCAATTATTTAGGTAAAGTATACAACTACGTTTGTGGTTTAAGATTCAAATATAAAGTATTTTGTTGAATATGTATGAAATGTCACCCCAAAATAAAAGATGGAAAATGGGGTATGAAGTACTCACCTTCAAGTAGTAAACTTGAAAGATGATAATTTGGAGATTTGTCGGAACGACGAGTTTAACGCACAATGCCTAAAAAGAAAAGAAGTCTTGAATTTAGAAAGGTTGTCTTGAAGGTCTTTAAACAAAATAAATGTTGAGAAATGTAAATACTTAAAGTTAAAGGTTTAAAATGTAACTATTTAAGAATTTATAATAATAACCCTTTAAAAATGTAAGTTTGCTCGAAACCGGGTTAAAGTATCTAACCTTAATATTTACTCAACCTATGTTAAGTAATAAGGTGGGTAAAATGCAAGAATGCAAATCCCTTTGGAATAAAGATACTAAAACGGTTTTTTTTTATCGAGTGTTCGGGTTGTCGGTTCGGGTCTTGATAACTGGTCAAAGCCAAAGTCAACTTTCCAAAATATTGAATGTTATGAGATAACTCAATAAAATTTAATAAGACCTAACCAAGTATGTAGTTCCATTGTTTTAGAACTAACAACGCACGTTAAGCGAGTGTTCGGTTTTGTCGGTCCAAACTTTGTTATGAGATCAAGTTGGATCCAACATTTCCAAGTACTTAAGAAAATATTTAAAAATCAATTTGTAACTATTTTTAAAGAAATATACAAGTCTTGATGGCTAAAAAAAACACACTTGTGTGTCTTAAGCGAGTAAGCATCGGTTTGGTTCGATTTCCATCTCACAACAAGTTCATAGATGGTTTCCACATGTCCAAACACTAAAGAACTTGTATAATAATGTACAAATAAAAATACTTTAAGTTTTACAACCAAAAGTTAACAATAAAGTCTTTAAACAGAAGTTCGGTTTTCGGTTCGGATCGTGTTTCGGGTTAAGACCGAGGTAAGATTCTACAAACCCATAACCATAGAATTTGTAAAAATGATTTTAGAAACTTAGATCTAACAATAAGTATGTTTAAACAATTATTTAACAAAACTAGTAACAAAGTTTGGTTTACGGTTTAGAGCTATTTACGGTTAAACCGAAGCATAGACTCTTAAAAACCCATAACCATGGAACTTGTAAACATGACCAACAAACTAAAATAAGCAAGATTAATATGTATGAACACGTTATATAGATGTATATATATCAAGGACACGAAGTCCTCCATGAAGCCTTGCCTTATGAGGTCCGAAACCTCACCGACCGGAATCGGAGAAGTAACTACCAAAGGTAAACAAGGGGTGTATATTATATATATTTTGCACAACCATAAACAAGTATTAATAAGGCTACATAAACTAATTAAGATGAAAGACTAAAAAACCTTCAAGAACACTTAAGAAGATAACCTTGAATCTTTGATGTTTGAGAGAGTTTTTTCTTTTTTGGAGTTGTAGCAAGGGAAAATGAAGAGGAAAGGTGGTGTATATATAGGGTAATGTTGGTGGTCAAATATGAGTGTGAGACACAAGAGTTTTCATGCAAAATGGATCAAGACAAAAACACAAAACAAAATAATAATAATAATAAATAAATAAATAAATAAATAAAATAAAAATAAAAATAGGATGTTTTCAAGACCCAACAAGTGTGAAACAATATTGTAACATAAATCCATCATTTTGATTATAACATAAGCTTCGGTTTACAAATCGGGTCGGTTTACATAATAAACAAATACAAAAACGAATACAAACAAGACCCGAAATTGACGAATGTCACAAAAGTTATGAAAGAAAAATTGAGCAAAATTAAATATAATAATATTTTTACTTCTACATACATCAAGAAATTTAAATTATAAGTTTTAATCTCCAATTGTTTATGATTACATCGAAACAGAAGGCAAGTGAGCAACAAGCGAACAATAATATTATATTAAAACCCATCTCCCTAGACTTTTGATTTAGACGGTTTTCATATCAACTTTAACGGGTCCAACGGTTCTTGTGTGAGCTTTGTCTGATTCAAACATGTTGCATAATGTTATTGGATCTTGAAATCCATCGACACGATTTCATGTGTCTCCTCCAATTGTTTTCACTAAAACTTTAATGGAATGATTTTAAACTTTAAATCAATTTAAGATTCTCTCTATAATTATATTATTTTAAGAATTTTCTCCAATTTTAACTGTTTAATTAAAACAAAAACAAATACTAAACAAAAGTTACAAAACAAAACAATTTCAATAAGCAATTTCAAAGCTCCTAGAAGATCCGATTGGGTGACACGTGGACGCTACGTGGCGGATGACGACGCATTGCACTGGTCCTCTGAATGTTATTCACAAATCTGTTTGTGGTGGGATGAAGTGTGGGGCCTCCTTGTAGAATTTAGTATGGTCCATGACACATGTAAGGGTGGGCAAAAAAAGCGTTTTGGAACCGTCAGAATCGAAGAACCGGAATTTAACCAGTGTTTTAGAACTGTTAACGTGTATTACCTTCTTGCTCTCAGTTCTCAGATTTTGCATTAAATGGTTCCCTGTTCGATTCCAGGTAAAACTGACGGTTATAGACATGGAACTGAAGAACAGGAATATTAAAAACTTTTTAAATAAATTTATCAATCCCCATTTTTATAGAGTAACTTATTAGCCAGCATCTATTCAATCATTCTTTAATTTGAATATTTTTTCTTGAGTTCAATACCTAACAGCCAAGATAAATTTTGATTCATACTTTAATGGTAATATAATATAAAATAATATAATCTTCATTTAATTTATCATCATTAATGGTTTATCTAACTTTAACAGTTAGGTTTTGATCAAAAAAATAATTGATGTTCATGTTGTAATCTAAATTAATTTTATTGTGAAAGAAGGCATATAATTATATGAACTTGTTTTGCAATTTGCAAAGTTTGCGCAACCCATTTGATAAATAAATGACTAACCCCGATTAGCAAAAACCGACTTTACCGAACCGGTTTACCATAACAGGTTCCGGTTCCGATTCTATTTTTCGTGCATTTTCGGTTCTGGTTTGGTTCCGGTTCAGTTCTCACGGTTCCGAACAATTGCACAGTCCTAGACTCATGAAAGATTGAGATGGTTTAGCTATGTATAGAGAAGATTAGGGCTATTTTAGACCTCATACATAATGTGCCCGTTGTCAAGGGCACCGTTTTTATAAAGGCATGATTTTTTAAAAAGTTATGTATATAATTTTTATAACTGTTATTAATGAGCTAGACTTAAAAATGACTGATAAAAAACACCAATAAGTGCCAAGAAATATGAACAAGTTCATTAAAAATTAAATAATATAATAAAATGTTATTGGGCTTGTAAATCAGTAACTTACAATTAGTTTTGGAAAAAAAATAGGACCATTTATTAAATCTAGTCTTGGGCACTTGAAATCTCAAAGACGGCCCTGAAGGAGATAGATGTCAACTTAAGTAAGAACAATAAAAAACCTCACAGTAAGACGAGAAGAACTAAAGTATTGCTTATATCTATTAGCATATAACTAAAAACCATTATTTACCTAACCAATATCAAGATTAGACAGATCATGAAAGCACAAAAATAGCATATTAACTTACTCCATGACTTGGAAGATTACAGACTCAGTTTTCCTACTTCTTGGATGACAACAAAACACAGTATACATCATTTTCACATATTTGGGTGCGTAAAGATTCAAACTTTAGTTGATCTTGAATCAAGAACACGTAAAGATTCAAACTTTAGCGAATCTTGAATCAAGAATACGTAAAGATTCAAACTTGAGCTAATCTTGAATAAAGAACAACCACACATATGCAAGTAATCATCTTCTTCTTTTACAAAACATATTCATGAGTCTTCAAACTAATGCTGCTTTAGAATTTCAGCATTCACATCCTCTATTTTTGCAGTTTCCCCGTTCTCTTTCGGAACTATTATCCCGTATCCTCCTGATTTTCTTTTGTATAAAATATTAATTTCACCTGGAATCAAAAAACATCATTAATATTTAGTAATTTACACCAAATAATACAAAATGCGGGTAGCAGCTAAATGGGTCGATTTGTATTATGTTTTTTATCCAACGGGTCAACGGATTGAAAGTCAACAAAAATGTAAATAGCCATGGCCAACATTCTACAGGAATTACCATTCTTTTATACAAAATGTTAAAAAAGTGCATAACTAATTCCTTATTCCTAACTCATTAAAAAAAAAAAAGGTTCAAAAAGTTTGAAAAAACTCTACAAAAAAGGATAAAGTTATGGTCACATTCTTTAGAAACTATCAGTTTTTAAATCCAAAATGTAAAAAAGAAAAAAAAATGCATAACTCACTCTTAAATCATTTACAAAAAGAAATGGTTTGGGTTAATAAACTTTTTGTAAGCATGTATAGCACATAAACTAATTATAAAGTTCCAAAAAAAGTCAACAAACAGTCTTTGTGGGTTGACCCGTTACCCAAATCGACACTAAAGCAAAGTGAAGTCGAGAAACATAGCGAAAAGTCTTACCAGTTTCTTCATTTCGGAAGCCGTAAAAGTCATGGTCAACATTCTCTAGTTGCTCAATCGCTTCCTCAACAGTCAACGGGGGCATATCGAAATATTTTGTTCGAACGATCTAATAAAAATTATTTACAACTTAGCTACACATCATAATAATAATAATAATAATAATAACAACAATAATAATAATAATGATAAAGATATATAATTGGAAAATCATAATTCAAATTAAAAACCATATGCTAACCTTTGGGACAAGATCTTCTGTAAAGCCTTCACTTGTAACATCATCTTCTTCTTCTTGCGGAACCGCAACTGAATCTTGATTTATTAATATTTGTGGGTCCCGAACTTTCAGCCTATCGAATCCCTTCATGTGTCTACCGTGATCTGAATCTTTCTCCTTGATTTTCCTTAGTTTTCTTTGAATCACAGATGATACTAAATCTATACTTGCATACAATGTTTCTGCTTCCTCTTCGGCCCGAATAACTCCATGTTTCTTGGTAAATAATGTAACCTATGTTTTTAAAGTAACTTCATCAAAATTAAGACAATAACCACATAGATTGACCTATAAACGAACCGACGCGAACGGTTCACGAACAACTGACAAACAATGTTTTATTTGATTTGGCTAACCGGGAATGGTCAGTGTCAATCGTTCGGTCTCGCTACCAAGTTTGTGGTGGTGTTTCTTTAACATTCAAATTCATATGTTAATTTTACATATTACTTAATTACATAATACTATATATATTTTTGTTTTATAGTTAATTATTTAGCTTAATCTATATGATAAACTTATAAAAGTCATTAAAAATCTTATTAACAAACATAAACAAACAAACATTAACGAACACGTTATCGAACATTCATGAACACTGTCCGTTTATTTAGTTAACAGAACGAAATTACTTGTCCATGTTCTTTCATTTGTTAAACGAACGAGCATAAACAAACAATTTGCCAAAATTTCGGTTCGTTTCCAGTCTTATGATCAGTAAAACGAGGATATTATCTTCTCTTTCGAGAAATCAACCCTAATTTTAAAGAAAATTACACAAAATAATAATAACAGACCTCAGCTCGTCGAACTTTAGGGCCTTTTCCAATTTCTCCACCTCTAACAGAAAGCCGAACATCAACTTCTCTAACAAGATGACTATGCTTTTGAATCGCCTTTCCGACTTTATCTTCCACATGATTCTTCACAGATTCAGACAACTGTTTCATACAATCATCAAATTAGCTCAAATTTAAACAGCCAAAAATAATAATAATAAATAAATATATAAATAACTCTTTTTTTACAACAAATTTCCAAAATCTTATTTGCATTTGATACTTTTGCTTCCCTCGTGCCTGAGACTATCGGGCTATTTAGTTGAGTCCAACGAGTCATGAATAGTAATGCTATGAGTATGGTGAGCAATAACCAAACTGTTAACCGAACAGAAATTACTGAAAATCAGTTATCAGTTTTTTTTACCCTCAGTTAACTTAAGCGAACCGAACCATTCATACTTTAATATAATTCTAGCTTTTATATCTCCACTTCATATATTTCTAAGCATTCCCAAGTCTGGTTTTGAACTTTTGGTTATTAACCTCGGCTCCAGCCGAAAATCAACAAACTAACCAAATAATCCAAACCAATTAACCTAAAACCTATTGATTAATAAAATAGATTAACCTATAACTTTGGTTTCAGTTTAGGATGATAACCAAACCGAACCGTGCACACCCCAAGACTTATCACCCCTAATCTATAAATGTAAATTTTAAAAGACTTAATTTTACTATCCAAAAAAGGTTATGAAGATCTATGAGTGTAAACTTTAAAACACTACTCTTTTACCCAATTTTTCATGAAAAAGTAAATTAAAAAATAACATTAAAAAAAATACTAAGTAAACTACCTCAAGATTTCTGTCCAAAAACTAAGCAAATTATTTTTAAATATTAAAAAAATAAATGTAATTTTTAAAAGACTTAATTTTACTATCCAAAAAGGGCTATAAAGATCTATGAATGATAACATTAAAACACTACTCTTTTATCCAATTTTTCATGAAAAATTAAATTAAAAAAAAAAAACTAAGTAAACTACCTCAAGATTTCTGCCTTGAAGGATCAATTTCACAGATGACAAAGGCCCATCCCATGACATCTTAATCCCATAAGTCTTTTGCTTGATGATGCAGCTTCTGGGTACATCAAGAACAGCAATCTTGAAAAATGAACTAGATTTCAAGAAACTGGATTTGCTTGAAGAAAACAAGACAGGAGATGATTTGGGCAAATGGGTTTTGGTTAATTGTATGGTTGGAGTTGGTGATGCATAAAAAGCTGCCATTTTTAGTAGTAATTTGCAGATTTTGAGTTTTTAGGGTATGTGAGATGAGATATTAAATGGGAAGAAGATGAAGGTTTTTACTCAGTGGACAATGTAGTTTTTGTGGGTCTTTTTGAATTATTAATTTTATTATTATTATCTGGATGTGGATAATATGCAGAATGGTGGCAGATTTTATTGGAAACTGGTCCATTTTGGGCCATGATGACATTGGTTTGTAGTGTGGAATGGATGACATTGAATTAATTAGGACAAAAACATGGAAAGGATTTTATGAGGTTTTAGGACATTGTTACATGTTTGTTAAATGAAATTTATGCTAAACTAGGTTTAGGTTTCTGGTGCGTTGCGCTGGGTTGATGTTATTACTCGTATAACTTATTAAATTGTGTAGTGCGGCTGCGAGTCGAGGTGACTTCGATCGGTGCTGGGTTACGAAACCAGTAATAAGCTTCTAGTATCAGAGCCTTGTGCTCAGCTTTTTAAAAATTAATGTCAGAGCCTTGTGCTCAGCTATAATTAAACACTAAGCCTTAGGCTCAGTTAAAATGGAAAATAAAAATTTTCTGATTGAAGATGATTCTGAAGAATCATACAAACAAAATACTGAAGTTATCAACTTTAGTGAAAATGAAAGAGGTTTTCAGTCAGATTACATGATTAATTTTGACCAATTAACAAAAATAAGCAAGCTTAAGTTCAAGCTTGATAATAGACAGGTTTTAATCAACCTAATAGTTTGCAAAGCCTAGTTTCAAAGGCTTTTTCAAGAAAAAATAAAATCCTTTACTGCTTTAATACTGAAGAATTTTCAGTAGACATAAAGGATACATCGGGAAAAGTATTTTTGCCACTCTTAACTAAAGAAGAAATAGCAAAAAGACTTTTGACTATTAAACCCGAATTAAGAAAATCAATGAACATGGTGCATATAGGAGCGGTAAAAATCTTACTAAAAGCACAGTTTAGAGATGGAATTAATTTTCCTATAAAAATGGCTGTTGTTGATAATAGAATCATTAACAGACAAGATGCTCTCTTAGGGGCAGTACAAGGAAATTTAGCTTATGGTAAATTTATGTTTACCGTATTTTTGCTTTACATCGAGATTCAAGAGATTTCGACAAAACTCTTAGTTTCATACATCAATGCGAAAGAACTGATCTAATGGAACCAGGAAATAAAGTATTTACGATTAATTATCTAATATCGTATGCTATTACCAACAATACTCATTCAATAGAGTATAAAGACAAAGAGAGTATAACAATCGAAGATGTATTCTCAGATATAGGAACAGTAGAAGAAAGTAAATTCACTGAACCTTCACAACTTCAAGAAAATTGGGCAATAAACATAGCTCGAGATAAACAAATTTTAGAGTCTAGACCTAGACATAGTTTTTCTGGACACACTCTAAGAACTAGAGAACCAACTTCCACCTCTACAGAAATACAATTAATACGATCTATGTCAGAAAGAATAGATAAGCATGGAGAAATTCTTAAAGAGGTTATAGGAATATAATGCCTTTAACGCCAATCATAGAAGCAGTTAAAGCTCTAGATGATGCAATTAACTTTGAAAAAAGTGAAATTCTGAGATACGAAGGCCAAATAAACCAAACTAGATATAACTTTATGTTACAGGATAACATAAAAGCTCAGAATATAAGATTCTTCAAACAAGAATTAGCTGTTGCTAAAAAGAAACTCTCTAATCTTAAAGCGAGAAGAACTCTAATAACCACAACATGAGTTCTCTTCTAAAGTTAGAAGAATTAATTAGAGATTTAACTAATAAAGTAGAAAAATTATCTACCAATGAAAATCTAGAGACTATAGCTGCAAAGATCATTAAGGATGTCTCAGAAAAGATTGATAAAATAGAGGAAGCTAAGCCTCAAAAGATGGAACAACACACAAAAATCTTCCGTCATTAGGAAGTTCTAAATGTCCAAATGCATTAAAATGGCCTTTTGGTACGAAAGAACCATAGAATATTAAAAAAAAAATACATTTCTTAAAAAAAAAAAAAAACTGACATGAAAGGACAACGCCCATGTGATAATCTTTTAAAAGAACGCCCATGTGATAACCTTTTAAAAGAGAAAAGAAGCCCATGTGAGATGTCTAAATTATTAAAATTGAGCTACAAAAGTGTCACATAATTCAAAAATTCAGCATAATTCAGGATGACTGGAGTATGCACCCAGGTGACAAATTAGAAACTCTATCCGAGTTATTAAAGCAAAAGTTAAAACTTGAAAGAGAAATTCAAGAGCTTAACAAAACAAAAAAATGAGTTCTATCTCTCAAAGGCTAGAACAAATATTTGACAATCAGTTAGAGACAGGCTCAGCTGAACAAATACATGAACTAGTTCAACTAATGTCACTAAGTGATAAATAATGCGAACAAAAATTTGCGGAAAATAAAAGCCTTAGAGACAAATATTTTCCAGAAAAGGTTTTTACATTCAAAGAACCTAAAAATGAAAAAGATATAACACTAGAACCTATAACTGAAGATGAAAGTTCTTCTGAAGAATACACTCCTATGTACAATAGTATAACAAATAGGGCCAGTACTAGTTATACTAGCCACAAAAAGAAAAATGTAGAATTTTCTATGCCTTATCACAAAGGTATACAAAACTCTAATAATGGAAGTTCAACCACAATTGACACTATTAAAATAGACTGTATCTTCGATCTTGAAAAAAGAAAATCAGTTATAGACAAATGGAATACTGAGATTAGTCTCATTATCCAATCCAATCCAGAAGAGTTCTCTAATGCTAAAGCAGTTTTATTACTAAGAGAACATAAATCTTCCGGAAATATTCAAGATTTCATTAAAGGTACAACCTGGAATGAAAATATGAATGGTATAGACCTCTTTGATGAACTAATAAACGCCATGTATATGATGTTTTTAGGTCTTGATTTTCTTACAAATAAAGATCAAGAAAATCAAAAATTGCTGGAAAAAGCAAGACAAAATCTTACGAAAGCACAATTATGTGATATATGTCTTTTAGACGATTTCACTTGCTTATTTGAGCAAAACTTGTACAAATTAAGTACGGGTGAATATCATTCATGGATATAAACCTACTTAATGAAAATCCCCGTAGTAGGAGAAAAAGCCAAAGAAATATGGAATAAAGAAAAGAATTCTTTTACTATGTATTCCATCGGATTTGCTACAAGAATTGTTAAAGAAGAAATAGCAGTCTATTGTGATTTCTCCAATAAACAAAAACAGTTAAAAAGATTTAACAAAAAATGTTGGAGTACTTTAACTGAAATACCTCAATTATCCTTTGGATGTGACCCACCCAAAGATAAAAAAATACTTCAAAAAGAAATATAAAAGAAAATATACAAAAAGAAGGTTCTGGAAAACCAAGAAGAAAAAATTTACGCCAGGAAAATATTTTTCAAAAGAAAAACCAAAAATCTGCCCGCAAGGAAAGAAAAAATGCAGATGTTGGATATGTTCTGAAGAAGGACATTATGCCAACGAATGTCCTAACCGACAAAAATTCCCAGAAAAAACAAAGCTCATTTTAGAAGCTGAAGAAGAAGGATATTTTCCTTCTGAAAACATTTACGATGGGTATACTCAGGTATATTCATTAACAGTCAAATACGACTCTTCTGACGATTCTACTGACTCAGAATGACTACAACTCATAAGCGGGAAGAAAATGAATTAGGCAAATTACATTTTTATCAAAATATTTTAAAACAAGAGGAATTGGTTTATGCTAATATAACCAATCCCAACTCTATTTATATCAAAGGAAAAGTTTTTCTAAAAGGATATAAAACGATAACTTTACATTGCTATGTTGATACCGGAGCAAGCCTCTGTCTAGCAAGTAAGTACGTTATCCTTGAAGAACTTTGGGAAAACACACCCAAGGACATTAAAGTAACTATAGCTAATGAAGAAACAATCAAACTAAATAAGGTTTGGAGAAATCTTATAGTTTACTTTTCAGGAGAACCATTTCCTATTCCTACCATTTATCGGCAGGAATCAGGAATAGATTTACTCATTGGAAATAATTTCTGTCAGCTTTATGGACCTTTACACAATGGTTAGACAGAATATGTTTTCACCTTAATCAAGAAATGATTCTGATTAAGAAAATAACCAAAGCACTTCGCGTTGGGAACCCCGATTTTCTTGAGTCAATGAAAAAAGATTCAAAAACAAAGCAAATACCTGGTACTAATATAACTCAAGAAGTTATAAAACCAGAAGAAAAATATTTCATAGAAATACAAAAATATCAAAAAATAGAAGCACTACTTGAAAAAGTATGCTCAGAAAATCCCATTGACCTAGAAAAATCCAAAAACTGGATGAAAGCGTCAATAAAATTAATAGATCCTAAGACTGTAATCAGGGTAAAACCAATGAAATACAGTCCACAAGATAGAGAAGAGTTTAGTAAACAAATTAAAGAGTTGCTTGAGCTAAAATTAATTGTTCCAAGTAAGTCACCTCATATGTCACCAGCATTTCTAGTTGAAAATGAAGCTGAAAAAAGAAGAGGAAAAAAGCGAATGGTAGTAAATTATAAAGCGGTTAATTTAGCAACAATAGGAGATAGTCATAATCTTCCGTGTATGCAAGAATTACTAACCCTCTTAAGAGGAAAAACCATATTTTCTAGTTTCGACTGCAAAAGTGGTTTCTGGCAGGTACTATTAGATGAAGAATCTCAGTTACTAACTGCATTCACATGTCCTGATGGTCATTATCAATGGAAGGTAGTTCCTTTCGGATTAAAACAAGCACCTAGTATATTTCAAAGACATATGCAGAATGCTTTAAGAGGATTAGAAGATTATTATACCGTCTATGTAGACGATATCATAATATTTTCTAACTCTGAGGAACATCACTATTTTCATGTTTTATCTGTTTTAAAAACAATTGAAAAATATGGAATTATTTTGTCAAAAAAGAAAGCAAATCTTTTTAAAACAAAGATAAACTTTTTAGGTCTTGAAATAGATCAAGGAACTCATTGTCCACAAAAACATATTTTGGAAAATTTACATAAATTTCCAAATACTTTAGAAGACAAAAAACATCTGCAAAGATTTTTTGGTGTTTTAACTTATGCCGAAAGCTACATCCCGAAGCTTGCAGAGCTCAGAAAGCCGCTACAGGTAAAATTAAAAAAGGAATATGTATGGGATTGGAAAGAAGCCGATACAGATTATATTAAAAAGATAAAAAAAAACTTAAAAAGTTTTCCTAGACTTTATCTTCCAAAAGAAGAAGATTTTCTTATAATTGAAACTGATGCCTCAAATGACTTTTGGGGTGGGGTCTTAAAGGCAAAAACAGCTGATAGAGAGGAAATTTGTAAATACACCTTTGGAAGTTTTAAACCAGCTGAAAGAAACTACCACAGTAATGAAAAAGAATTACTGGCGGTAAAAAACACCATTTCAAAGTTTTCTATTTATCTAACCCCTGTAAAATTCCTAGTCAGGACAGATAATAAAAACTTCACTTATTTCCTAAAAACCAAAAATTTCAGGAGATAATAAGCAAGGACGCCTAGTCAGATGGCAAATGTGGTTTTCAATATATTCCTTTAATAATGAACATCTTGAAGGACCAAAAAACGTGCTAGCTGATAGCTTGACACGTGACTTTCAAAATACGTAAGCAATGACGTAATCTTTTTCTATAAATAGAATGCGTCTCTTTCGAAAGTTCATCACACCCTCATTTAGAAAAAGAATTGTGATGGAAGAAGAAAAAGAAAAAATCAAGGCCCTATGCCTAAAAGAAAAAATTCTTTTAATAGAATTACGAGCTGTGCAACAGCAAATTGTGTTATACAATGAATTGCTTAACACCAAAACTGTAAATTCTGTACAGGAAGACGAAAGTCTAAAAACAGAATCTATTCCTTTACAAACGGCTAAAGGTAAAGAAAAATCAAGTCCGTTGATCCCTGATGCTTTGGGAAAAAGCATACATGAGGCAAAAGATGAGCCACAATCATCTTTTAGTCCGGAAGCAAACGGCTCCGGTAAAGAATACTCAAATCCGTTTATGGCTGATAGTTTGCCAAAAACTATTAAAACAACCTATGCTCAAAAGGTGACATCTCCATGAAATCAAAATTCAAGATTCTACGTCATTTTTTATGGGGACCACAGAGGAATTTATGCAGACTGGGCTATTGTCTCAAAATATGTCCAGAATACATCAGCTCCCTACAAAAAATTCAGCTCCTTGTTACAAGCCCAACAAGAAGCCACAAGATTTTCTGCAGAATTTGGGAAAAAAGAAATTCCATTAAGAATTTCTATCTTTCCTACACCTGTAGTAAAGACAACAAGAATATCACCGGTTAACTTTTCTAATTCACCATTTGAAAGAAAATCAGAAAAAAGAATAGAGATTCAGAATGAAGAAATCGACATAATAAGTTTGGACGAATTCCGATCAGTCTGGTCTAAAGCTAGGGCTCTTAGCCCGGACGACTTTGAAGTCGAAAATATATACACAGAAGACAAGACATCAAAAAGTCTATACAACTTCTGTCCAGGATCTGATCCTCATTTAGTTTCTCTTGCATTTTCTGCTGGACTAATTAAATGTATATATCCTTCTGCTAATTTACAAGAAATTAACTTGTTCACAGAAGGCTATAAAAACCTTCAGAAAGAAGATTGCAGCTGCCAAAGATGCTAACATTTATATTGAATGCACCTCTGCGATACCAGATTGGTATCAAGGAAAAAGCTTTCCCGCCTTACATTTATTAGAGGTTGGCTTAGCTAAAACAAGAAATGTCCAATCTTCCAAAGTCATGGAAGAAAAAGAAGATGTCAGCAATTGGGTCTCCATTAGAGTTAATGGGTATCTAAAAATCTTAAAGACTCTTCAGCAGATTAAAGTTGGAAGTTTTAAGAAAATTAATTACTGCAGCCAAAACTGCATAATTACTAGTTACAGTGGAACCCCCCTACCTGTTCATGAAAAAAATGCAATAGAGACCATTGAGCAACGAATCGTTCTCAATCAACTTGATGTAGGTCCGGCCACTAGAAAATTATTATGTCAAGAACTGGCACGCATAATAGAAAATCATGCATGTGAAGAGTGCAGAGAAAGTGACATCCTCTCAGACGAAATGATGGAGGATACACATGGATTGGACCCTACACATGGGTTCATTGATTAAAAGCAAGCATGTGAATAAAGCAGGCAAAGCGACAACCTCTCGGTCAAATAATGGAGGACACGTAATTAGGACCCCACACGGGTTCAATTATGAAGATAATTACGTAATCACTTACGTAAACAAAAAGAACTTTATGTTCATTGTTTTTCCTATATAATGTAAGAATTGTAAGGGATAGAGGCATCGAAAACTCTCCCGAAAAATTTAATTTCCTTGTAATCTTAGCTATGTGTGAGTAAGCTCCCCTTTAGGGGAAAATGATGTAAATATCTAGAAGTTTTCCTCCGGAAAAAACAGTTATGAAATAAAATATTTCTTTTTATCAACATCTCTGATTTTTGTTATGAAATCTGGAGTCCTGGAGTCATTTTTATTTCCGTCAAGGCAGGAGGCCATAGGAAGATAATGATTGGATTGATCACTCATCACAAAGGTTCAGAGACAATGGAGATCTAAGGTATATCTGTCTCATAACTGTTATACTTCAATGATTTTACTCGTTTTTCCTTAAATCAAAAAACTATAATCTTTGAAATAATTTTCAAAAAATCATGAAAACAAGATATCCACACTTCTGGTATCAGAACCATTTTGTTAAATGAAATTTATGTGGAACTAGGAAGATTCCCGTGCGTTGTGCCGGGTTGATGTTATTCCTCGTACAACTTATCAGATCGTGTAGTGCGTCTGCGAGTCGAGGTGACTTGGTCGATGCCGGGTTATGAAACCAGTAATAAGCAACCCCCCTCCTCCCCAAAAAAAACTGTTAACGCTAAACTACAAAATTAACATAACAAAACATGCGTTGCGGTTACGAACCTATGACACTTCGGTTAGTATCTGGTTACGGCGAACAAAAAAAACACGAGCGTTGCAGTTCGAACTGATACGCTTTGTTGATTCTTGAATCCAGGGAAAAAAGTGATAAAAAACCGCGTCTTCCGTTTGCTAACTAACGTGAATTCAGTCGGAATCGACGTTTTCAAGACTAAATCGTACACAGAAAATCATGTGTTGTAGTGGTGAACCGACACGAGTTCGGCTGGTATCGGGTTACGACATAAAAATTATAGCAATAAGTTAATTCGTCCACACTCAAAATACAACAAATTAACATATTTACATAAAAAAGACAGTGACGAAAACCAAATCTATACGTGCGTTGTGGCTGTGACCTGACGTGAATTCGCCCAGAATCGATGGACTAAAAAACTTGCGGGGAAAAAGCCTTAGGTTGCGATCGTGACTTACGCGAATTTGGCCGGAACCATTTAACGGTGTCAACGGTAAAAAAACTCGTATTTACTGTGGCGAACCGACACAAATTTAAAAACGAAAAACAAATAAAAAGGTAGACCTACCACGTGAGGCCGCATGGACCAATTACGTGGTTGTGTCACAAAACTTCTTATTTATTATATATAGTAATTTGAGCTTTTTCTAAGAAATGTTTTGGATCTGTCTTGACTAAATGATAAAGCTTGCTGAAGTGCAATGATAACTCATGTGTGTAAAGAGACGAAAATGGATCGAGTACAATTTATATCAAAATGTATATAAAAATATGCATGTGTTCGGTACATTGTGACGGCAGCTCGGCTGTGCGTGTCGAAAAACCCATGGCGTAGTCAAAAGAAAGTGATACAAAATTTTCCTCTTAGACGTATTACGGTTTATTTATTTTGGGCTTTGCTTTTCAGATTGATATCGCAAGTGCCGGTATCATTCTGATACCGTGACGAATCTAATCATGTTTTGAAATTATTATTTACAACTTAATTAATTAAAATGTTAATAAGAAAACAAAAATAAAAATAATTTTGGACACAAACCACAAAAATGCAAGATTAATGTTACATATAATTTAGTTAATTCCTTTTGAACCACAACTTACACTATGAGTATTTTCATAAATTACACACTTTTTTACAATGCATAATACAAGACTTAAACTCCGTATCATTTTTAAAATACAAAGTTTTGTTCAACACTCTGATACCGATAGGTTAATGTCTTTAATTATATTTAGTACATTACTATTGATGCTTGATGAAATATTTGACTTTATATTCTATTTAGTATTTTTATTATATGAGAAAGAATGTAACAAGTATGCTCCCTATGGTCTCAGGTTGCACATATACTTAAACTTTTCTTAAATTACAGGTATGCACTTCAATAGTTTGAAGCGGACAACATTAGTGCTTTTTAACATGGATGGTCATTAGATTTTTCAGTTAAGTGTGTGAAAAGACTCAAATACGCTTATGAGCATCAACTCGTGAATCATTTCCACGTTCCTTTCACAGCGAATGTAAAATCTTTGCTACCTGCTTGCAGCTGCATCGCACCCTAATGACAAAATATTTGCTTTAGGCAATCAAGACCAGACCCGCTAGTATGCTGGAGAACAAAATGGATCTCGAACCTTTTAATCTATGAAATAAGGCAAGAAATTCATTTCTTCGGGTTAAGACTGGATGCTATTTGAGAATATAGCATGTTATAGTCTATAGAGGTGCACAAACCGGGTATTTTCAGGAACCGGGTATTTTGTGTACCTCTAAGTCTGTTACACCAAGACCCAAATAAGTCGGTTGTAATGAGAGCAATTGGGCTAAAATGGAAAAGATTTTTAAGAACAAGTTAATATGAAGTTGGGCCCAGATAAGAAATGCTGGAAACAAGAAAAGGCAGGCCCAAAGAAACAAAATAGCTGGATAAAATAAATCTTATTAATAAATATTCGTAAAAGATATTCTAGACTTCTAGCCCCAAATATTTGGATTAATAAACAAAGAGGATTGGTCAATATTGGGCTCTGGTGGGCTAGTATGAATGCAGTTTGGATCCATATGGCCCAGTGCAAGTTTCTTGTATATGTTTAATTGTTTGAATGTTTTGGATGTTGGGTATGAATTTGTTTTGTGAAAAAAAAAAATAGTTATGTAACGTAACGCATCAGGTTAGGGTCGTGAAGCACTCTGTTTAGATTTCGTTTCGAAGTTAACCTTTGCTCGTTGTACTTTACTAATGTTATATGATCTTTGTACTTTACTAATGTTATATGATCTTTGTCGGGACTCTGTACTCCTTTACGCACATTTTTTTCTTTAATAACTTGCATTTGTTAACAAAAAAAGCTTAATATACAGTTGTTTTTAAAATTTTTTTTACTCGGCATTGCAGTATAAATATGTTGAAAACGGAGTTTTATTCAAAATATCGTATTCCTTTGGTATGGTAAGCTTATACATGTGTTGGTACCGTATCGTATTGGTACCACCACAAACCGAACCGATTATAACCAAACAGCATATGACATGTATTTGTTTTTATGGTTTAAACACGCCTTTAATCCATTTATTTTATTGTGCAACTTGATTTTTTCTCTAACAATGTGCGCTCATCAACCTTCTTACATAATTCACAACCGTGCTTGTTTTTATATAGACATTCGGGTGCTAATTTTGTTGAAAACAGAGTTTTATTCAAAATACGATATTTTTTAGTAATAAGTTACACGATATTTATATGGGTGTCAGTACCTTACCAGTAACATGCGAACCGAACAATTAAAGCGCGTCTTTAAAACTGTGAAAGGGTTTTCTTTAAACATTAATTTGATTTGAAATGTACGATGAATCTAAATGCATATGTCACTTGGTATACGTCAACATGTATGCACATGTCAATGCATAATAGATCTAGCATTCGGCATGACCATGACTTCTACACATGAATCTGCAACCAGTTTTAATGTGATTTATTGTATAGAAAAATGAAGTTGTAAAAAAATATCGCTAGTAAAGGATGACACACAGATGATAGAAAAGGAGATTGTGTGCCAAAAAAAAAAAAAAAAAAAAAAATCGAACTGGGGTTTTCGTCCCCGTGTTTTGTCAAAATCAGCGGTTTTAGTCCAATAGTTTCAAATTTACAATTTTCGTCTATGTGGTTTCATTTCACTTGTAATTAAACCCGAATTCACTAATCCCGTTAAGTCTGGTCGTTAAACCCATCAGCGTGTTGTTCACGTGAGGGGCAGCTTTGTCCGCTCCCCCCCCAAAAAAAACACCCCAGCCCCTCACGTGGGGAATTAGGACCGGGGTTTATTTGGAGAGAAAAATGACAAAACTGCCCTTCACGTGAAGGACACGCTGATGGGTTTAACGGCCAGACTTAACGGGATTAGTGAATTCGGAAGTGAAATGAAACCACAGGAATGAAAATCGTAAATTTGAAACTATCGGACTAAAACCGCAGATTTGGACAAACCATAGGGACGGAAACCGCAATTTAGTCAAAATCTTTTTAGAATAAAAGGTTATATACAAGAGAAAAATCGAGCTGACCTTCATGACCCTTTCAGTACAACTCTTTTTTTATGATGCTGGAAGCAGTTGCATCCTCATCAGCTTAGCTTCCATCTTCTTCTTGTAGTATTCGATCTCTCATACCACCAATATTGTCCGCTTTGCCCACGAAGAGCTCATGAATTTGTTATTGGTTGCTCATTTTTGGTTGCTGGGTAGATACTTCCCAGTACTACTCCTATCTAAGCATAGTTAACTGTGGAGCTGTCATCTCATTTATTAGCATTAAGCCTAAAACACGTTACTAACTTAAGAGACGAGACAATTTCTTATGAACCAAACCTCTCCTGTCTGCAGCCGATATGGGATTTACTAGGGTGTTACACTTCTGTATCGCATGCGCTCATACATGAATAACACAAAGGACTGATGAAACAAGACTTTGGTATGATTACTCTATGGTGCCACCAGGCACCATTATTGTGTGTGATCATTTTAAAAAGAGGTTAAACTTAACATTTAGGTCATGTAAAATCAAACATGCAAAATGTGTATACAACATCCATATTAAAAAGTTACATATTTGCACAATCAGGATAATGTACTCATAGAACCAAATGTCACCAAAAGCATGTAAATGATATATCTAGTGTGATGTCACCAAATCCATATACATCCATATAAACAATCAATATAATCAAGTCATACAAATCAATATCTATCTCAAATTACAAAATGTTCCGTAAATTGATGCCTAGTACGGTGCATACAATGGTGAACGTCTGTGGTGGTAATTATGATGGTCGAGCGGTTGTGCATGGTTTATCAAGCAATTGTGGGTAGCATAGGTTGTTGTGCTTGTGGCGGTGAAAAGTGGGTGGTCGATCAGGATAATGGGCGATGATTAGTCTTGCGACTCGATTAGGATGGAGATTGAGTCAATGGAGGTGAGATCGATGATTGTAGGTAGAATGGTATATTGCCATATTGGGTGCTTGATGGTATGACACTATAACGGTGCACATTCGTGAGTTATAGAACTTGTGTAATCATGTGTAAGTATATTTACTAAACATAATCTATGCTCATGTAGGTAATGTTTATAATGAAAAAAACAATTATATATGAACAAGTTATTTTAATTGTTTTAAAAAATATAGACCTTTGGTTGAAAAAATTAAAGGATTCAGTTTTTTTTCTCTATATTTTCATGATAATTTAGCTTTTGTAATAATCATATCTACATGTACGCACACACACGCATGTGTATGCAATTTACATGTGTGCTCATGTGTAGATGATCATTACAAAAAACTAAATTATTACGAAGAATATTATGAAATTAAATCGCTATCTTTTTTTTTCTTTCAAAAGGTTTATATATTATTTTTAAACTTTTTTACTTCATATATATGAATGCTTATATTATGTACAATAAAAAAAACACCATTAAACTAATTTGTTTGTATGTGCTTTTTTTTCTTACTAGGGACACCCCCTACACGTCCAGTATAGAGCTATACGGAGTGTATAAAGTCTCATTTCAATTATTTTTTTATATTGTATTTTCTTTTTATATTGTATTTTCTTTAATGATTTGTTTGTTTTTTCTCATAGATTGATAAAATTTACAAATTAGTAAAAAAAATTTATAAAACAAAAATTTAATAAATAATAAAAATATAAAATTTGCCCATTTGACACTCTAAAAGTCGTTGTGAAAGGACTCAAATCAAGAGACGGTGACCATACGTCCAACAATTGTTTTGGCATATTGACACATCTCATTATAATATCAACGTGCTATTTACTTTAAAATCTAACTTGCCGTATTGTTGGGTTTTAAATGATTTTTATTTTTAGATGTTTCAAAATATTTATTACCTATTATGTATAGTTTCAAGAACAAATTAATATAACTCGTTAAAACAAAAATATACGATGAATTTGAATTGAATAACTCTAGATCTTATGACCAATAGAACTTATTACAAGCTCATCTAATCATAATTATAGCTTTGATTAGGTTAAATAGACCATGACTCCATATAGTTGGAGATTGACCTAAACTCCTAATTAATAATAAACAAACATGTGTATCTTTTTATCTAATTAGCCATCATAATTTAAATACAACTCATTTAATTTATGCATGATTGAGTAATTAATTAACCCGATTTTCATTAGGGCTGTTAACGAGTAGAACCCAACGGTTTCGAGCTCGGGCTTGAAATTAAACGAGGCAACTCAGCTAAGACTCTAGCTCGATTTTGAAGTTAAAAAGAGATTAAGATCGAGCCAGCGAGCCGAGCCTAGGTCGATTTTGGCTCAGTTACAAAAATGAGCCAACTTAGTTTAGGATGTTTCAAATCATGTTTTTTTAGATAGTTTTATTCGAGCTTTTATCGAACGAGCAACGAGCCTAGGCTTAAGAACCCTAATTTCCATAACTCGAGATTACATCGAGCATATTTTTCCAAAAGTGAGTAATAGTTTCAAAACGTTTATATAATGTATATTTTTATATAAAAACCAATAAACTTATCAAACCTTTAGCACCTTTTGATGTTTATCTAGTTAGTTCCGATATATTATCTTAGTTATTTTGTTATTTATGTGGCTCTTATATAAGTTAGTGTTGTGTTACCAATTTTTTGTTATGAATATATAATTGTATAGGGACAAGTAACATCCCACATTCTAACCTACTATAGGGTCAATATTCTATATTGTTTTTAGGATTGTATATGTCGTTTTAGTTTGCTTTTAGTCGGTGTAGTACGTACTCGGTACGTTTAGTTTGTACGTTTATTTTGTAAGTTTTGGATAAATGGGGACCCTATAAAAGTGCCACTTAACCCATTTATCCAACTAACTCCAACCCTTTCACTCAAAGAAATAAAAGTTTCTCTCTCTCTCTCTTCAAAAACCTCTCTTATTTTCTCTCTTTTGTAATAACAAACTAAGATCCGAGATCCGAGTGTCGTTGGTGATTTCCGCTAACCAACAACACGGATTGATCCGAGTCAAGTCTTGAGATCCATTTAGAGGACCTACAAGTGGTATCAGAGCTTTCGGCTCGACTTTTTGTGGTTTTCGGGTCAAACTTCTCGGGTTTTGATCTTAGTTTTTGTTGGATTTGAGGTTGATTTCGTGTTACTCATCTCTTTTGGAGTCCCTTACACCTTGGAAATACACGAGAATCACTAAATCCAAGTTTTTAGTATTTTAAGTTTTTGTGTCTGAGCTCAGATTCGGCTTAAAACTCAGATCTAGGCCGAATTATTGATTTTTATACTAAAGTCTTTTTGACTTTTTGGAAGTTTGGGTGCTATATTTTTAAAAAAATAAAATAAATAAATAAATAATTTCACATCGGGGTACTGTAGCAGTCGCTTCCGAGGTACTGTAGCAATCGCGCGCGCGGGGGGGGGGGGGGTACTGTAACAAATCGTTTCGCTTCGCACGGGGGTACTGTAGCAACCGCTTCGCATCGGGGGGTACTGTAGCAACTCGGTACTGTAACAACTCATGCGAAACACTGTAGCGACTCGGTACTGTAGCAACTCATGCGAAACACTGTAGCGACTCGGTACTGTAGCAAAAAAATATATATATATATATAATCAAGTTAAAAAAAATGTCTTACATGTTTACACATATTAAAGGAGAATCGATTTCCTCTCTCATCAACAGATTTTAGTCACTCGTCACCAAAATGAGAAGTGTTGGTATCATCAATGGTTTGTTTCAGATCAACATGAAGCTGTTGAGTTCACTGCCTTATACATGGAGCATCAATGTGGTTACCATCAAAAGAACCACAAATTTGCATACCATGACACTCTCAGAGTTGGCTTCTACCATCAAGTCTTTTGAAATAATGGAAGATAAGCTCCAAATGAACAATCAGTTCAAAGAAAATAAAGTTGGGACAAGTGCTGCCGGTAAAAGTAGTCATGCATGTCCTATCATTCCCGACACATCACCAGCTGATGAGGTAAATCACAATCTTTGTTCTTAAGCATTCATCAACAAAGTCACATACTATAGATATCATCAAGACGAAGTTTTGAAAGAAAATGCAAAACTTCGTCAGTTAAATGCTGAATATGTAAAAGCTGACAAGATCTACGTTGAAAAGATTAAAACTCATCACGATGATGTAGCTAATCTTAGACTTGAAATTTTTCGAGAAAAGCATAATGTCATTTATTATAAAGACATAATTAATGATTTAAAAGAATAAATTAAGAAATTAAAACTCGAAGTTTCTGATAAGAAAGAAAAGGAAAAACAAGTCGAAAGATTTGAGGCATCATCTGAGAAGTTAGATGATCTTATTGGATCCCAGAGAAGTACTAATGTTAAAGCGGGGTTGGGGTACGATTACACTGCTGTACCACCACCATTCAATGATAACTACACCAGTTTGCCCCACTTTAGCTATAATACTTTTCCAGAGGAAGAAATAGAATACAGGGTTGGTAGAATACCAACGCCTGTGAAATTTGTTCCTGCTGCCTCTCAAACTGCTGCTCCAGTCCCATCATCTGATAAATTTGACATCAATGTGTCTTGTGTAGCAGCTGGTGATGTAAATGGTGGTGAATGTGCGACGGTTAACCTGGGTTGTAAGCTAAAAAGAAAGTTAGAACCACGTTTTGAATCATGTGTGGATCTAACCAAAACTATTAACAATCCAGTTTGTAATAAAGTTTGTGAATCCATGTTAGGATGTTTGATGTCGGAATCAAAAACTGTATTTTACGAAACCACTAGCGAAGACAGTTGTAATGATGTACGTAATGAAAGTGAATGTTCTTCTTCTGACTCAGATTATGAAACCGTTTGTGATGAAACTTTTGTTGAAAAATGTGTCAACGAAAGTAGGCATGTTGAGGTGAACATATCAAGTTGTTCATCATCAAGTTGTGAGACTGAGGATAATTCATGTAAAAGCAAAGTTTTTGAAAATGAAAAGACAAGTACGTCGTGTAAATATGTTCCACCAAATAAACGATCATTTTCTCAAACAACCAATCAATCAAGAAACCCTTAGTCATACAACTTCTGTGATAACAACTACTATGGTCATTATCAACAAAATTTTGTTGATCCATATTATACAAATGTGTTTTATAATCATGTTACTTTCCATGGATCACCTTTCCCACCACACCAACCACATTATAGTTCAGATGAGTTCTTTGGCACTCCCAGGAGAAAGTGTTGTTTTGTGTGTGGTCACTCTTCTCACCTTGCAAGACATTGCAAGCACTGGTTCAAGCAACAACTTGATATTCAAAGGCGGCTTAGTCAGTCCCCAAAAAGAGCTTTTAGTAGCCCTGATTCAAGGACTGATCAAGCTGATAGTAAACCTAGTGAAGTGGATGTGAGATCCAAAGTAAATAAATTAAAACACAAAAAGAAACCTTTTTGGAAAACCAAGAAGGATAAAATCAAAAATGATCCAAAGACTGTAAAGTCTGAGGATTTACCAAAAACAATTTCAAAAGCTAGAAAAGAGAAGTCCAAAATTGCCAAAACCAAGGAACAAGTTTTTGCTTGGATTCCTAAGGAGCGCTCTTCATCAAGTGAGGCTCCAACAAGAAATAAATGGTTTTCAGGAAATAAAATCAAGTTTGGTCGATTTACGGTTGACCTTCCCGGGACAAAAGTATCCCGGGAACCCATGTCTATTTGAAAGCTTAGTGCATGCAGGGTCAATCAAGGAGGACTATCAATAGTATTAGGTACTTAGATAGTGATTGCACCTGGCATATGATGGGAAACGAACTCTTGCTATTTGATGTTAAACCATTTGATGGCGGATTCGAGTATTTCAAAAGCGACATGGGAGGACAAACTTCATGGAAGGGAAGCCTTGTTTAAATGGTTCAACAACAACTTTTCGAGCGTTTCTCAAACCAACCTCGTCCAACTGCTTCTCTCAAGTGATGGATCCAGCATCAGCTATTGGATCTCGGTTTGAATCTCTTCAACTTTGTCATACAATGTGATAATGCATGCTTAAGATAGTCTATCTGACAACAACTTTGCTGACATTTTCACTACAACCATCGATCATGCTCGATTTGAATTTCGGGTCGAATAGATCGGCATGATCAATTTTGATTAAAACAAACTATCTATCTTTTTGTATATAAAATTGTAAATATTTTTCAAATATGTCACAATTTTAGAGGGAGAAAATGAGTTAAGTTTAACTTACCAAAAAGATTTTCAATTCATCTTAAGAAAAGCAAAAACAAATCATTCGATTTACCAAAAAGATTTTATCTTACTTTTAAGAAAATCTAAAAGGAATTGTCCCGTTTAAAGGGAGCTCATGCTTAGAGGGAGTCGGATATTTACCAAAAAGATTTTATCTTACTTTTAAGAAAATCTAAACGGAATTGTCCCGTTTAGATGGAGCTCCTGCTTAGAGGGAGTCGGATATTTAAAATTTTGAGAAATTGATCCGACCATTGGAATATGATAAGAAATTATCTCTAACGATTCTAGCACATGAAAAGAGTAGATAAAAAGCCAACAAGATCATTGCGTGATGTGTAGATAGGCTTGACAAATGAGTAAGTGTCATATTGATATAAACATAAATATCTGCCTATGCTAGTGGTTACACGTTATGAAGCGGTTGCCGACTCCAACTAAAGTCATATTAATGAAGGCTAAAATGCAATTAAACATGTCATACCCAAGCCTCTCTTTACCTTATCACAGTTGTCTTATGAAAAATCAGTGTCATTTTTAATTTTTATTGAGTCAAGAAAAGAGTCAAGTAAAGCGTCAAGAAAAGCAAGAAAAAGAAAAATAAAAGAGTCAGAAAAGAAAAAGAAAAATCAAGAAAAAGAGTCAGAAAAAGAGTCAGTTCTAGGAATTTTAACTTCTGCTTTATTTCTTCATTTATTTTGATTCAAGCCTTGGACTTTCTCCTGCGTGATAATATGGTATTATCCGACCTGATTGTTAAGGCCCTGAATCTTCTGCTTTGTTTTATTTTCTTTCTTTTGTTCAAGCCTTGGACTTTCTCTGCGTGATTGTGACATTTGTCAATTGCGAGTTATTTTATACTTGTATTCTTAATGTAAACCCGAACCGTTTTGTATCCCGAACCTTTCGATATTATCAAAATGATGAATTGTATGTTAAATATTTGTTTTATAGTTGTTGGTTAAAAAAAACACCCTTTTCGGTTCTTAAAATTCCCCGAAAACGCTCAAAACGAACTCCAGGGACTAAAACTACCAAAATGGAGACTTGAAGGACCCATTTGTAGTTTGTGCTTCTTGGGTCTATAACCAACCCATTTTCATGAAACACCCTTTATGAAAGACCCATTCAACTTACTCTATATATACACACCCATCTTCTTCATTTGTGCTTGCTCATTTCTTCATTTCTCTATCAAATTCTTGAATTTTAAGGTTGTTTTTCATAAGCTAATCTTTCATTTTAACTAGCTTCTCAATACTTAAAGCTTGATGTTACAACATATATATAATATACACTCCTTGTTTACCTTCGGTCTTTCATTTCTCCGGTCTCGGCCGGTTGAAATGTCGGGCTAGTAAGGCAATGTTACATGGAGGACTTTGTAGTCCTTGTTTATATATTTAAAAAATCTAACCATATAACTTGTTATACTTGCTTAACTTCTACGTATTTTAGTTTATTGTTCATATTTGTCAAGTTCCATGGTATTGGGTATGTGGTGACTAGCCTCGGTTTCATCCCGAGTTGAGAACCGAACCAAAAACCGAACTTTTGTTTAAAAGCATTATTGTTAACTTTTTGAATATAAAACTTGAGTATTATTATTTATAAGTTATTTTACAAGTTCCATGGTAATTGGGTATGTGGTAACCATCCTCGGTCTTATTCCGAGTCAAGGACCGAACCAAAAACCGAACTTTTGTTTAAAAGCTTTATTGTTAACTTTTTGAATGTAAAACTTGAGTATTATTATTTATAAGTTATTTTGCAAGTTCCATGGTAATTGGGTATGTGGTAACCATCCTCGGTCTTATTCCGAGTCAAGGACCGAACCAAAAACCGAACTTTTGTTTAAAAGCTTTATTGTTAACATTTTGAATGTAAAACTTGAGTATTATTATTTATAAGTTATTTTACAAGTTCCATGGTAATTGGGTATGTGGTAACCATCCTCGGTCTTATTCCGAGTCAAGGACCGAACCAAAAACCGAACTAAACCGAGTTCACTCGCTTAAGACACACAAGTGTGTTTTTAGCTACCAAAACTCATATTTTTCTTCAAGATTATATTTTAAATCAATTTTAGTTAGTTTCTAAACATACTTGGCATGTTGGTAACCAACTTGATCTTATAACAAGTTCGAACCGATAAGGTCGTATACTCGCTTAACGAACGTTAAGGTTCTTCACAATAGAACTACATACTTGGTTAAGTCTATTTTGATTTTATTGAGTTATCTCATAACATTTATTATTTTGGGAAGTTAACTGTGAGCTTGGTCAATTATCAAGTCTCGAACCGACAAACCCGAACACTCGTTTAAACCTCGTTTTGGGTATTCTTATAACCAATGGTTTTGCAATATCGCATTTTAACCCACATTATTATTTAACATAGGTTGAGTAAAAAAAAAGAAAAAAACTAATGAATAGAATACCGAGACCCGGTTTCGAGTAAACTTATTTTACAAAACTCGTTTCTTTAATTTCTCAAATATTTACATTTTAAATCCTAAACTTTATTTATTTACTTTATTTGTCATGTATTTTATTTTAAACCCTTCCAAGACTACCTACTAACACAAGACCCGTTTAATACAGGTCTTGCTCGTTAAACCGATCTCTCCGATTATTCACGACACTATCTTTCAAGTTACTTGTTAATGTGAGTACTTTTTCATCCCCCGTTTTCCATCTTTCATTTTGGGGGTGGCATTGCATACTTATTCAAATTCAAATGATTTATACTTGAGTCTTAAACCACAACACGTATTGTATGTGTTTACTTAAATAAATGCTCGATTTGGTGTTATATGCTTTACATGATTATGTGCAAATTCTTGAATGCTAAGGCGGGTAGCCTCTTGAATGCTAAGGCGGGTAGCCTCATCAAAGTATGATCATACGTTAATTCCGAGTATATATGGTATCCCCATATAGAAAGGTGTCGTCAATGTATTCTTATTGACGATTTCATTATTGTCGTCAATGTATTCTTATTGACGGTTTTATTATCTAAATTGTTGCTATTATTTATTGTTTTCATATACTAGTTGTGGATTTCATACTATATACTTATTGTCCAAAACTATGAAAATTGCTCACCAACTTTCGTGTTGACAAACTCTATTTTATGCAATGTTACAGGTTTGATGTTAGCTTGATTGGATTACTTGAAGAAACTTATTATCTTGGCTTTAGGATATTAGAAAATAAATGAACAAGTTATTTGTTTATCTATCTATTTGGCATTTTGTATGAACAATTGTTGTGTTATTTATGATGATATGGATTTTAAATGAGTTGTTTAAATATTATAACTTTATAGTGTCATTGTGCAATGAGCAATCATGTCGCGCCTCGATGTTTCCGCCTTCATTGGTCGGGGTGTGACAGTGATAATATGGTATTATCCGACCTGATTGTTATGGCCTGAACTTCTGCTTTATTTTAATCTTTCTAGATCGAGTTAAGTGTACAAAGTTTCAAGTGCACAAAGTCAAAGTGTCAAGTGTGTTAATAAGATTACTGAGATCAACTAAGAAAGGTTTAAGTCAAGTTGAGGTGACATGTGAAAGCAAATTAAGCTCGAGGTATGATGGAGTCTGTAATTTGTCGGATTAAATGGGGACCACACAAGCATTGTGCCTAATTGTACCTTAACGTATCATGTTGACATCAAAATACTTGTTAAGTTTAAAGTGGACAAATTATATCTACAATCGACTTTGGGCTCTTGGCATAATAATGTCCAAATAGAAGTGTGATCTAGAATGTTAACAGATAATGTGATTCCATGTTGTGATCTTTCTCAGAAAATAATTTATAAACGTCTTCTGTAAATATTATTGATATATAATATCAATTTCATATTTACTCCTATCTTTTATTGTTTATTTGGATTTTGTTTTATTTTAGTTTTAACTTCAAAATGTTATGTATATATTTTCGTTATATTTTAATATGAAAATGCCAAAAAGATTTTAAGTTTTTATTATGTTCGTACATTTTTTGTTAAACTTTGTTTCATTCAAAATCATGTGTTTTGTTGTCAAGGTCGTTCATGCAAAGTTCGTTAGAAATCTGGGACTTAAACAAATCATTTACAAGTTGAGGGATTGAAATTGGGAGGGCCTATGAACGATTTCTTCTTGACCCTTGAGAGGGTCTGTGAACGAATCTTATCGTTCTAAGGTTTGTGTAGCTATACATGGACAAGTAGATCAAGATCAAGTCTGCTTGGAGTT
This sequence comes from Bidens hawaiensis, assembly GCF_021521415.1. Classification (NCBI taxonomy): domain Eukaryota; kingdom Viridiplantae; phylum Streptophyta; class Magnoliopsida; order Asterales; family Asteraceae; genus Bidens; species Bidens hawaiensis. The sequence goes on along the minus strand of NW_027493070.1, from coordinate 341,093 downwards.
GCAGATGTTGAAGCACTTAAAAAGAAAACGAGAACGTGAAAGTTGGTGGTTGAACCTAAAAAAAGAACTGATTGTATCTGAAGACAAGGAAAGAAACCTGTTGGCTCAAGAAAGTCAACAAGAGAAAATTAGATGTCGAGCCTCCCGCATCTGATGTTTCTAAAATTTGTTGTTGCCAATCCTTCCCAGTAAATAAGATTGAAGTTCAAGTCTATAAGACTGGAAAATAAAGAAATGTTCAAGATCCAATCTGGTTCAAGATCCTGGATCAAGACAAGTACTAAGTTTCAAGAAATAAAGACGAAGCAAAGAACTTGACGAAGGTTCCTCGACATACTCAATCCTAGAGGGAGATTGTATGGCCAATATTCTATATTGTTTTTAGGATTGTATATGTCGTTTTAGTTTGCTTTTAGTCGGTGTAGTACGTACTCGGTACGTTTAGTTTATACGTTTATTTTGTAAGTTTTGGATAAATGGGGACCCTATAAAAGGGCCACTTAACCCATTTTTTCAACTAACTCCAACCCTTTCACTCGAAGAAATAAAAGTTTCTCCCTCTCTCTCCAAAACCTCTCTTCTTATTTTCTCTCTTTTGTAATAACAAACTAAGATCCGAAATCCGAGTGTCGTTGGTGATTTCCGCTAACCAACAACACGGATTGATCCGAGTCAAGTCTTGAGATCCATTTAGAGGACCTACAAGCAGGAGCTCTAAATGGATTTAGAGGACCTACAAGTCTGGATATAACTTTCGAGGCAGGATCTCATTGGAAGCAGTCTATTTATCAAGTTTGCTTACTTCCAACACCCTACTAATAACTTTTATATTCGTGGGATACACTTGGTGTGGTTGTTGTTGTTGTTTTTATACCAAATTCAATATTTTTGGCCAACTTTTTTTTTCCGGCACAATATTTTCAAGCCCAAATGACAAAAACTAAAACCAAAACTAACACGAAACCGAACACTTTCAAAAATCCAAAAACCAAAGCTTCTGTTTTTGGTTTGGTTTTAACCCACAACCAAATCGTGCATACCCCCAATATATAGAAGCAAACTAGCAGGGTCATCCATGTGAATAGTTAAATTTTTTGGGCCCAAGACGAGAAAAACTTTAAGCATAATGTAAAATGTTTTTTTATTGATTTTAATTATTTAAATTTTCATAATAAGCTTATTGGGTTATGATTTAGATTGTGTAATTTTTTTTAATAAAAATGACTATAAATGAATTGGATAACTGAGTTTAAAAATACATATTTTCTTTTAAAAGAAAATATAGACATAAAAAATTTTATAAAAATTCGGGTCTGCCAAGATGATCGGTCGAAGGTGGTCACCCTTCCCACCCTAAGTCGGCAGTGCTAACTTCTGGTTTGAATATATAATTACTTATATATGTCCACACGTACATGATGTGTCGTAAGTGATGACTAATGATGCCACTATTGATGACGGTGTTTAAACATATAATAAAAAAAATAATATTAAAAAAAAAGGTAAACGGAAGAAGCTTCACGTTCTCGATTATTTTTTTATAAATAAAATTAGACTTGCATAATGTATAAATATTAAATAGCTTTACATGTGCTATAAATGATACTAGGTTGTTACCTGGCGCGTTGCATCAGGCGCGTCAGATAATAAACCAAGCGGCAAGTATGTGTTGGTTACACCCAGACATCGTTTCTGTAGGTTGACGCGAATTACGTTGGTATTGGTAACATTCTTTACGATATCAAAACTAAACCAAAAAAATAATTCCTTAAAACAAATTAAAAAAACAAAACACCACATCATCTTATTTTTTCATTAGTTGATTACGTATGAAATCTATAAATAAAAAATTTTATTTCTATTTAAAAAAAAAACAAAAAATAATGGCTTCAAGAAGGTTCGAACTCGGGACTGGCAAGTTGCAACAACAAAACAATACCACAACAGCAGCTTCCTTTTTTTATTACTTTTCTTACTTTCAAATGAACAAATACTAAAAAAAAAGATGCCTACATGTTGATACTATACAACAAAACCACCCTACCAGCTTCTGTTTTTGCTACTTCACTTAGTTTAAAAGCAATAAATTATAAAATAGATTTGAAAAAAAAAAGAAAAGAAAGTTAGTGGCTGTCATATGACAGCCACTAATTGGACCACAATCTTGTTACTGTAGCTATAGGGTTTCTTTTATATACAGTATAATTTTTTATTATTTAATCCAGTCTCAATATTAATATTTGTTGTAAATTATAAAATAAGAAAATATATATTTTTTAGGTTTTTGATTTCATAAATACTTGTTAAATGAGCAACGTATTATTGAACATGCACATAAAAAATAGCTAAAATGAAGAACCTCTGGCAAAATTAAAAATCTATCTATCTATAATATCAAAAAAATCTTATGTATCATTCTCTGGTTGCTTCTCACCTTTTCTCAAGTCATCAAACTGTTTGATTTGTGATTTAAGGCTTCTCATTCATTTAACCCGAACTCACAGGTATGAATCTCATCAAACCTGGATAGTCCTTAAATGGGCTATAACATGTTATTTTATTTATGAAACTCTTTAATAATCAAACAATAATTTTTGCGAGTCATGGGTCTCACCAAACCTGGATATCCGTTAAACGGGTTATAACATATTTTTTTTGTGAAACTATTTCATCATCAAACCCTAATTTAGTTCTCCCCTCTATATATTCTCTGTCACCGGTCTATTCTCTTCATCATCGGTTTACTTCCGATTACCTCACCATCATCAACTTCCTCTCTCATGCATCAACCATCATCGTCACCTACATCAACCGCCCCTTTTTTCATAAGACAAATATTTGTGTTTATCTTTGTTCATTTTAAAAGGGATATTGGTTTTTAATACTCCCAACTTTCACTCGTTGGCTGATAACACTTTCAACTTCGATTTGCTACCCACCACTCCCAACTTTCACCCTTTTGTTTTTATCACTCCCTCGCTAACGGACGATTAATGTCGTTATTGGTATCCCGATTTTTTGAGAAGCATACGATTGGAAACAGAGAAGAGGGAGGTGGCGCAGCTAGGGTTTCTGACGAATCCCGAGTTTATGGATAATTAGACGATCAGAAACAGAGATGATGGAGGCGGCACAACTATGGGTTTGTCGTAGTCGGCAGGGACCTCTGATTAAGGGTGATTCGGACATCTACCGAAGGTGGCTGCAACAACTCAATGTCCAATTGGCACAAAGAAAGGATCATGATAAGATGCAAGGGCGTTCCGACGGTTGTGAAGTGCATCCGGCAATCTAGTATGATTATGACGGGATTCCACCAACAACGTTAGTCGTCCGTTAGTGAGGGTGTGACAAAAACAAATAAGATGAAAGTTGAGAGTGGTTGGTAACAAATCGAAAGTTGGGAGTGGTATTAGTCAACGGGCGAAAGTTTGAAATATTAAAAACCAACATCCCTTAAAAAAGCAACAAACGTTAAAAAATATAATAAACGTAAAAACTTCTATATTCATATTAAATTAAAACAAAACTACGTTTAAAAATAAAATAAATCCTTATAAAATATAAAATATCAAAATTATTAAAAACAAAAACTAGTTACAAAATATATGAGTAGAAAGTTTATTATTTTATAGTTTTATAATCAAGTTATGCTAATGGTCTATGTGGAAAGTAAATTTTACTTTGTCCTCTTGACTTTTAACAAAATTATACATTTAACTTTTTTCTTGACAATCACACTTTTGTTGAACCTTATACCTTATTTAATATAAACCATTACACCCGTAGTTTTGTATAAATATATACTTCCACCTCTTCACGATGGTACCTAAGACCATTCTTAGCCCGTTTTTCATTTCTATCTCTGTAATTATACTAAAAATCTCTACAATGAAATTATACTTCTAATATTTTTATCATTACAGTTTTTGTTTTTTCCTCTACTCACAACCAATTCAACAAATATTAAAAAGTAAATGACGGCAAACAAGGTTTCCCTAAATTTATAAAAAATCACTAACTTTTATCTTTTATCTACTCATAGCCACTCAAAACCCTATCCTATAATTTGCAAAACTCTCTCACAAAAATTTAAAGAATAGGTTGAGAATGCTCTAAGCAGTAAGGAGAGATAATATATTTTGAAGGTATGTGGATCAACTCTAGCACCTATTGAATAACTCTACTCTTCAAACCCCACATGATACTAAAGTCATAACAGTTCATTAGTACCGAACGCACAATAACATTAAACGTGTGTATACTCTACACCTCTCAACTCGCAACAGTATTCATAATATTATCTCATTACTCTACAGGTAAATCTTGATTAGCCAAAATAGTATGATAACATTAAAATCACCAACATGTACATGTTAAGATACGGTAAAAACCAATGCTCAAATTTCCAAACAAAGCCAAACTCACAACGTTAGCATGCCACAAACTAATCCTATAATCAATCTAAATTAACATACAAAACTCTAGTTATAACCACAATAAGTCAACAACTAAATGCGATGTATTAACTTTTTTGCAAATGATTTCTAATATAATAATACATCAATACATATTATACATACTATGTTAACTAAATTTATTTGTTGGCCAGTGATTGTCTAAGTGGTTTAGACAAGACACCTAAAAACTTCATTTAAGGAGTGAAAGGTCTTCGGTTCAAGTTTCACATGTGACAAAATATAAGGGATTCCAGATTAAGAAACGAGGTTTTCTCACCTATGGTAGGTTTCATTCTAAGGGTGGAGAAATCGAGATGATTTAGTGTGTTAGTGGTCAATCAGTAATCCAAATTGTTGTTAATATATATATATATATATATATATATATATATATATATATATATATATATATTTATCATTTTCACATGTAAGCAACTGTAACCTCGGAGGCTTGGGGAGACATAATAAAAATATTCACTGCCTTCTAGTAATTTGGGAACGTCATAATGGGCCATGTACTTCGTATATTCTTATTATTAAGTCTAACAAACAAAGATGCTTTTTGTTATTAAATATAAGAAGAGTAGTGACTTTTAGCATAAAGAAAACGTTTCTCTAGATCGGCACTAACAGTGAATGCATTATTCAACACATCAATGGTTAGCGAGGTTGCAAAAGTCGCTAGACGGACACTAGGCGGCTGACAGGGGAGTTGGGTGTACTCGGAGTACTCGGAAATAGTAAATATAAAGCAAATTAATTTTTAGAGATTATATACATGTCAAATATCATAAGTTTACTAATATTTATAACAAAATAAGCGAATATCAATATAAATAAGATAAATACACTTTTGAATGCTATATTATTATAAAAATTGCTAACCATTAATTAAAAATAATATTTTTTCTTTAATATTACATAAGTATGAATTATGTTTTATTTTTTTAAGTCAAAATCAGGCAAAGTTGACCGACTAGATGTGATTATGGCTAAGGTTGACCAACTTTGATCAATTCTTTGTAACTAGGCGGAGTTAAAAAAAACTCGTCTCGACGCCATACCTTGTAGCGAGTACTCAGGAAGTATCGGTCTTGTATACATACTTTTACAACATTTATGGTTAGTCATAACCTCAGTTTAATTAATTTTTATAATTGTTGAAAGCTGAAATGTTAAATTTAAGATAGATTATTTTGTTCTTTTTCAAGTTCGTGATGATGGAACAATTCGTGTTATGAGAGGTTGGTTTCGTTGAACGCTAACAGTGACTACCATACTCTGATTGAACATCTTTTGTTAGGGTGGACGAAATACCATACTCAAAGACACACGGGTTGGACGAGTAAGGTGGGTTGGGTTAGGTACACTGACGTGGCCCAAGCGGGTTTGGGAGGCAGGTTAAATGGCGGGTTATGCAGCCCAGGAAGGAATGCGAGGAATGTGTCAGTTGGACAACGGTCAAATGACCGTTAAAAAATTCCACCTTTTCACTCAATAAAGATGTTTAGAGGGATATATCGTTTACAGAAGGAATTATTTTTAAAAATTACCGGGGACATGAAAGTCAATTTTAATGGTTTTAAGAGAAGTTACAACTACAGATTTAAAAAATAGTTTCACGCTCTGACGATAATGCACGCAAGTGATTTGTTAAGTCGCAATTGGTAATCTTTCTAATGAATACAATAAATATTTAGCTATGTCTTTTAGGACTTCACATGATTGCCTAAAATAGTTTTGTAATTCAATTATTAATTTATACATTTAAGAATTCTTGCCTATATAGACAAACTACTCACAAAATTGCAATTTTTTACAACACACATGAAGCTACATGGGGCTTTCTAGGGATGATCATTAGCATCGACTATACATATATCGCTGCGTATTAAAAAATAATCACATGAAGAAACAAGCATCGATTACAGAGTGGCTTAATACTGACTTCCATGGAGATGATTGACTCTGAGAACCATTCGATGATTATATCTACGAAATTGAAACCCTATTAGTCTCGTCAAAGGGGGAAAATCATTGACCTGAATTGCATGAGACTAGTATTTATACTACGTATTGTCAAAGTGTCACCAACCATGTATTTGTTATTTGGACGGTATTCATACCAATGTGCTGTATATTAATCCATACGCTCCTTCGTTGATCAACTAATCAACTATAGCAAAGCACATATTGAAAAAGCCATGCTCATACACATCCAAGATTTTATCTTATCCCTTTGTTTGGATAAGATTGAGACAAGAGAACATCAGTAGCTTGATAAAACACCTCATATAGACTTGTAAGTTTTTTTTTTCGATTACAATTTTTCGGGCCTTGTATTAGTTTTATTAAAAGACCAAAACAAATAAGTTTTCATTGTACATCTGATGTGGTGGTTGTGACATGTTATGCCTATGTCAATAATGTGTCATAACAACCACATCGGTTGTATAATGGAAACTCATTTATCTTGATCTTTTAATAAAACAAATACAAGCTCAAAATAATGATGGTATTCCTGTATTAAAATTTTAACAATAAAGCAGAAGTTATAAACGTTAATGATGAACTGTAAGGCCCCGTTCCTGGAAGCCCTACTTTGGCGTTACTCTCCATGTCCTTTACACTTCCCTTCATTAGTCCACTTGTGCTAGGTTCTACTTATAACAATTAGACAATCATACATTTCGCATCATCACATGTAAACATACATTTCTGTATCAATAAATCAAGTTAGCTTTCTTGCTCATTCTTTACTATATACAAGATCAACTTACACAAGGTGATCGCTTCCTAAGCTTGCTTGAGTGACGCATGACATTCTCTAATTGGCATCTACTTTCTTTTCTTCCTTAAGTCCCATTCTCTGTTCGAGTCTAAGCATTTGGGATGCTTATTTCTCTCGAACTTATGCTCTGATACCAACTTGTAAGGCCCCGTTCCCGGAAGCCCTACTTTGGCATTGGATTTACTCATAAACACAGTTCTAAAATCAGAGTTAATTAAAAACTTTTCGCGGAATACATAATAATAAACCTTCTTACATAACATAAGTGCTTGTTTTTAAACAAAATACATTAAGTCTTAAAGGGTAACGTAAACGGCACGTGAATCTTCTTTTCTTCGATGCCAGTATTCACTTTGTTGCCACGTGTCTTCCCTCAAGCAACCCTTCGCATCCTATTCACATGCGTGCATACTAAAAGTCAGCTACGCTGAGTGAGTTCTAGTTAATCAATTAACATACAATACATTCATGTTCTTACTCATACGTGTCCGGAGATACGTATTTCGGACTCTACTTACTATTACTTCTTTCATACTTGCTTTACATACATACATACATACATTCATTCGTGCTCTCATACTTTCTTTCTTAATCCCCTATGGTATAACATAGGCTACACCATCTCTACCATCACAGATATTTTTAGGGTCTGGTCCCTTCTGTCTCAGATATTATTAGGGTCTGGTCCCTTCTGTCTAAGATATTATTAGGGTCTGGTCCCTTCTGTCTCAAATATTATTAGGGCCTGGTCCCTTCTGTCTCAGATATTATTAGGGTCTGGTCCCTCTGTCTCAACTAACCATACAACCATACCTGTCTCTTCACTCTTTCATGCATTCATTTTCATACATGCATACTATATATATCTTATAATCATGTATATAAATATACATACATACATATTCATTCGTATAAACATTCTATCATAACATTCAATACTTAATCATATATATATATATATATATATATATATCATACACATATCATACGCGTATCATACACTCACCACTTAAGGTAAGTGTATTAACAACTATCACATTGGGTCTGCACACAGCCCCGAAAACATAACAGATAAGGGGCTAGAAACTCACCTGGAGTCGGTTTCTCTCGTCGTTGATGGTAATGCCCTTCCTTAGTTGTGCACGGCTAACTGTACAATACATTACGCGTGTCAATTACCTGTTACCAGTATCTCTTATATCTATGCTAATGAAACCCTCAACTAACGGGGGTCATGGAATTTTGCATAGAAGAATTTCTCATGGAAGAAATTTCTCTTCTCATGGGAAAAATCCATTTTTTTACATCTCTTCTTTTTTTGCCATTTTAAAGCTATTTTACTCCGTGACTCTTTATTAGGACCCGATTTTACCCTTTTTATGGGTTTTGGGTTGTACCAACTTTGTATATCCGTGTTTCATGAGGTCCGAACATCACCTTTTTGTCCTATAACATACCCGTGAGGTTATAACTCACCAAGTTTTGTTTTTCTTACATTTCACAGCCCGATCTATCATCCTATCAGTTTGCATGTCGAAACCGACTAAAAACTTAACCATTTAAACTGAAACCTACCTTTTGCTTCGGGTTCGGTTTGGATCCGAGACGACTTGAGGATCTGGACGTGATTCTTGTTACTTGAAGACACTTGAACACCAAGATCTTCCTTACTTTAACCCGGATTTGGATTCGGGTCTTGAGAGAGAAAGTGTGTGTTCTTGAGTGGGTGTGTGTGATGAAAGGAAAGAAAAGTGGTGAAAGGAATGATGGGTTGGATTATATATATAGGGGCTATGGGTCCCACAACCCACTCACAATTCCAATTCTTATCCAAACACTTTAACACCCGACTAACTTAACGACACACGGTTAATAACAAAACTTTATGTTATTTATAATTTAACAAAAGTTAGATGTTACAAGTCTAACCTCCTTAAAAGAGGTTTCGTCCTCGAAACCTAACTATTACAACTAAACAAATGCGGGTAAAACTTGGGCATCTCTTCTTCAACTTCCCAAGTGGCATCCGATCTCTTGCGGTGCTTCCATATCACTTTCACTAGGGGAATCACCTTATGATGAAGCTGCTTTTCCTTGTGGTCCACTATCTCGATAGGCTGCTCAACATAGTTCAACTGTTCGTCCACCTCGATGTCCAACAATGGCACGTGGGACGTGTCATCCGCTAGACATTTTCTCAAGTGGGATACATGAAAGGTAGAGTGAATTCCTTCTAGCTCTTCAGGTAGATCTAGCTTGTAAGCCACTTCACCCACACGGGCCACGATTTTGAACGGTCCAATGTACCTTGGACGCAACTTTCCGCTCTTTCTAAAACGAATAATCCCTTTCCAAGGCGAGACTTTAAGCATCACGTGGTCTCCAACATCAAACTCAATCGGCCGTCTCCGCTTATCGGCATATGACTTCTGACGGTCTTGAGCAGCTTTCATCCTTGCCTTGATTTGATCAAATCTTGAGGAGGTTTCTTGCACAACTTCCAAACTACCAATCTCCTTCTGACCGATTTCTCCCCAACAAACAGGAGTTCTACAACGTCTACCATATAACATCTCGAAAGGAGGCATGCTAATACTTGAATGATAACTGTTGTTGTAAGAGAATTCTGCTAAGTGCAAATGATCATCCCAGCTTCCTCCAAAGTCTAACACACATGCACGTAGCATATCCTCAAGGGTTTGGATAGTCCGCTCGAATTGTCCATCTGTTTGAGGATGATACGCCGTGCTGATGTTCAGTCTTGTTCCCATGGCTTCGTGGAACTTCTTCCAAAATCTTGAAGTAAAGCGGGTATCCCTGTCTGACACAATCGATAACGGCACCCCATGCTTTGAAACCACTTCCTTAACGAACACGTTTGCCAACATTTCTGACAAGATGGCCTCTCGTATAGGCAGAAAATGAGCACTCTTCATCAAACGGTCCACAATCACCCATATGGTATCGTAATTTCTAGCTGTACGCGGTAGCTTAGTTATTGTCACACCCCGCCTTCGGGCCTAGGCGTGTGACTCACAGTTGGTACTACTTTTGTCAATTTATCAAAGTTTGAAGCGGAAAGTGTAATTTAAAATATATTTAATTTCATAATAAAGGGATTTAAACACCGTTGATCGTTTTACAAAATTTCTTGTTTAAGAACAAGTTTATATATATATATATATATATATATATATATATATATATATATATATATGTTTCATTACAAATTTGCTGAGCCACCAGCTGTAAACTATGCCTAGTGTTCTTCTATCTCCACTGGCATATCCATCACTATTCCTTACTTCTGGTTACCTGAAAACAGTTTCAAAATACGTCAGCTATATGCTGGTGAATACGTTGACTCAATAAAACATTTTCACCATTCGTAATGACACAACACCAATAGTGTTCAACGACTCAGTGGTTCTCAATCCCATCTCATCGGAACTAAACATACGCACAAACCACATAATCGGACTTCACTCGCCCTAGAGACAGTCACTTGCCTCACGGTCAGTATGTCTGTAGTGTGCCCACTACAGTACATATATGTAAGGATCCAGACACATGTGTATTTTAGCCTAAGTGTTTAGTACTACCTCAAAAAGTTTTAGAGGATTTGAACCAACCCTCATGCAAATATTTCCATAACTCTTTTACATATGGATAACAGTCCATAGTTTCAAAGAGTAAATATCTTTTCAAAATATACAGTACATAGACGTCTTCACGTCATAAAACATTTCATACTATAAAAAGGTTTGGACGTATTCACCTTTTGTTGATTTCAAGATTTCTCACCAACAGATGTCTGATCTTTATCTCGGACCTATAGTACGAGAATAACATTCTATAAATAACTAGATCTATAATCTAGTTATAGACCTTAAGTCTTATTTGCATAACCTTTACCTTGATATTCATTTCATTTTGTAAAACACTTATATGCTACGTTTCTTCGTCATGAAGAAACGTATATATCAAATTTCTTCTTTCATAAGTAATACCTTTATAAAAATAAAGAGCAACATTTCATCGATAATCTTATCTTATGGAATCTTATATTTCACTTACTTACTTGATCAAGGTATAGACTATACCCTCGACTAGGGTCTAAGCCATATATAATAAAATAATTGGGCAGAACCCCTACCTTGTATGGCTTGTCTTATGAAATGCTTAAACTTTGCGTGGGTAGCACTCCTACTTGCACGTACTTCTAAAGAACTAGCGCTTCGGAATTGTCGAGGCTATGGCACGGAAACCGAGGTAATGTGAGTGCAATGTGATGGGAGCTTGATCCCATGGCTGCCTATTTATAGCCTGAATCCGTGCATCTTCGCGTATCGCGAAGGTACACTAGCCTAGGTGAGTTATCGTAGGCTTGCCACGTGTCACTCCGGTCTGACACGTCCTGCATCTTCGCGTATCGCGAAGTTGCCTTTCTTGTCATCTTCGCGTATCGCGAAGGTGCTAAAATTTCATTTTCAGTCCCTGGTCTTTAGTAGCTTGTCACATGTTGATCAATCTTTCATAGTTCAAAAATACTAAAGCGGCTCATGGCGATGCGAGCGTGCGAAGTGCCAAGTGTGCCATCAAAATGCCACATTACGCCCATCGCCCGAGTCCGAGTCCGTGCGTGTGCGCGTCGGGTGCTTCACACCCTCCGCTAGGACTAGTGAGAGTGGTTAGCCCCATAAGAACATTACCATGGAAAACTCCTTCCTTATAAAGTGCTTTTATTTCTTTTTCACTTTCCATGTGGGATGGAGTTTCCTTACTTATTTCCTTAGCATAATATGCTTTCTTTTCTTTATCATACTTTTTCCCTTTATCTTTCTCATAATTATTTTTGGTCCTTTACCTTTATAAACTTGTCAAATTTGGACCTAAACTTTGTGGTTGTTACAGTTATGAAATCCATGGTGATGTGTTCCCACTTCCATTCCGGTATCTCTAGAGGCTGAATCTTTCCATACGGTTTATGGTGCTCTACCTTGACCTACAATCAAGTCAAGCACTTGCTGACATAATCTACCACCTCGTTCTTCATACCCGGCCACCAGTCTTGGTACATCTTAGTAGATCCTGGATGAATCGAGTACCGCGACTTATGGGCCTCGTCTAGGACCCGATCTCTAAGATTCCCATGACAAGGAATCCACATCCGATCAAATCTGGTCTTTACGCCATGAGTATTGTCTATCAACTCGTTCTGCTGACCAAAAATCCCCTCTTTCTTCATTAGCCCTTCGTCGGCTAACACTTCCATCTGCACCTTGCTGATCTCTTCGAAGAAATCTGAATTGATGATCAACTTATAAGACTTCACTGTCGCGATGACTTCTGCGTTCTTCCGGCTTAAGGCATCAGCAACCACATTAGCCTTTCCCGGGTAATACTTGATATCACAGTCATAATCCTTTATCAGTTCTAACCACCTTCTCTGCCTTGTATTCAACTCTTTCTACTCGAAGAAGTACTTCAAGCTCTTATGATCTATATATATAGTACACTTGGTACAATACAAGTAGTGCCTCAAAATCTTGAGAGCATGCACTACAGCTGCTAATTCTAGGTCATGCGTAGGGTACGTGCTTTCGTGAACTTTCAACTGTCTAGACGCATAGGCTATGACTTTCCCTCGTTGCATCAACACGCAACCTAACCCTTGATGCGAGGCATCAGTACAAACTACCAAATCCTCTTCACCATCAGGCAGAACAAGGATTGGAGCCTGTGTGAGTCTCTTCTTCAGTTCTTCAAACGCCTCTTCCTGCAACTTACCCCAACTGAACACCACAGTCTTTCGGGTCATACCGGTCAACGGTGCGGCTATCTTGGAGAAGCTCGGAATGAATCTCCGATAGTAGCCAGCTAACCCTAGGATACTGCGTATCTCGATCCGGTTTCGCGGAGTCTTCCAATTCTTTATCGCTTCAATCTTAGCTGGGTCCACAGTAATCCCCTCGGGATTGATTATGTGACCTAAAAACTGTACCTCTCGCAGCCAAAATGCACACTTTGAGAACATAGCAAACAACTTCTCTTTCTTCAAACTTCCAATACTTCCCTCATATGCTTAGCATGGTCAGACTTACTTTTCGAATAAATCAATATATTGTCAATGAAAACGATAACCGTCTTATCTAACATCGGACGACATACCCTATTCATCATGTCCATAAACGCTGCGGGAGCATTGGTCAGGCCAAACAACATCACGAGGAACTCGTAGTGTCCATACCGCGTCCGAAACGCTGTCTTAGGGATGTCTGCTTCTTTCATCTTCAACTGATGATAACCCGACCTGAGATCTATGCACGAGAACCAGCTTGCACCTTGTAACTGATCAAACAAGTCGTCAATCCGTGGCAACGGATATCTATTTTTTACCGTAGGCTTATTCAACTCACGATAGTCTATGCACATTCTCATACTTCCATCTTTCTTCTTAACAAACAACACTAACGCGCCCCACAGGGAAACACTTGGCCTTATAAATCCTTTGTCAAGGAGTTCTTTTAGTTGGGACATTAACTCTTTCATCTCGGACGGCGCCAGACGATAAGGTGCTTTCGCGACAGGCTGTGCTCCTGGTATCAACTCTAGCTGGAATTCTACCTCACGTTCCGGTGGCAACCCCGGAAGGTCCTCAGGGAACACTTCGGGATATTCGCACACTACTGGAACATCTTTCACATCTTTCATCTCGACTGTAGCTTTGACAACATATGTCAGGTAGGCACTGCACCCTCGCCTTAACAAACCCTCGGCTTTTATTATCGAAATGACGTTAAGCCCTGAACTTTCTCTATCACCATAAACCGTTACTGTGCCACCATCCGAAGACTTCAGTCTTATCAATCTACTCTTACACACTATCTGAGCATCAAATTCAGACAACCAATCAATCCCCAATACTACATCGAATCCTCCTAAGGTCATCACGTACAGGGTAGCAGGGAATTCGTGTCCTTCGAACTCTATCTTACAACTCTTAACCATTCTCATAATTTTAATTGAGGTCTCACTAGCGGTTTCTACCATAAAAGTTTCAGGCACACGACAACATTCCAACTTAGCTGTCATACAAAACTGGGTAGCTACAAAACTCCTTGTCGCACCTGAGTCAAACAATACGGAAGCGGAAATGCCATTTACTAGAAACATACCTGTCACGATGTCTGGAATTTATTTGGCTTGTTCTTGTGTCAACATGTAGGCTCTGGTCCTTGGCCTAGCCTGTTCAGCATCCTTTCTTCCGCTTCCCCCAGCTTCACCTTCAGTACACTCCCTTGCCAAATGACCCGTCTTGCCGCACTTGTAACAAGCGGGCTTGGCATTGCAATCTGGAGCATAATGCCCCACCTTCCCGCACTGTAGCTTGCATTCGATCCCAATCTACACTCACCGCCATGAACTTTTCCACACTTGCGAAAAACATCAGCACCCTCTCCCCACTTGCACTCACTACCGTGCATCTCCCCACAAGTCTTGCACAGCTTCTTCTCCCATACCTTCTACTTCTTCTCCTTGGGGTTCCACAACTGGGTACCGGGTCGCTTAGCGGGAGCAACCCACTTCTTCTCCTTCTTCTCTTCCACCACCACATCATCCACAGCCAGGTCATCATAAACCATTTCTGCAAGTTCAACCGCAGAATCGAAAGTAGCAGGTTTACTAGCCCGGACAAAGGTGCAGACATTTTGCGGTAGTCCCCTCAAGTAGCACTTGATCCTCTTAGCCTCTAAGTTCACCATATCAGGCACGAGTCTTGACATACGGTTAAACTCGGTAGTGTACTCACGGAGTGTCATCTTCCCCGCCCTCAAATTCAGGAACTTCATCTCCGCCCTCTCAATTTCAGAATCCGCACAGAACTTTTTCATGACCATCTCCTTCAAGTCTTCCCATTTCATAGCCTTAATCTCAGCGACGGTCTTCCTCTGCTCAACAGTTTCCCACCAGAACATCGCTTCGACCTCAAACGACTTGGTAGCGAAACCCACGGCTTGGTTGGGGCGGCACTCGCGGATCCGAATAACCTTGTCCATTGTAGTTATCCATTGGAGAGTAGCGATTGCATCCCCTGTACCAGACAGCTTTGGCGGGTCACAACCCTTAAACAACCTGTAGCTGCACCTACCTCGGCCTCTCTTACCAGCCTTGACCTTCACAGATCGATCTTCACTCGATTCCTCTTTCTCAGTCTTTTCACCCTTCTTACTGCTTTCCCTTGTCCTCTCAGCGGTTCCTGCTCGGCTCTCAGTTGACTTTTCATGTTGCTGATTCTGCACTGCAGCTGCCACACTGCAACAGCCACTGCCTGAGTAATGGCAGCTTGGATAGCAGGGTCGAGCTGATATCCTTCATTTCTCACAGTTAGGCTTCTTCCCTCATCAGACTTGATAATCGGTTCCTCGGAGGGTACTCGGGTAGCGCGTGATTTACCACGGCGTCTCGAACTCTCTCCTTGCCCAGCATTCTTCTTATTACTAGCCATTCGTATTCTATAGGAAAACACAAATGTCATCACTTCAGGAACTATTTAGTACAATGATAGTAAGGCTAACAGGTAATAACAGTGGCCAGTTGTGATTAGCTGATCACGTTACTCTCCATGTCCTTTACACTTCCCTTCATGAGTCCACTTGTGCTAGGTTCTACTTATAACAATTAGACAATCATACATTTCGCATCATCACATGTAAACATACATTTCTGTATCAATAAATCAAGTTAGCTTTCTTGCTCATTCTTTACTATACACAAGATCAACTTACACAAGGTGATCGCTTCCTAAGATTGCTTGAGTGACGCATGGCATTCTATAACTGGCATCTACTTTCTTTTCTTCCTTAAGTCCCATTCTCTGTTCGAGTCTAAGCATGTGGGATGCTTATTTCTCTCGAACTTATGCTATGATACCAACTTGTAAGGCCCCGTTCCCGGAAGCCCTACTTTGGCGTTGTATTTACTCATAAACACAGTTCTAAAATCAGAGTTAATTAAAAAATTTTCGCGGAATACATAATATTAAACCTTCTTACATAACATAAGTGCTTGTTTTTAAACAAAATACATTAAGTCTTAAAGGGTAACGTAAACGGCACGTGAATCTTCTTTTCTTCGATGCCAGTATTCACTTTGTTGCCACGTGTCTTCCCTCAAGCAACCCTTCGCATCCTATTCACCTGCGTGCATACTAAAAGTCAGCTACGCTGAGTGAGTTCTAGTTAATCAATTAACATACAATACATTCATGTTCTTACTCATACGTGTCCGGAGATACGTATTTCGGACTCTACTTACTATTACTTCTTTCATACTTGCTTTACATACATACATACATACATACATTCATTCGTGCTCTCATACTTTCTTTCTTAATCCCCTATGGTATAACATAGGCTACACCATCTCTACCATCACAGATATTTTTAGGGTCTGGTCCCTTCTGTCTCAGATATTATTAGGGTCTGGTCCCTTCTGTCTAAGATATTATTAGGGTCTGGTCCCTTCTGTCTCAAATATTATTAGGGCCTGGTCCCTTCTGTCTCAGATATTATTAGGGTCTGGTCCCTCTGTCTCAACTAACCATACAACCATACCTGTCTCTTCACTCTTTCATGCATTCATTTTCATACATGCATACTATACATATCTTCTAATCATGTATATAAATATACATACATACATACATATTCATTCGTATAAACATTCTATCATAACATTCAATACTTAATCATATATATAAATATCATACACATATCATACGCGTATCATACACTCACCACTTAAGGTAAGTGTATTAACAACTATCACATTGGGTCTGCACACAGCCCCGAAAACATAACAGATAAAGGGCTAGAAACTCACCTAGAGTCGGTTTCTCTCGCCGTTGATGATAATGCCTTTCCTTAGTTGTGCACGGCTAACTGTGCAATACATTACGCGTGTCAATTATCTGTTACCAGTATCTCTTATATCTATGCTAATGAAACCCTCAACTAACGGGGGTCATGGAATTTCGCATAGAAGAATTTCTCATGGAAGAATTTCTCTTCTCATGGAATTTCTCTTCTCATAGAAGGATTTCTCTTCTCATGGAATTTCTTTTTTCATGAAAGAATTTCTCTTCTCATGGAATTTCTCTTCTTATGGAAGAATTTCTCTTCTCATGGAATTTCTCTTCTTATGGAAGAATTTCTCTTCTCATGGAAGGATTTCTCTTCTCATGGAAGAATTTCTTTTTTTATGGAATTTCTCTTCTCATGGAAGAATTTCTCTTCTCATGGGAAAAATCCATTTTTTTACATCTCTTCTTTTTTTGCCATTTTAAAGCTATTTTACTCCGTGACTCTTTATTAGGACCCGATTTTACCCTTTTTATGGGTTTTGGGTTGTACCAACTTTGTATACCCGTGTTTTATGAGGTCCGAACATCACCTTTTTGTCCTATAACGTACCCGTGAGGTTATAACTCACCAAGTTTTTTTTTTTACATTTCACAGCCCGATCTATCATCCTATCAGTTTGCATGTCGAAATCGACTAAAAACTTAACCATTTAAACTGAAACCTACCTTTTGCTTCGGGTTCGGTTTGGATCCGAGACGACTCGAGGATCTGGACGTGATTCTTGTTACTTGAAGACACTTGAACACCAAGATCTTCCTTACTTTAACCCGGATTTGGATTCGGGTCTTGAGAGAGAAAGTGTGTGTTCTTGAGTGGGTGTGTGTGATAAAAGGAAAGAAAAGTGGTGAAAGGAAGGATGGATTATATATATAGGGGCTATGGGCCCCACAACCCACTCACAATTCCAATTCTTATCCAAACACTTTAACACCCGACTAACTTAATGACACACGGTTAATAACAAAACTTTATGTTATTTATTATTTAACAAAAGTTTATGTTACATGAACCGGGCTTGTGTTTGACACAATTCCCTTAAACAGATTCGCGGTCTGTTCCTAGGGTACGCCGGTTTGAAACAGCCGTAGCGTGCTGCCAGACTTGACGACTTGCCTGAAACGAAATCAAAAATAATGCTACTGCAGAAGAGAAGAGAGAGCTTTGTGTTTTTGGTGTGTATAGAACTGCTGCATATGGTCTGGTTTTATAGTGATAAATCAACTCAATAATGGTCATTAGTGCAGAATATGTAACTGATCAATCATAATAATAATAACTAGTAATGACCATTGACCCATTGCATTCGTGTCCACGGGACGTGCATGCACGAGTTTGATAGATTTTTAGTCCGGAAACCCAATTTTGCACCCCCTCTGCGTGCGGGTAGGAGTTGTAGTAAAACACATCACAAATTTTCAAATAGGTAGCAACAATAGCACCTTATAAACCATTCTTAAATTTGTTCCCCAACCAATGTGGGATAAAGTGTTACCACTCCAATTTTTAGGACATCCATTCACACACACTTATACCCAATCTTCCAACAACTGATACAAACTCAGACTAATTGTAATCAGATCCGTATCAAAAAGATTTCTTGTTATAGAGTTATTACTTGTTAGTTCTACTAAAATAACCAGTTAAAGTGTTAAATTTAAGACAAAGTTCAAATCTTAAATCGGAGAAGAAAATAACCATTAAAAAAATCCACTTCGGTTTTTTTACAAGTTATATATGGATTTACTTTTCAGTGAAATTATTTTTTGTTGAGTTACGCAATCTCTAATGAATGTTTCGGTTAATTTACTCATATTAGGTATGTGAAATGCATTACTTAGGCTAAAGGGTATGGGTCATCACCCTCAGTTCCTCTCATTTATTACGTCTGCGTCATCTTAGTGTAAACTTAGTTTTTCCTTCATAATTCAATCTTACCCTTCAACCCTTGTTATGATTCATTCTCCTCATTCTCTGCCATTTCATTTTATTTAATATCAAAAGGCAAAGAAAAAAACAAATAATTCTGATTGGATCAGTAGTCAAAGGACGCACAAACAAAGCCAAATGACGCGCATGACGGTTCTCATGCACGTTCAAATGAGGCCCTTGAATGACCCCTTGTCCACGTAGGACCATTTGTTATTCTCAAATGATCCACACTGGTCAGCCTTAGCATTAATTCCGTGATGTTTTAAGCCAATCACCTTCATATAACATATGACCAACCCGACTCGGACAAAAAAAAAACTATTAAGGCTTCCCATTCCAAATCGGTTTCTTCATTTGGTTCATTTATAGGATTTCTTCACTTTCCTCATGCTTCAAATGATAGTTTGTGCAATCATGTCCAGGGATTTTAAAGATTATTGCTACAATTCCAAACGTTGCAAATGGGACTTGGAGAGACTATACACGAGGTTAGTGTCGATACGTAGAACCATTTGGGTTTAGTTTCAGACTTGCAATTGGGTATTGACATAGTCTTATAAATTGATTAGTTGTGACCCGACCTGACTCAAATTGAAAATTATGACGTCGGGTTGTTTGAAACCCAAATATTGAAAAGTAGTGACATTCTAGAAAAATAATTCCGTTTCCGTCACTGTATGGAGATAAATTCACGGTGGGTTTGTTTGGATTGTAGTGAGACCCCAAGGACTTTATGGATGCAAATGGTTGTTTTCATGACAATCATTGAGTGTGGGGAGATTTCACATGCAAATGATTGAGTTTTGTAATATAAAAAGGGATAGCGACGTAGTCTGTTATTCGTTTGTCTTTTGTTTCGATGTAATTATTACGTTGGTTGTTTACTAATTTATTTGTTAAAAAAAATGTTTTTAAAACCAAAAGTGTATGAGGTTGAACAAATAATTACAATCATGCACATAGTTTTCAAATGTTATAAGCAATACAATAACCTAGATTTAGTGATGTTAATCGTGTTAGATTGATGAGTTTCATATTAACCGATTTACAAGTTGGGTTCTTCAACCCTAGCCCACTCATATATTGTAGTGTTTCAAGTTGATTCTTTTTATGTTTACTTATAAATCTTAATATTAAATATATATAAACGAAACCTTTAAAAGCTATCTGATTGCTTCCAACATCCTTTTAAGCCATCAGATTGTTTTATTTGTAAATAGAGATTTCCCATGCATTTAACCCGAATTTACAGGTATGGGTCTCACCAAACCCAGATAATCTTTAAACGGGTTATAACATCTCATTATATAAAATTAATTCCACCAAATATTTGATATGAAAATCCTATAAAATAGGGATATACTGAAAATTAATATCCAGTTTTTTTTACAAATATTACTTTTAATTAAGAAACAATTTTTTAGTAAAAAAATAAGCGGGTCATAGGTCTCACCAAACCCAAATAGCTTTTAAATAGGTTATAACATCTAATTTATTTGTGAAATCCTTTCATCATTAAATTCTAATTATATTATTAACTCCCTTATAATAAATAAAATAAAAATAGAAAAAATGTATAAATATTACTAATATATATAAAAGAGAAGTTTAGCAACGCTGGACTATGATTGGCCCATTTGGCAATATTCCATTGGACCAAGTTTTATTTTGTTTTTTTTTTTGTTTTTTTTTTGTTTGTTTTTTATTTTAAACTTTGATAATTATATTTCTAATTATCTTTGCTATGTTTGTTTTTTATTAGTTTAGTTCTAATACTAATATACCGTAACGGATGTGATAGAAACTAATTTTCGTAGACTTAGCGCATTTTGTTTTAGTTATAGTACCGTAACGAAACTGACCGAATGACAATTCTTTCTTTTTAGTCCGGTTTTATAACGAACGTGAAAAACCCAACCAAATTTGCATATAGACTCACCGCCAGGGACCAACAACGCTCGAGTTTCACTAACCATCGCTATCCCAATGTCCCATCTCAATTTTTATAATTTTTTTGTTTTAGTTTCCGTACAATAACACATGTAACAGAAACTGACCGAATTCACGTCAACTTACCGCCTCAACACTTAGGACCGATAATGCTTGTGTCTTATCAACGTTCGGATTTACCAACCTGCTCCGGCGCAACACACCGGGTTGAAAACTAGTTATAAACGAAAAATAAAAACCACCCCGTAATATGAAGGATAAAACCTAATATAATATAAGTGATACCACCAAGTTATTTAACAATTACTTACTCCTACTCAAATGAATCCTCTTTTCCTAAATGGTGTTCTTTTAATTTTTTCTTTTGTTACTTTCTCTCTCGTTCACACTAAAAAAATGAGTATGTATAATAAGCAATACCTTTCTTTATACCCGTTATTTCCTTTTTATGATTTTTTACATCTTATCGCTCCATGAGTGTATCGTATATTTGGACTTATGAGCGTTTTTAGAATCTTTTCTTTTATGCTACGAGTGGTTGACATCCATATTCGATTTTTCATTTTTCAGGATTTCATCGTCTTATTGACAAACTGGTCAACCACAATCCATGATTCATTCCTAATATTGTCCTATACTTTTGTTTAACAGGTAAATAATATTGTATACTATAGAGATTGAACATTTGATCTTCAATTTCACACATAAACCATCTTACCACCCCACCCAAACCCTTGAACTCGAATTTCCCTATACTAGATATCAAATACCTCAACACTTTCATATCCATTAGAAAACCACCCGGTAACTAGTTTGCGCTAATGCACAAATGTTGAATCATATAATCGATAAATGTTGAAGCATATCGTTTTGTGATGCTCACTTAAAGAGAGAGTTTCAATATTTTGATCAGTGTTATAAAAATCGCTAGTCACTAGTTGGGCGGTGGGGTGGGGACTGGTGATTAATTGGATTGGACATTGACGTATAATTTTCAATTTTATATATACTTGCACACATTTTTATATGTAATTTCAGTTTTATACATACATAAACACATTTTGGCCAGAATTTGGTTTGAATCTCACCGGAAACCGCTAGTTTTTTATGAAATCTCGCCGTAAACCGCTAATTTTGGTCGGAATCTTGCCAGAAACCGTCGATTTTAGCCGGATTTGTCCATTGACCGATTAATTGGCCGATTAGCACATAATTAATCAGCAAAATGGGACTAGCGATTAATCGGGAACTAATCGACGCCTAGTCAAGATTTTTGCAAGAATGATTTTGATTATAGTTTGTGGTGACTTGATTATATTGTAAATTGTAATCATGTCTCAGTTTTGTATTTTGTGTGTTTTACAACCATAAGTGGCACTTTATGGGTATGTGTATTTGTTTTACATATTTCTACTTTTTGTACACACAATATGGTTTTTAAAAATATGAACTTTGTCTTTTATGTAGCAATTTTATATTGTAAAGTTCACACATTATACACATGCGATATACGAAAGCGTACAACCAAAGTTTGATTGTTATTGGATGGTTTGTTTTTATTTGTTTGTTCTTATATTTATCAAACTTTGGTGTATTTTATTATTCATGTATTTTTGCAACTTTTATTATTTGACTACTAAAGCTTATATAAGAGTCATCAAAGAATTACACATTTAAAGCTTTTCTTGTTTAAAAAATTTATTATTTGAGCATCGACAATATTTTGTAGATGACGACAAGGATGAAAGCTACGCGACAGGACAGAGAAAGGTAATAGTGAGTTAGTGAAGAAATGGGGCGACTTGTTGTTTGTAGATGCATGACGAAAAGGATGAAAGCTATGCAACAAGTAGAGTTACAATAAGAACAAAAGCGTTGAATCCAATTAAGGAAAAGGTTCTTATGTTGATTAATAAAGAAGTTTTTGAGGTGGTGATAAAAGAACTATGCGTGTGGTCACCTTTGATGAGTCAGAACAGTCTGTTACGAAAGTGAAGGTGAAGAATGTGCGTGTGTGTGTATATTATGGAAACGTTTGGAGCTTTGTTTACAATATATATAAGTCAAAGGACTAAAAATAATTAACCCAAAGTTAAACTTGAGGGTTAAAAATGAAAATGGCCCAAAATTTGGTTAGACGGACCATCTAACCCTTCAGACAGTCTGCATTAGGGTTCAGAATTTGCATCGCGGTTCAGCCGGTTCTGGCTAATTAGGCACCTCGTTTATTCTTTAGACAGTTCGTCTGTATTAGACCCCTCGTCTAACTTTCACACGGCTCGTTTGAAAGTAGAGTCAGCACTGTCAATTTTTGACAGCTCGCTTTGAGCTTATTACTTCATCTTAGCCTATAAAAGATATGTAATTCGTCCATTATCATGCACAAACATCTTTAAATTATTCTTATACCTTTTATACTTAAATCCAAGAGAGAAGAGCATGTTTGTGATGTTCTTAGTCATATTTAAGCAACTATGAAGTATGGTAGTTAGGGGTGTTTATCAGATTGGATAACAGATTATTCAGTTTATTTGGTTCGGTGTATTCCGATTTCAAAATTTTAGGACCCTATCCGAAATCCGATCCGAATTAGGGATATTCCTATCCGATCCGAATTTATCCGAATTCAATTTGGATAACATCCGAACAATCCGAAAATAACCTAATAACAAAATTTTCCTAGTTTTTGGTCCCTAAAGTTTTTTTTACATGTTTAGAATCACAATAAACATACAAAACCGGAAAATAGAAACAAGTTTTTAACATAAATTCAAAGTTCACACTTCAATAATAGTCTAAATAAACATACAAAACTGGAAAATACTACTAAAAACATGTTAATTATTCGGATTAAATAAATATTTGAATAATCCGAATTTTTTTAAATTCCATATCTAAATACGATATGATCCGGATCCGAATCCGAATAAGAATTCCGATCGGTTTATTTGATTTTCGGTTTCGATTAGGATTTCAGTGTTTTTTGGATTTCGATTTTCATGAATACCCCTAATGGAAGCTTTGTTCTTCACATCCAAATGATGCTGCATGACAAGGATGTGTTGTTTATATGCTTATTATTCTATTAAAGGTATTCATATCTTCCTAATTCCTAAACACATCCCTACACCATTTCATACCCAAAATCAGAAATAAAAAAAAAATTATGTTCTGTTCTTCATGTTCTTGAATATCTTCATAAAGAAGAAAGCTTTGCTCTTCATCCAAGTAATTAAAAATCAAGGAGAGGCTCTGTACAAATCTTTCTAACCCGTTAGAATGATCATATCAAAGCTTTAAACTTTGTAAGTTATTTTGAGGTAAAAATTTACATTTCATAGTGAATTCTTAGATTTTAAACTTTGAAGCTAGGTAATCAAGGCCTTGTCAAAATACACGTTAGAATCATTTTAAATGATAGTGCAAATGGTGTTGATAAGCTTAAAGGCTTTACAAACATTTTTGTACAACACAAGTTTGTGTAGATAGTTAGATGGACCATCTAACTAGTCTGACAGCCCGTCTAAAGGGTTCTTCAAGTTAGGGTTTCTCAGACAGTTAGACGGACCACCTAACTGTTCTGACAACCCTTCTAATGATTTATTTAGTCAAGGTTTCCCACAAATAGTCAGATGGCCCATCTAACCGTACTGACGTCCCGTCTAAATGCAATTTTAGTCAAACTAATGGTTACGTTCAGTCAAAAAAATCATATGGTCCGTTTAAAGCCAAAATTTGTTATTTTAGTGTAAATTAAGTTTTAAATACAATAATCGAATTTAACATGTTTAAACAAGGTTTGAAACTATAGTGCCAAACCGCAGGAGTCTGAAGCTAGATCCCAAGATGATCTAGGTAATTGATATAAAATTACTTTGAACTATAGGTCCGAGATAATCAATCAAAAAGACAACGCAGTTGCAAACTGATATATACACCTAAAGGTGAATATACCCTCACACTTTTAAACTCTTTAATCGAGCCAAAGTTTAACATGAGATTATAGATCCTTAAAATTTTATAAACAAAATAATCATTAGCACTCAAGCTATAGTATATGTTTATAAAGTTTTAGGCTAATATATGTATGTTTTATTTGAAATACAACTCCTCTTTTTAATTGAATTAATATCAGAACGTAGAAGAAAAAATATCACAACCACAACCACGGTCCACGTACTTAGTTTTTTTTAAGTAACAAATTTAAATCATTAGAGAAAAATTATATTAATAAAAAGGTTAAAACTGTCTATTGTCAATAATATAGTGATTAGTGGCACACTTGAAATTTTAAAAAAATATATAGATAAGGACACATGGCACTGATAGAAATAGGAATATGGCACTGATAGAAATAGGAATGGTTGTTTATAACTTGCAATTTGCAGTGTCTATAAAATATGATATGAAATATAATAAAATAAATAATATATAAAAAATTATCTATATGCTATATACTATATGGGTGCTTGCACGATGCAGTGGGAAACACAAAAATTGGTAATCACGTAACAAGTTTATGGGTATTCATTGTTCTGTTTGAAATAGTTAAAACGGTCATTGGTTTGTTTTCACGGTTGATTTTTTTCTTTAACTTTTGGTCAGCAGAAGTCAAATTTCAACAGGTTGATTTCGGTTTTCGACGACATAAAAACGTTAATAGCGATTTGACTCACGATCTAATTTAAAAACCATTTTTAACCTATAAATTACCTTACACATTAGATTTTGTATATAATAACGTTTACAAATTTACTCCTCATCTTTAACCATATATTATTTTTAATTTCAATTTTAAGCCAACTTCATCACGATTTTTAAATGGACATAACTTTTTCAGACGTTAATATTTTTATAAAAAAGTTGCACCATAAAAACGAGCATTTTATTCTCTTTAATTTAAGTTGCTACAGGTTTTCATCTAAAAAAATTGATATGTTACGTATGTGTATTCACAGTCGATTTTTATGTTAAACCTGTGAGCCCAACCGTTAGTAACAATTTTTTGTAATCAAAACCAAAACTAAACCGTTGAAAATTAAAACCGAACCATAAACACCCATAATTATTATATGATTACTAGAGTCTATGTTCAAATACCCGTTGCATCCTATCATATGGGCACTGTTCTAGTTAATATTAATATACAGTAGAAACTCTATAAAATAATACACTTGGGACCACCAAAATTTATTAATTAAAAGAGTTATTAATTAATCGATAAATTAATAATTATTAATTTATATATTAATTAATATTTTATTAATTTATAGTAGAATGTTCTGACTCACCCAGAAGAAAATGTAGTTGCACAGTTGTTAACTAATGAAGAAATTATTGAAAGCGTTATTGGAATTAATAAAGATGATATTGATGAAGAAGATGATGAAAGTTCTACAATGGAGCTCCCTTCGCGAAACGAAGCTATTAAAGCGGCAATCACATTGAACAATTTCTTGTTGAGCTATGAGAAAACAACACCAGAAGTTCTTACCATGCTAAGGAAAATTAAAGACGAGATTCAAGGGGAAATTGATTTCAACAAAAAACAAAAGACAATTGAGTCATTTTTCAAGAAACCTTCATAAATCATTTATGTAATATGCTATATATAAGGAATTATTAATTTATATTTTATATGGGGTCTAAAGAAATTATCAAAAATGTATTATCTTATAATTTTAGCGAATTATTAATTTAGCACCCTATCCCTGAGTCGGGACCGACAAAAAATATTATCTTAGAGAGTTTATTAAATAATCGAGTATTAATTTTTCGAGTTTCTATCGTAGAAACCAATACTCTATTAAAAAATACAAGTACCTATTAAATAAAGCTTAAGAGTCACCTCCACAACCTTATATATACATGTCACATGCTACACAATTTCCTTGCAACTTCCTTCACTTCATCAGAATCTTCACATCGGTCCCACAAATCTCACCACCGGTACCACCACCGTCCTCCGTCCACCCATGGCGGGAAAAGTCATCTCCAGCGGATTTCAATACACCACTTTACCCGAAAGCTATGTCCGGCCTGTTAACGACAGGCCGAACTTATCCCAAGTGTCTGAATGCCACAACGTGCCAGTTATTGACATCGGCGGGGAAGACAGACACCGGATAAGCCAACAAATTGGCGACGCGTGTCGCCACTATGGCTTTTTTCAGGTTATTTATAATAAAATTTCTGACGTGTTTTTTTTAACTGCTAATATTCTACTCAAACCTACCTAAGTTTTTAATTAACCGTGTATTGTCGCGTGTTGTCGCTGTGGCTTTTTCCAGGTTATTTATAATAATAATAATATTTCTGACGTATTTTTTTTATTTTTTTAACAGCTAATATTCTACTCATAAATCAACCTAAATAAGTTTTTAACCTAAATAAGTTTTTAATTAACTGTGTTGTCGCATGTCGTCATATGGCTTTTTCCAGATATTTAAAATATTCAACTTTCTGACTTTTTTACTTCTTTTTTCTTTTTCTTTTTTTTTTAAACTTTTGTCACTGTAGTACTATTTAAAAATTCAAGTCTTATCCAACAACTTTAATAAACTTTTGACTGTATATTAATTATTATTATCAGGTAATAAACCACGGTGTGCCAGATGAATTAGTGAAGAAAATGGAACAAGTAGGTAGAGAATTTTTCCAGCTGCCAGTGGAAGAAAAGATGAAGCTGTATTCAGAGGATCCGACGAAGACGATGAGGCTATCGACGAGTTTCAATGTCCAGAAAGAACAAGTTCATAACTGGAGAGATTATCTTAGGCTTCACTGTTATCCTTTGGAGAAGTACTCTCTTGAATGGCCTTCCAATCCTTCTTATTTCAAGTAAATAAATACTCTTACTCTTTACACAAAATATATATATATATATATATATAAACATATATATAGTTTGAACTAACTACCAAACATAGAGTAATTATGTTATAAAAATAAAATACTGTAATAATAATTACTATGATTCAAAAGTTAGAGTAATAACAGTTACATTAGTGTTAACATAATTACTCTAGTTATATATACACACGCGACTAAATAAAAACATGAATTTATGAAATCAAGCATTAAGTCGTACTAAGAGCGGGAAGGTTACTTGATTAGAAAAAAAAATATTTAGACTCAAAATCAAGACTGCAAATGAAAGAATTTGAGTTCGAGAGTTAGAATGACAAATTTTCGGTGACATTTATAAACGTATCTTAGAGTCAATGTAACTTAAGAAAGAGAGAACTTAAGAAAGAGAGAGAAAAACTTACTGTTTATTTAATATATACGACCTTTACTAGCCTTTCGGTCTTTATCTAGTTGGTTTATTTATAAGTCTAATAACTTTTGGGTCAACTATATTTCAATTTACATCTATATGTATGCATTGCGGTTTTAGAAGTATGTTACTAAGATAATGAGATTGATAGTAACACACCATTAACATTTAACACTCATACATGACTAGATGAGAAGATAATGTTGATAAAACTGTAAGAAACAAAAATAGAAGTTATAGATGATGATTATTATTTATTTGAACAATTAAATAAAATGGTTTGGGTAAGCATTAAAAGCTTAATCTATATGGCAAAGTGCAAGAAAGTGTGCATTTGATGGGTCCATGAAAATTGGACAAAAAGAGGAAGCAAAGAATATAGACCTTTTACGTAAAAGTTTGTCTGTGTGATTTGTATATTATTATATAATTAATTTATATATGTATAACAGTAATAACATAATGAATTCCACTTAATACATTTTGACAACATAATTATGCTAAATTCATTTTTTAAAGATGAATTTTCTTTTAAATTTTCTGAGACTTAAACTGTCTCTGTCAAATGGTCACCAACTCTAGAACGGCAACACGAGTGCATGGCAACCTGAGTTGTATACTTATAATTATTAAATACGCGAAATAACTTCACAAATCTTGCTTATTACAGTTGTATATTTCAAGACTTTTCACTTTTTTTTTAGTATATTGATGAGAAAAAAAGATGGTTGTATAATATATTTGTGTGTGTTTTGTTATATTTTTAAGGACTGTAAATTACTTTTTACCTTTTATTTGGTAGAGTTATTAGCATAGTAAAATACTAAATAAAAATATATGGTTTCAAATTTGACCAAGTCTACATCTTGCCTGATTTAGAGTTTGTGGCAAATTCTGACATTTGAGATCAAGATAAAGTGATATTTTCTTTATTGAATATTTTTTAGCATGTGACATCAGAAAGACGTATTAGTATGATGTCATATAAGCTTTATTTTTTAATTCTGTTTAAATATTTCACTTATATTATTAAAACTTTCAAATTCAAAGTACGTATAAATTTTATATATTTCAATATTTTGTCTATTTCCTCATGCTGTATGTTTCATACACCACTTAAACCTTTAGAGCATTCACGAATCACGAAGACAGGCCTCGCCATTTTTAATATCGAGTAGAAGAGAAGGTCGTGGCATAAAAAGGGTGATTTTTTGTTCTAAGACTGTGTGGACTCTGTTTCACCACACAATTTGATGATGTGGCTGTAACGTCTGTCAAGCAACAATGAGAAAGAAGGTAACTAGTGTGGATATCTCCACATGTTGTTTAGTAATCTTGTGAGGTAGCATATGAATCAGTCAGCATGTTTATAATATTTACCCATTAAGAGGCTTCATTGATCATATCATTAAGAGATGTCATAATTGAACCAGATACACTTTATAGCTGACTAATTCAAATTAAGAGGCTACCAAAAAACTCCAAAGAAGAGGAGTGACGGTGAAGGCAGCGCGCCAGCGCCAGTGGATCGATAAGCGATGAAGGCAGCGACATCCACACCCTAGTTGTGGTGAGCAGTATACTTGATAGTCTTAGATAAGAACTTCTAAAACTGATTGTGTGAGGGGGTTGAAACAGAGAGAGAGATGTGTTTTTAAGTGTGTGAATAAGTAAGAGAAAGAAGTCTTCGGATTGAAGGGTGAGTGTTTAGTAGCACGGGAAAAACACACACACAAACCTATTTTTATTGCTTTTAGACAATTTTTTTTTTTAATTCTACATTTCAATTTGTGTTTTTATTAAAACATACCCATTAAAACCGTTTATGATTATAATTTTTATCAAGTTTTTTTATAACACCAACTAATTAACATTAAATATGAGCACATGACAATAATATAAAAAGAAAAACGAACGATGGAAAACAATGACAACGAGCATGTGGAACCCATGTCTCAACTTCTAATCAGGTTCATAAGTGAGAGTAGTACTATGATAAATTTCAAACGTTTTTGTTTATATATTTATGTATATGATAAGTTATTTTAATTTATTTATATTAGAATTTAGTCATTTTTATCCTATACACCTTTTTTAACAACCTATAAAACTGGCCACTTGGGTATACTCACATTTACGATCATAGACTGTGTTGGTGATATGGCCTGCCACCAATGTCTAGGGAGACCCATCACCTGAAGGCCACTGTGGTAAAGCCTCTGGATCGCACACGACGTTTTGTCACGAACGAGACTCGAACGGTGACCTTTCCAGAGAAAGTCATGTGGGTACCGCTAAAATACTGCTCCTTTGCTTTTCCATACACCCAACATTCTATTTTATATTTGTGATGTGTACGAATAACTTTGAAATACACAAATCTCGTCTACTCATTCTTTTCTTTAACCAAACTAGGATTTGAACTATAGAATTCTTCAAAAGGCAAGGAGTCTTTATCACCCAGTCAATGCTGGAATAGGTACATTTACTAAAAGAACAAACAACTTATTTGTTTCTATCTAATAATATAAGTGCTGTCAGGGCATCCGACTTGCATGGAGCGAGCTAGCGTGAGTTGTTTCTAGCACGTGCATTGTAGTGAGGTGAAATGGATGACGGGGTGGTATGATGAGGCAAAGATAAATAATCTTGTTTAATATTCAAAAATAAATAAATAAACCATATCTGCCTCACGCTTGCTAGGTGGTGGTGTTCGCGCCCCCTCACTGCCACCATGATGACATAGCATAAGCCACACCAGATAGCTTGATATGATTTGGTAGTAAAATTATAAATTACATGAAGAGCGTTTTCATCCATTCTTCTATCTTCAAATCTAAAATTACATTAAGAATTATTATATTTTTTCTTTTTCATTTTCTATTAACTAATACGTTTTTATATTCTTATCATACATTTGCTCTATCCTTCATTCACAACTATTTTAGAAAAGTATTAAAAAAATACACAGAATGAACAATAACTTTTTAAATATACAGAATAATCATTAAATTTATTTTTCCGCTCATAACACCCTAAACCGGTATCTATATTATGAAAAGCTCACTTAAAAATAATAAATAGGATGTGAATACTAACGGTCAATTGACTTTTGTATAAATATAGCCTTCACTATTTTTTCTTATGAAAAACAAATTAGTTCCACCAATAACTACACTTAATTTTTTTTTATACTTCGTCAACTTACTAATTAAATATACTATAATATGGAGAATATTATTATCTTTTAATTTGTGTATAGTGTTATATAAAATTTTTTAATAGCACCAATTTATTATCGATTATAGTCATGCATAATTATATACATAATGTTACGTAATAAAACATGATAGTCTATATATGGGCACGCGCGTGTGTGTATTACTTAGTTGGGATGCTCTTTGTTAAGCTGAAAACCCGCGCTAACCACACGAGCCAAGCTCGAGTCAAGCTTTGGCTTGTTTATGCCTTTTTGCCAACAGGCTAAAGCCGAGCTATGGCTTGTTTAAACTCTTTAGAAAATAAGATCGAGCCATGCCCGATCCCTTTCTATGTATACGAGTCGAGCTATGGTCGCTATGGTTCCTAAAGTTGACTCGAGCCAAGCTGAACTCAATCTCGAGCTTCAATGACTCTAGCACGCCAAGCTCGGGTCGTATCAAGCTCAGGTTGACCTCAGTTTAGTCACACCTCTAGTTATGAATATGATATGTAATTAGGGCGTAGGCAGCTTTTGGAAAACGAGTTCAGCCAAACCCTTACAAAAAAAGTTTTTTAGTGCTATATATTCGTGTATTTCGACACCAAACCCATAGAAACATTTACTTCCGAACTCTTAGAAATCTTGATAACAAACCTTAACCGACATTTCAATTATAAGTAATTTTATTTTTCCTATTTTTGTTATGCGACTAAAGCGAACTGCTTAATAGGACTGGATAGAAAAAAAAACCTGAACGTTAGTGATAGACAATCGATCGTCCGCCCTTGAAAAATTTCCAAACCCGTATAAAAAGAGCCTTAGCCACGTCACTGAGTGTAAGTATTATCACCAAAATACACATGTCACACCCGTGTTAATATGTTATTCATTATACTAATGGGCAATGGTTAGGAGCCGACTCTATTTATCCACCACCGTCATTCCATATGAATGAACCACCTTAATCACTCATTTATTAGTCGGTCACCGCCTTTTGTGACGCAACTGTTGGATTAGACCATTTCTAACCATATTCGTCGCAGAAAATACATTACTTTCAATCAATTTGGTCAACTTCGTTTATTGACAGACACCCCACGCGGTATGCCGACGTAAGACAATAAGACACGTCTTGACATCACCCTCATCATATTATTATTATTATTATTATTATTATTATTATATTTATATTTATATAAAACCAGCTTTAATCCTCTGTATTACGGGGTTGTTTTACGTTATTCGTTTATAATATCTACATGTATTTGCGATTTTAATTTTATTTATTAGTTAGGAAATTAATTTAATTTTATTTGTTAGTAAGAAAATTAATAATATACTTAGGATTTGATGATGAAAGGGTTTCACAAATAAATGAGATGCTATAACCCGGTTTAAAAGCTATTTCAGTTTTGTGAGAACCATGACCCACTTATTTTTTTACTTTAAAATTGTTTCTTATTTATAAATAATCTATTTTAAAAAAATGGATACTAATTTGTAGTAAATCCTTATTTTATAGTATTTTCATATCAAATATTTGGTGAGATTAATTTTTAATTTAATGAAATGTTATAACCCATTTTATGGCTATCTGGGTTTGATGAGACCCATACTCATGAATTCAGGTGAAATGCATGAGAAGTCTTTATTTACAAAAAAAAACAATCTGGTAGCTTAAGAGAATGTATGGAGCTTTCGTTATATATATATATATATATATATATATATATATATATAAAAATGTAGTATTAAATCAATAGGCTTCATTGCTTCAAAAGTCATGTTTGCTTCTAGTAACACTCCACCCAAAAAAAAAATTCATATCATCACCCATTATTTATTCATCTCATATATTTTATATTAAGTCATGATTTGAATTTGATATATGAATATTTTGTTTGGTGGCTAATCGTTGTCTTTGTTATAAATTAATTTATGTTTTAGGGAATATGTTGGAAACTATTGTACATCGGTACGTGAATTAGGAATGCGGATACTTGAGTTTATATCCGAAAGTTTAGGGTTAGAAAAGGAACGAATAAATACGATATTAGGCGAGCAAGGACAACACATGGCCATCAACCATTATCCGGTGTGCCCTGAGCCTGAGTTAACATATGGCTTGCCTGGTCACACTGATCCTAATGCACTCACGATTCTTCTTCAAGACTCGCTTGTATCGGGTTTACAAGTTCAAAAGGATGGTAAATGGGTAGCTGTTAAACCATGCCCTAACGCGTTTGTCATCAACATTGGCGACCAACTAGAGGTGCATTAAATTTTTGTGATTTGTGTCGGTTTTAGATTTTAATGCTGACTAGCTTATTTTTTTCTTATAGGCTATAAGTAATGGTGAATACAAGAGTGTATGGCACCGAGCCGTAGTTAATTCAGACCGACCAAGAATGTCAATAGCTTCATTTTTATGTCCTTGTAATGACTCTATCCTCAGCGCTCCTAATGAATTAATAAAAGATGGATCAACGCGTGTTTTCAGAGACTATACGTACACGGACTACTACAAGAAGTTTTGGAGTCGAAATCTAGACCAAGAACATTGCTTAGAATTCTTCAAGAACTAGCTATATTTTCTTCACACCATCCATCCCTATATGTTGTCGAACTCACGTCCTAATTTGTTAGAAACTTATTAGATTTATAAATATGATCAATGATGCTTCCGATTATTTATGAAATGAGTGTTCTAATACTGTCTTTTTCAACTTCATATTATATGTACATAAATAACTAAACTATCATTAAAATCAACATTTTATTTAATCTTTTATCAATAAATATATCACTTAATAATATGGTAGTTGCCCCCATTGTTTTAAAACACAAATGAAAGCAATGTGATCTAACTGACACAAATCAAAAGTTAAATGACATAATATAGACAAAAAAAAATATGTGAATAACATAATTGGAAAAACTTAAAATTTTATTACTATTTTACAATGTTTTCACCTATATTTACATGGTAATTAAAGAAAATAAAGGAATGGATTTAAGGTTGAAAATAATGACAACCGAAAGTTACTTTATATATTTATTTATTTATTTATTTATTTATTATTATTATTATTATTATTATTATTATTACCTTTCTTTTTTTTTAATGGAAACAGAAAGTTAAATGATTTATGTTTTTGTTGGTTTGCAACTATGTCAACCTTCACCATACATGAGTACATAAAGTTCAAAAAAGCCTAAGTTAGATGACTCCGTCGGATGTCGCCGTTAAGTATTATATATAAACCATCGAATAAGCTTTTATAAATTAAAAAAAGTTTGGTTTGTAGTAGAATAATAAATGGCAGATCATAAAACTTTTTAAGGTTTAATGTGTTTAGACACTACAATTTTATAGGATCAGATATAAAAAGTTCGAGTTATATAAAGTTTATCGCATAATAAAAGCACAATAATAATAAAAAAAAGCACTGTTATTAGAAATTAAAAAAAGCCATAATACAATGCAATAATCTTTACGAATTATAAAAAAAAAGGTTATTAAATTAGCTATCTAGGCTGGGGTAAAAATTTGGAAGGCAAAAGGGTTGAAGACTTGAATCGAGTATCTCTAAGTGTCTATAACACTCCACAACTTGTTCAATCTACAAAGCTATTAAATTAATTCAATGTCGAGAAAAAGGTTCGCTCCAATTTTTCATATATGTTTCTAATGAAATTTCAAAACTCAGGGTTCTAGTAACTCCCTTCCTCCTATGTAAATCTACCCGTGAAATAGAATGATCCAAAAACGAAATTAAAAATTATCTTAATTATTAAGACAAGAGGGGTGCTCCAATAAACAACCTCATTTTCTACCAATCCTCGTACACTACTAAACCACTTATATCATAGACAAAATTCCACTCAACTACCCTAACTCTCTCTCTCTCTCTCTCTCTCTCCACACATTCACATTCTCTTCACTCTCCATCGGGAGAGTTGTCAATGAATTTGAGTACCGTACTGCAAATTGGAGTTTAAGATGATGGCGTCGGTATTAACTAATGAGTATGGGTACCTGATTCCACTTTACCGAGGGTGCCCCTCTTTACCCTTAAATCAAGGATATGAAAAAGATAGTATATGGTAATGGGTGACATCATAGTCGGTTCAATTTTAAAGTCATAAATCACTTAAAGGTCAAACTTTTAAACTAATTTTATTATATAAAAAAGATTCCTACGACGACAAATCCGACAAAAATCTTCGCTCGACAAAAATCCGACAAGTCCGAGACTAACAGAATCCTAACGCCGTTAGTTGTAGGTGTCGAAAAACATCTTTGGCCAGAAAAGTCATATTTTTTGCCGGAAAACACCACATTAACACCACCGCCACCACCACTTGACTCACCACCAACCAACCACCACAACTTGAGCCCTACCAACTGATTCCGACGATGGTTCTAGGGTTCCAGTGACCTCAATAATTAGGGCTTTTACTAGAAAAATGTTTCTAAAGATCTGATACAAAGTTACAAAGATGATTGGAGTGAAAATGTTGAGTTTTTTAGGAAAAAAAATGTGACTTTTTCAACCAAAAACGTTATCCGGAGACCTGCAGCTAACGGTGTTAGAATTCTGTTAGTTGCGGACCGTTGGGAATAGATATGTTAAAAGATGGGACCATCACGAGCCAATTCGTTAGTTGGGACCAGCAACCACTACTATAGAAATGGGTCAAAAAACAATTTGGCGACCAAGATTGCAACCGAATTGTTTTTGCGACCGATTTCGTGACCGGACCTTTAGCGACCGAGATTGCAACCAAATTGTTTTTTGACCCATTTTGTAACCGGACCTTTACCGACTAAGATTGCAACTGAAATTATTTGCGACCAAGTTGGCAACCACAGTTACGACCTTTGTTACGAAACTATTTTAAAAAATGTTTCAGTTCAACTTATTCAAGTTATACAAACATAAAATTGGAAATAATAAGTTATTCACACATACAAATATTAGTGACAACCAATCATTAATGAAAACGAAAACTTAATATGCTGTTTAAATCTGTGTGATTATAATATATATGAAATTTGATAATATATGTACATATACAGACTATCTATTCCTCATAAGAGAAAATCGCTTATTCTATTGCATTCCATTCAACTTGTCGTCTTGCACAATTCTTCTGTTTTGAAACCATACCAGTGTTTTCATTGCCTTCAGTTTCAAACTAGAAAGTGAAGAAGATAATTCATATTAGACAACCATGGAGAAGGAGATTATTGAATGCGAAGTTTAACCATCAGCTTCTTTTAGATGATAATCCACGGTGGTAGTGCCACTCTAAACCTCAACTGAAAATACAACAATTGTCATAATCAAAAATTTTTTAATTCTGTGAAGTTGAAACATACAAATAAATATGCATAAATAAATGTGAATTTGGTATATGCTCAAAATGATGATTAGTTACATGCAATAAAGCTCCATGGTGTCTTCGACTGCAAGAATGAATAAAGAGAATGACATCATCTAAAGTATAGAATCATTAATTCACACTTCACCCACCCAATTCTGACGGTGATCTAAAGCGTTCTCATACACACTACTTATTCCAACAAAAGGATACTGCTGCAACTCCTTGAAATATGCCAAGATATAGGAATAGGTCATTATACATTATATTATATTATAGAGTGTTATGAGTAATGATAGCTCTAAATGGGTTGTGGCATACCTGATTTGGTCACATTAGGTCTATATGTGTTAGTTTGGATTAATTACTTTCATGATTAATTGGTTTTGACTTGTTTGACCAACTTTGGCCTTTATCATCGACCATTCTTGACCAATGTTGACACTAAGACGAGGCATGGACCACACTCTCTATTGAACTTAACTATGTGTGTCAGTGGCACGTCATACTCTCATTCACTCTCCCTTTTTTAAATTAAAAATAATATTTTTATATGTTATTTAAAACTAGATTGGAACGAGGGGGGGGGGGGGTTTCAAATTTTGACGTGTTTGAAATGATATTTTGCGAGATGTTACCCAAGTTGCCCATGTTTAATAAATATCAACATTTTCGGTTATCAGTACAACTCGTTTCTCATTAATCATCCATAATACATTGAGTTAAGGGTGTGACCATAACCATAACCGAAATGATTTGGCGGTTTTGGTTAAGCAGCTTTGAAGATTATGGTGGGTCGGATATGGATCAATTAACCATGATAAAAACAACGCATGAATAAAAAGATCATTAACTTATAAGATTACGATAAAAATTAATACATAGCTATCAATTATATATTAATCTAAACTAAAATACAAAATCATGAGCTATGCTTATTAGTTCCACATATGTGTAGCCAAACATTGTTGCTATTCAACAACTTATGTGTAACATCTCGGATTTTATGTATTTGTTTAAACTGATTCGAGAATGTAATTAGGATCTTTCGAACTATTTAAAACTTGTATTTATTGGTATTTAACTTGGTTCAACTTATTTTATAATTTCATAACTTTCAATTATGCCAAATAGCCATTAGAAACCTTTAAAATCGCTTAAAACGGCTAAAAATCGCATTTTCGGGAACTACAAGGACTAGTTTTGCCAATTCTTTCCTATTTTCGATTAAATTAACAAAACTTAAGCTACAAGGTATGTCAACTAATTTTATAAGACATTCTAATTTTGTTTTATTGCTTTCCAAACCGAAATATTCAAGTTATTATACTCGATTTTGTCATTAATTGATTATTCGGTTTCCTAAAATAGCTATTTCCTAATAAACTAGTCTTGACCCTTAATATTTAAACAAGACAGATCATAAAACCCTAAATTATAACTTCAATACCACCATCCCTATATCCCACGAAATTCCTTTCCCCATTGTCGGTTTCTTCAAGGATTTATCAATTTCGTATTGCTTTGTCGACTTTCAAGCTTCAAGACCCTCTGACCTCGATTATCTCTTGTTCCATTCATCGTTCGGTTAAGTTGTCTTCTTCAATATTGTAGATTTTGATATGTAGAACAAAAGACCTCAATCAATTTTGCCGATTGAGGGAGTCTCGGTCGTCAATTGGATTTAAACTCGTTTAAGGGCATAATAGTCAACATATCTGACTAGTCAATTTCTCATGCTTCTGGTCAGAACCAACTTTCAGTTTAGAAGACTTTTATTCTCGTAACAGAATTTTAAGTCTACTGACCAAAACCTGACTTCTGACTCGCTGTTCGGATTTTGGTCAGTACCAGCTCGGTTAAACGTTTAGTTTAACATAACTAGAGTTCTACTCATCTGTTTGGATTGATTCCAGTGACATTAAGTTTGTTTTTACTTATATTATATTATCCCAAAGTTTCAGGTTCCGATCATTAATCTCGTTTGACACGTGGTGGACGACTCGCTTAAACTTTAACTCATTTATTTGTATTCGTATTCACTTGCCTTTAATCTAAGCTGAGTTTTATCATTCCCCTATTTTACTCAGTTTCTAAAACGTTTTGGGGACATATGCGTATATCATATATATATATATATATATATATATATATATATATATATATATATATATATATCTCAAACAATAGTAAACGTGTAATTATGTGTGATTAATCAAATATTCTTGTTATGTGTTTACTTGTTTATGTGCGCATTCGTGTTCGGAGAGGTCCCGCATATCCCCTTGTATAGGGTTCTCATATTATTGACCGACGGCCGATTCGCTTGGCAACTGTCTTAATAGGGTTCTCATATTATTGAAAATGCGGTAATGAAATCGACAACTTATTTGCTTATGGTTTGATTTCATTACCGCATTTATTACGTTTTGCTTATTTCTTTTATTTATTATATTAACATTATTTTATTGCAAAACTGGTGATAAACTCACTCAACATGTGTTGTTGACAAACTCTGTTTTCTACGCATATGCAGGTTGCCATATAATTGAAGTTGAAGTATGGACACTTAGGATTTAACGAAGACAACTATTATGTAAGTTTTTTTGGGTGATATTTATTTATTTGGAATATTTTGTTATATTTGGATATTGTACGTATTTTTTGAATAAAATAATTAATTAGATATTGTCACTTATATTCATGATAGTATCTTCGAGTTGTGAGCAATCGGATTATGTCCCGGCATTTCCGCCCTAGGTTGGGGTGTGACATTCAGCATTTGATTGCGGATATCATTTCCACCTTCATTTCCTACCAAGATCTATTTGGAGAAAATAACTTCTTATACAAAGCATTTCTTTCTTTTTCAAGTCGGAAAAAATTTAAAAAGGAGATTCTTAAGTATTCATTCAAGACCCACAGATTCTATCTTATTCCTGAAACTAAGAGAACCTCTAATGAAGTTCAAAGTTATTTTCTAAAACTAGCAACTATATTTGTGACCAAAACCATTTCATTTTCTACATTTGTGACCGTTTTTGCAACCATTTTATTATTTTCTATTTTTTCCCTATTTTTTTAAACTAGTGACTACTTTTGCGATCGAAACAATTCTGGTAGCTATATTTTTGACAGATTTTGTGTTCAGCTTAAGTTCCATTTACTATTTGTGGCACTTAAAACTGCCACTTTTTTAGATCAAACAATTTCGGTCAGTTAATTTGTAACCCAATTTGCGACCAAGTCAATATTTATTATTATATATTTTATATTTTTTTAAACAGTGACCACTTATTATGACCAAACAATTTTGGTACCGATAAATTTATTGGCTAGTCTTTGTGACCGATTTTGTTTTGGTCGCTTTATTTATGACCGGCAATTTCGTTCGTTAAATTACCGTTTTTGCTATCAAATCAATTTTTATTTTACTATTTTTTTCCAAGTTTTTAAAAGTAGAGACCATATTTGCAACCAAAACAATTTCGGTCGCTATATTTGCGACCAATTAGCGACCAAATTAATTTGGTTGCTAATTTTACGACCGAACAATTTTGGTCCACAAATTTGCAACCGGTTTTGCGACCTCACTAACTCTAGCGACCATATTTGCAACCAAAGCATTTTTGGTCGCTATATTTGCAACTTATCGACCGAAAATAGTTGGTTGCTAATTTTGCGACCGGTTTTACTGTGGTCGCTAATTTTGCAACCGATTTTGTTTTGGTCGTTAATTTTGCGACCATTTTGATTTCAGTCACAAATACGGTTGCTAATATTGCAACCATTGTGGTTGGTCGCAAATTTTGGTCGCTTTTGCCCATTTGTGTAGTAGTGCGGCTAAAAGGTAATAGTTAGGATTAATAAAAACCAATACACCTAAAATATATAACTAATGTTTATAGATCGACAACTAAAAACATCGTAGATCGATTTCCTTAAAAACATCACGTGACATTACTTGATTACTAGTGTTTTGGTCAAGGTTTTGACTCGAAACTTCTTGTAGTAGTTTGTGTATGTATACTCTCTGAAAACACTTGTTAATCCGTCTTTTATTAGTTCGTTAGGAGCGTTGAGGACGGAGTCATTACAATTTACAAGGACATAAAAGTGAAGCTATTAACATTCTTGGTTGGTCATAGTTGAGAGGGCTCGGTGCCATACACTATTGTATTTATCATTACTCGCCGCCTATTAAGAAAAACTATATGCTAGTTAGCATTCTGTTTTGCTCATCATGGCGCAAATCACAAAAATGTAAGGCATCTCTAGTCAGTTGTCAATGTTTATGACAAACACATTAGGGCATGATTTAACCGCTACCCATTTACCATATTTAAGAATTAAGAACTTGTAGGCTCATGACAAGCGTGTCTTAGAGGATGGTGAGTGCATTAGGATTACCGAGACTTGACGATGACGACGCTGATGATGGTGGTGGCAAAATGG
Source organism: Bidens hawaiensis (assembly GCF_021521415.1). NCBI lineage: Eukaryota > Viridiplantae > Streptophyta > Magnoliopsida > Asterales > Asteraceae > Bidens > Bidens hawaiensis. Next base: position 299,713 of record NW_027493070.1, on the reverse strand, counting down.
TTTATTCTAACCATTCTTTAGATAAAGACAAACTTGATATAAATTATATAAAGTTAATCAAATGGTATGCCCACTTTGATTAAACAACTTGATATCATAAGGTTTGTCATATCTATATCTATCTGGCCATTCTTATTTTATTAAATGTAGGCTACATATATTATGCATAGGAGATTCCAGGTGATCATAAGACTCGCGGTACTCATGGTCGTGGACTAGTGGTTCACACTGACCATGACGTGGACGACTTTAACCACCAAACATAGCTGATAGCACGTTGTTAGGCATGGATTGGCTAGCGGTACGTACTAGCTTTGGTAGTTGCTCTTATCTCTTGGCTAATATGCATTGCTATTCCTATCCCAACATTATACCCTAACTAGTACTCCTTGTTTGGGCACCTTTAGCTATATGATTAATCATTTGAGTTGTTGGATGGGCTTTAAACAAAGGATGACCTACCTAATAAATGATATCAGCTATTATATTTAGAGATGGATGTGATGGATCATCTTAAGTGTAGTGTGGAATAGGAGAAACATGTATCTTAAGAGTTGGTGATCAATTGGTCATGTTCGGCATGCGACACATGAGATAGTCATGGTCGTCGTGTGACAAATGAGATAGTATTAAAGCGCGTGATCATACTAGAGTATATTTAGATAACTTGATTCATAAAGTTAACTATTAAGCATGTGACAAAATGGTATGATCAAACATGCTTTAATTGTTATCAATCTTCTTAATTCGTGTTAAGACATTATATATTTGACTTTGTGAATGTATGGTTTGATATTGGATTTTCAATAAAAGGTGCTTTTGTTTGTGGAGTTGCACAACAATTACTGACATGTATACGATACAAATTCTGTATTTGTGTTTTTTACTTTGGTTTGAATCATACTCATGTTTGATTCAGGTATATACGTGACATATGTAGATTGGGTTAAGTTATTCTATAAATGAGAACAAAAACGAGAAGCATGAGAAGAATTTGTAGTACGCAAAAAAATCCCTCAAAAAATAAAAATAAAATTAATGAAACATCATAACTCAAAATTTAATAAAAAAACAAAAAAAAAAGTAAAAATACATAAAATGTTTCCACCGTCTTCATCGTTCTTAAAAAAAACAAAAAAAAAACAATGTTGAGGGAAAAAGATTATTGTATCTTTTTGTTTATAATTGTGTTTTGTGTTTATTTTCGTCATTGATTATGTCATTTCTTGACATTGTGTCTTTTTTCTTAATATAGTGTTATATTACTCAAAATTGTGCTATGTTTTGTTATCTATTGGGTCTTTTTTTTGTTATAATTGTGTATTTTCGCAATTGTGTATTTTTTCGGCATTGTGTCTTTTCGTTTTTTTTTTTGTTGAACGGGAATGACGGGGGAAATATTTTAGTTTTTTAAATTTTTTCGTTTTCTATTTATATTTTGAGTTATGATTTTTTATTATTATTTTTTGAATTTTTTTTATGGGTTTTTTTTGTGTGTTCACAAATCTTTCTCACACTTCTCGTTTTTTATCCCTATATATTTTTGCTTTTCCCATTTATATTTTGTTATATAATTATATTAATATACTTAATGTGATAAACTTTTATATTGTTTAGGCAAAAATCTATTTTCTTTTCATAAACTGTTTGCTTGAAGCATCACTTGGATTCAGCGAGACGCATTCATCAAGCTTCAACTCTCGAAGACAAACATCCAATCAACGCATAAATACACAATGTAGAGGTATCAAGCGGACGATCACCTCCACTCTCCAATGAAGAACTCGCATACAACTTATCGATATTGATGGGCAATTAAAAGAACCAACAATATAGAAGACGTTAGACGAGGATGACTATGTTGAAGACCAAGAATAAATAAAAATAATATATTTTGTATTGAAATTTCTAAAATTATGTTTTTAGTGATCTTATATGTTTTTGGAATTTCTAAATCTACCAAAAATGAATAATATATTGTTAATTTGTCTTTATAGTTCTATAACTTTTTTCTTATGAAAAACAGTTGCAAACCGGCTTCTTATACGAACCGGTCCCAAACCAATTTTGACTGTTCACCAGGACCAGTTCAATTTCACCCGAACCGGTTTAGGGTTATAAACCAAAATGCGCACCTTGTAAAATGTGTAGAGTTAGAAGTCGAGATGACTAATGAATTTTACTGGATTACTTATTTCGTATAATAATAACTATAGAGGTAGGGTAGTAAAAAGATCCAAAAACCAAGAAAAGACACCCGCGGATCATCAATAACACCCGCAAAAGAAATCCGCGGACCATCCACACTAACCGCAGGGAACAATTGTGTGTTATTCACAGCACCCGCAGGAGGTACCCACATGTCAAGCCTGGATAAATCTAGCTTGTCATCCATAACACCCGCAGGAGACGCCTCAGGCCGCGGAAGTCCCCCACACAAGAAAGAAACAATGGAGGTATAACTTCACACTTGGAGGAAAAACGGTTATAACATCCTTCTAGAAGAAGATTGTCAAAATATTCATTGATGGCGACATATACCTCCTTCACGAAGAACACGAGGTAACACGACCAATTAAAGGACAGCTGGACACCTGATAACAACCATGCACATGGCTAGCTATCACCTCCTATAAAGGCCGGTCTGGTGCACATGTTAACAACCGGACCGGTTGAACCGATTCATAGGAGGTAACAACCATGCACATGGTAACAACCGGACCGGTTGAACCGGTTTTCAATGAAAAAAATACTTTTTTTTTTGAAAAATCATATTTCAAGCATGACTCGTCTTTTTTTTACCGAATTTGTTCGGCTGGTCCGACCGGTTTGACCGGTTGAACCGGTGAACCAGTTGGCTGTCCGGTTCGGTGTCCGATCCGGTTATGAAAACATTACTATTAGGTGATAATATCTAAAATTATCACAATTATATTTAGCATTTGATATCTAAAGTTGTTTTTTAACATCCAATGGGTTACATTTAGCCACATAAGACTATAAATAGATATATCCGATTATCCGATAACACCTATGATAAGTATTAAGAAACACGTGTCAATGGATATGTATTTGAATAGTAGGCCTAGATGACCAAAATCCGGATTACTACCATCCTAGTCATGTGTCATTGTGCTAGTGGGATACTAAAGGTCCAAAACATCAATTGGCAACCATGACTAATTTGTTGCATATGTCCCCTTATATTGTCGTCATTTCAACTTCTTTGACCCACATGTAGGCTAATAATCAGCCTAGCAGCCGGTATTAATCCGCAGCCCCTTCAAACCTAAGACATTGAATTGGCAAGTTAATCCACAATTTTCAAGGTCAAGGACATCAATTATGATCAATAACTTATGTGGGACACAATTTACATATAAAATGTGTCAATAATAATTAATTAATTTAGAGTAAACAATATTTTTCAGACTTAATGTAGTGGAGTGATGCCCCTACCACCTCACCAACAATTCATCCGCCAAGCCATTTTACCGTTGTTAAACATTAGAGTGTGAGGCCATCAGGCCGAAGCTTTTTCCAACCAATTGTTAGTGCAAGTCTTACAGTGTAGGTGCGAAGAGTTAGGTTTTTTGTGTTAGATTTTCTCCTAGTTAGAGTCTAATAAGGAATTGTATGAATTAAGGATTAGAAGATGATAAATAGACAATTTTTGTAATCAAGTTAGTCATAAGAATTAATAATACGATCGAGATTTAGACATGAAATCTGATTTACCTTTTTACCAATCAATATCACTTACTCACATTTTATCAAGACAAATTAGATTTTAATAATCTCATTTTTATTACAGTTGGCTGATAATGATCATAATAAAAAAATTCTTCCCACCAGTCCCACCTTTCGCCCTATTTTTTCTCATTGGATCTCCATTAAGAAAATCCTAACTTTGTTAAGTTTTTTCTGAATTTCAAATTGATGTTTTAAGGCTTTTGATCGGAAGGAGGATATAAGTCGATTGATGCAAAACTTATCTCAAAATGATGCTCTAAACAGATTGATTTTTGTTTATTGGAAGTTTAAACACCGAATTGAAGCATCTTTTAGTTACTTGGAGCACATTTTCGAGGTAAGGTTTACATAAATCTACTTGGATCCTCCTTCCGATCAAAAACACTAAAACATCATCTTGTAATTCTGAAATAACTTAACGGGTTAAGTTTTTTTTATAGGCTAGCTTCAAAAATGTGAGAATATTACAATGTAATTTGTCTTTTATTTGAAAATTATTAAATAATACTTGTATTTTCAATTAAACTATTACACGTTTTTCGTGAACAGCTAGTGAGAGCCACCATGTCTGCAAGGCATTGACGTGACAGAGTGTTTTTTTTTCATTTTTTAGTAAACCATTACACAATGTATTGTTCAAAGTCTTTAAGCTTGCCGGTCCACTGATAGCGGTAGCCACCGGTTTATATTGCTCTAAATTGTGTGCCAACGAATTAGTCTACCGACGTTCTGATTTTCTTCGTTTGCTTATGTATATAGTGTTCGAATCGAATGCATTGCTTTGTGTATACCATTACCATATGTATTTAGATTTTGAAGACATAAATACTTTTCTTGAATACTTCATACCTTTTTTTGGGTAATATATGGTTTAGTTTGGTTTTTGAAGCATATGTTTCTTTTGTTTTTCTTAAAGCGGTATATTATTGATACTATGTGTAGGGGCGTCATGAAGTGTGAAAAACACCTCCAAAGCGTCAGGAACACCCCCGGGATGTTATGGGGCGTCTTGGGCTTCAAATAAAAAATGATTAAAACCATTGTGTGATATATCTATAGGAGTGAGATGACAAATAGTAACTTCACATCATAGAACTAGAACTTTTTATGCACAAGGCTAGCTATCACCTCCTATAAAGGCCGGTCTGGTGCACATGTTAACAACCGGACCGGTTGAACCGATTCATAGGAGGTAACAACCATGCACATGGTAACAACCGGACCGGTTGAACCGGTTTTCAATGAAAAAAATACTTTTTTTTTTGAAAAATCATATTTCAAGCATGACTCGTCTTTTTTTTACCGAATTTGTTCGGCTGGTCCGACCGGTTTGACCGGTTGAACCGGTGAACCAGTTGGCTGTCCGGTTCGGTGTCCGATCCGGTTATGAAAACATTACTATTAGGTGATAATATCTAAAATTATCACAATTATATTTAGCATTTGATATCTAAAGTTGTTTTTTAACATCCAATGGGTTACATTTAGCCACATAAGACTATAAATAGATATATCCGATTATCCGATAACACCTATGATAAGTATTAAGAAACACGTGTCAATGGATATGTATTTGAATAGTAGGCCTAGATGACCAAAATCCGGATTACTACCATCCTAGTCATGTGTCATTGTGCTAGTGGGATACTAAAGGTCCAAAACATCAATTGGCAACCATTACTAATTTGTTGCATATGTCCCCTTATATTGTCGTCATTTCAACTTCTTTGACCCACATGTAGGCTAATAATCAGCCTAGCAGCCGGTATTAATCCGCAGCCCCTTCAAACCTAAGACATTGAATTGGCAAGTTAATCCACAATTTTCAAGGTCAAGGACATCAATTATGATCAATAACTTATGTGGGACACAATTTACATATAAAATGTGTCAATAATAATTAATTAATTTAGAGTAAACAATATTTTTCAGACTTAATGTAGTGGAGTGATGCCCCTACCACCTCACCAACAATTCATCCGCCAAGCCATTTTACCGTTGTTAAACATTAGAGTGTGAGGCCATCAGGCCGAAGCTTTTTCCAACCAATTGTTAGTGCAAGTCTTACAGTGTAAGTGCGAAGAGTTAGGTTTTTTGTGTTAGATTTTCTCCTAGTTAGAGTCTAATAAGGAATTGTATGAATTAAGGATTAGAAGATGATAAATAGAGAATTTTTGTAATCAAGTTAGTCATAAGAATTAATAATACGATCGAGATTTAGACATGAAATCTGATTTACCTTTTTACCAATCAATATCACTTACTCACATTTTATCAAGACAAATTAGATTTTAATAATCTCATTTTTATAACAGTTGGCTGATAATGATCATAATAAAAAAATTCTTCCTACCAGTCCCACCTTTCGCCCTATTTTTTCTCATTGGATCTCCATTAAGAAAATCCTAACTTTGTTAAGTTTTTTCTGAATTTCAAATTGATGTTTTAAGGCTTTTGATCGGAAGGAGGATATAAGTCGATTGATGCAAAACTTATCTCAAAATAATGCTCTAAACAGATTGATTTTTGTTTATTGGAAGTTTAAACACCGAATTGAAGCATCTTTTAGTTACTTGGAGCACATTTTCGAGGTAAGGTTTACGTAAATCTACTTGTATCCTCCTTCCGATCAAAAACACTAAAACATCATCTTGTAATTCTGAAATAACTTAACGGGTTAAGTTTTTTTTATAGGCTAGCTTCAAAAATGTGAGAATATTACAATGTAATTTGTCTTTTATTTGAAAATTATTAAATAATACTTGTATTTTCAATTAAACTATTACACGTTTTTCGTGAACAGCTAGTGAGAGCCACCATGTCTGCAAGGCATTGACGTGACAGAGTGTTTTTTTTTTCATTTTTTAGTAAACCATTACACAATGTATTGTTCAAAGTCTTTAAGCTTGCCGGTCCACTGATAGCGGTAGCCACCGGTTTATATTGCTCTAAATTGTGTGCCAACGAATTAGTCTACCGACGTTCTGATTTTCTTTGTTTGCTTATGTATATAGTGTTCGAATCGAATGCATTGCTTTGTGTATACCATTACCATATGTATTTAGATTTTGAAGACATAAATACTTTTCTTGTATACTTCATACCTTTTTTTGGGTAATATATGGTTTAGTTTGGTTTTTGAAGCATATGTTTCTTTTGTTTTTCTTAAAGCGGTATATTATTGATACTATGTGTAGGGGCGTCATGAAGTGTGAAAAACACCTCCAAAGCGTCAGGAACACCCCCGGGATATTATGGGGCGTCTTGAGCTTCAAATAAAAAATGATTAAAACCATTGTGTGATATATCTATAGGAGTGAGATGACAAATAGTAACTTCACATCATAGAACTAGAACTTTAATTTTTATCACTCTGTACTTTTTATTCACACAAATTGAGAAATCATGTGAATAATGTAATATTGATTTCACATATAAACGAGGGTAAAATACGAACTAGTGAGAATTTCATTAGGTGAAATGAAATAAAGAGGTTAAAAATAAAGAAGAAAAGTTTTAAAGTTTAAATTAAATGGTTAATTTATTGTTAGAAGATAATTGTTAGCGTTAGAGATGTGGTTTATTAACTAAGTGCTTGTGTATTATTAAGAATTTTTTTAACCTAAAAACTACATTTTATTTAAAATCAACAAGGTAGTGACTATATCGAAACAGAAGGCAAAGTAGGAGTAGGAAACACGTTAATGTTAGTAACAAAGATGCATGGTCATTGTATTTTGTGTGATTTTCATTCTTTATAAAAATACTTGAAAAGAGTCAAACAAGTTTCTCAAATATCGCGTGTTTTGTTTTTGAGTTTGAGGACTGATTTCCAACATCATGCTATGAGTACATTGATATCGCGTATGCTTTAAATTGATTAATTTTTTGCAACTGTTTTGTCGCTCACAAGGATTTTGCATATTTTTGTAGTGTTTTGTCTTCATTCATGTTTTATTTAATTCTAACATGTTTTAACCGGTCAACCCTAACTTTGTAACTATTGTTTGATTTTCTCAAAAAGGTTCTGCAGCAAACCATTTTTGACTTTTGTTAACCCAAACTTAATCCGGTTCCAACCCAAACCGGTGTGAGGAAAGCCGAAAATGGACACCTCTAGCCAAACCTAGGGGTTGCTTTCGAGCTTTTTGATTTCTGCTATAAATCTTCTTCCTCTTGGTTCACGCGTTTGACACACAATTACATCCTAAATTTTGTTTTATTAGCCAAAACCAGCCAGCATTGTAAAGACGAAAATTCCAAGGATCCAAGTTTGATCAAAAGAGCAAGAATACTCTCTAACTCTATCTATTTGGATTCTAGTCAAATTTGTACAAGCACTAAATGTTGAACAATCACAAATGAAAATTATTACTACTTTGAAAAGAAAGCCACCCCACTATTTTAAATATCAAGGACTTTATCCGATATTTTAGAGGTGTTAAGACCCAAATCGCGTTTCAAATACAAGACACACGTATGACCGAGCATGGGAAGAAAATTGGAAGACACGTGACAAAGAAGGTACAGACAGCGAGAAAAATAATAAATACAGGAAAATTCAGAACGCGTGTAGAAATGGTAAGAATGAGTGGGCATAAAAGGCTTTACCATGAAAGAGGGTGACATGACATTCCAATTTGCATGTGTTGCTATAGTGTTTCGTAAATGTACAAAATATAAAAAAATCGTAGTACGAAAATGACATGCGGTTTTGTGGTTACCTTCACAGTAGTGGGCCGATTGATGATTCGGGCCACACTACCGGCCCACCACACAATGAAATAACAAGAAGATGCAATTTTGCTTTTTTGGTTAGTTTAAGCCCAATGTAACAAACTTTATCCACTCAATTAGGAACAGAGGATTAGTGACATGATGGTATAAGTAGATAGAGGTGCATAAATTGGGTTTTTCAAATACTCGGGTTCGGGTATGGAATTGGGTTCGGGTATGACCGGTTATTAGAAAATCGGGTATTGGTAATACTCGGGTTGGGTTCGGGTCCAGGTATTGTCTCTAAAAACCATACACTATGCATCGGGTTCGGGTCGGATATAGAACCGGGTATTCTAAAACCGGGTATTTGAATACCCTGTTTCCGGGAATTGAAAAAAACCTATTTTTGGGTTTTTTATGGGTTTATTCGGGTATAGATTGGATTTTTTTAAGGGGTTACAATTTTTAGGGGTATTTTCGGGTATTTGTTAGGTATTTTTCGGATAATTCTGGGTATAGATCGAGTATTTGAAAAACCTAGTTTCGGATATTAGAAAAACCCGGTTCCGGGTATGGAACCGGTTCCGGGTTTTGGGTATTACCGGGTATAAATCGGGTCCGGTTACAGGTACGGGTTTAGTACTAAAATGCATACCCTATCCGTACCCTACGGGTAGAGTCGGGTACGGGTTCGGGTATTAAAAAAGCCGGTTCCAGGTATTTTTTTCGGGTTCGGTTCCGGGTTCGGGTTTTTTGTGCACCTCTATAAGTAGAGATGAAAAAATAACCCGCAATCGGAAACGGACACGAAAAAAAAATCCGGAACCGGGTTTTTTATACCTGGGTTTTTAATACTTGAATCCATACCCGACGATAGGGTATGCATTTCAGTACCAAAACCTATACCCGAACCGGACCCGATTTGTACCCTAGTAAAACCTGAAAACTAGAACCGGTTCCATATCCGGAATCGGGTTTTTCCAATACCTTATCTATACCCGAAAAATACCCTTAAAAAGTGTAATCCCTTAAAGAATCCAATCTATACCCGAAAAATACCCGGAAAAAAGCCAGGAAAAAAAAAACCAGAAATAGCGTTTTATCAATACCCGGAAATAGGGTATTTAAATACTCGGTTCTATATCCAACCCGAACCCGATGCATAGGGTATGATTTTTAAAGACAACACTCGGACCCGGACCCGAACCGGGTAGTGCCAATACCCGATTTTTCAATACCCGGTTACATACCCGGAATCAGGTATTTAAAAAACCCGATTTGTGCACCTCTAGGTATAAGTACCTCAAATATGGACTATAATCATACGAAAAAAGAAAACTCATATGAACGTTTCCCAAATGTACAAACAAACCAAGACACATCTGGACAACCCTCAAAATCAGATGATCATTCAATAGTATGAGTTCGTGAATATTATCGTTTAATTCGGTATTTGAGATCCAGCTTTCGAATACAAATAGCTGTTTTTTACTCTCTAATCTGGCCCAAATGTTGAATGATGATAACCTTTAGAATTTCAAATTATACATGCAGTGGCGAAGCCTAGGCTTAGTCACGGGGGTGACCGAAGTCACGAACCTAGTGTGCGACGAGATCTCCTTCTCCACACACAACCCTCGTCATTTCCATCTTTCTTCTCTTGCTGCCTCACTACAACATGGATATCACCGCACAAATCCCCCCTCGTCCCGCTGAAATGACAGTGAGGCGATGCCCATACCGCACGCCCTAATATGGAGTTTTAATCACCAACGTATGCAAAGTTTATCATCCCATAAGTTGTTAGCATTGCCACTTAACCAAATCTTTCCAATATTTTCAAAGTTAAACACCCTTAAAATGAAAAACTAAATGTTTTCCAAAATTATAAGAAACATACCATAAACAAACTTAAAAATCCTTTTCCTAAAATGAAATGTGTCTCACTCTCTCGTTATCATTCATTTCATGGCCCAATTTCACTAGGCCCAATTCACAAAACATTATTATTTTCTTAATATTATTATATATTATTTGCGAAAAAGTTAACGTACAAATCAAATTAACGTGTTACTTGTGAGAATCAAGTAGTGTAATTATATATACACATAGCATAATTATATAATTACATTACACTATAATTACACTATTTGATTATCATAGTTAGCACGTTAATTTAATTTGTACATAACTTTCCCACAAGTAATATATATAATAATATTAAGAATAATAATGTTTTGTGAACGGGGCCTAAAAAGCGTCAAAACCGGACGTTGAACACCCTTAGCCACCGCACTCCTCAAATTGGATATTCTCGTTGTTCCACTATGGTCAAACTATTTTGTCTTAATCGGCTAAGCGCTGGCTTCAAAGTTTGGCTGGTATTATCCCGACTGCCACTTGAGCCTACAATAGAACACAACAATGCATTATTGAGTTTTTTATTTAAGTGTTTGAAAAGAACAGATATAAAAAGTTTTATTTTTTCATTGTTGAGTTTTTTTTTAAAGAAAAGAAAGAGAATGAAAAGAAAAGTTGGGTCTTTGTTCCTCCAAAACTTTCCAGCCCAATATGGCCTGATTGTGAAGGACAGTTTATAGCTTATTACTATTACTAATTTACCCTATCTCAATTCTCTTTTTCATTTGGCTATGAGGACATAATTGTAAAGTTTCAATTTTTTTTCCCATCTTTTCATTCCGATCTAACTCAAGAATGTAATTAATATTTTCTTTTCTTTTATTTTAACTTGAGAATGTCTTTTAAGTATATAATTTATTTTCATTTCTTCCTATGTCCAATCTTATCATTTCTTTTCCTTATATTTTAAACCCGAGAATGCAGTGTAACTCTCTGACTAACACACGATGAAACGGAAACCTGATTTCAAAATTAAACATGCTTAAAAAGCTAAATGAGAAACCAATATTTTCCAAAATGATATTATTCTATTAGGCCCAATTTCACAAAACATTATTATTATTAATTTATTATATATATTATTATTATTAATTTATTATATTATTATATTATTATTATTAAACGTTTCATCTGGTTTTCAAATTTGAAGCCGTTATGATTATTACTAGACTCAATTCACAATCTTTTGCTTAGGGTTTCAATCAATGGCGGATTCAATTCAAATCCTGTCAACACCCAAACGCAAACGCAAAACCCCACCAATTCAAATTCTAGACGATATCGATATCGCCGATGATTCGCCGTTACGACCAATCTTCTGTTTAAAGCGAAAGTCCGCCATTAAAGAGTTTGACGAGAAAGAAGACTGTTTCATTCTTGATTTCAACCCGGAAGAAGAACAAGATACGTTGAAATGCGATCTGGGTTTTCAAGATTCTTCGCCGGATATTTGTATGGTGGCTGAAAAGGGTCGGGTGAGATTTATAAATAAGGGTTGCAAACGGGTCGGGTCGGGTCGAAACGGGTCATGGGTCAGACGGGTTAGTGTCGAAACTGGTTAGGGTCGGAACGGGTTGATTAAAAAAGGGTTGTTTTGGTTCGGGTTGGAACGGGTCAGGGTCAAACGGGTTGGGTTGGGACGAAACGGGTCATGGGTCAGACAGGTTTGGATCGAAATGGGTCATGGGTCAGATGGGTTAGGGTTGAAACGGGTCATGGGTCAGACGGGTTAGGGTTGAAACGGGTCAGGATCGGAAATGTGTTAATTAAAAAATGGTTGTTTTGGTTCGGGTCGGAACGGGCCAGGGTCAAATGGGTCATGGGTTGGGACGAACGGGCCAGATTATATTATTCTTTTTTTGTTTTTAATTTATATTTTGAGTTATGATTTATATTTTGTGGATTTTGTTACAGGTGGCGTGTAGAGATTACCCGCATTCGAGACATTTGTGTGTGAAGCTTCCGTTTGAGAAGACGTCACACGACAGTTACTGTAAATTGGTAATTTACTATTTTTTTTTGTTAATTTTGATTGAAATGTATGAATTTGAAGCAGTGTTGTAGAAATTGTTGGACGATAGTCCAGCAGTGGGTATCGACGAGTGATAAATGAGAGTGGAATTTTATATGTAATTTTTCAGTTATAGATAGGGGTGGGATCCGGTACAAATAGATTATAACGTGAGAGACATACAGATGGCTTGAGTTATTATGATAACATTAGAGTAATTATTGCTATTAGGGGTATTCTTCGGGTTCGTTTTTCGAGTTTCGGGTTTTTCGGGTCGGGTTCTTCGGGTTTCAAAGTTTTAAATCTTGACCCGAAACCCAACCCAAATCTCTTATGGGTTTTTCGGGTTCGGGTAATTCGGGTTCGGGTTTTTTTCGGGTTGGGTTAATCGGGTTTCGAGTATCCTAGAAAACAAACAAAACAAAAGAAAAAAAAATTAAGAACAACTAAAATTAAAACAACATATTCTTCTTTGCTTATAACAAAATAATTAAATAACAAACCAACATAGCATGATAAAACAATTCAAAAGAAGAGTAAAACTAACTCGAGCCTTAATCATATTCAATCGGGCGTGATTTGGTTGTTCGATTTCGGTTGCTATTAGTAATAAACGGAAAACATAAATTAATAATAACAATCGATCCATAATAGTTAGAATGACAACAGTCAATTAGAGCTAGATTATGATAACTTTAGTGGCTAAGACTTAGCTTATTATACATAAAAATATATTTAATTTTAAAACTAGAAGTTTATTCGGGTTTTTTGGGTTAACCTGAAACTTATAAATCAAACCCGAGAACCAACCCAAATTACTTCGGTTCGGGTTAGTCTTTTATCGGGTTTGGGTTCTTCGGGTCGGGTTAGTTCGGGTATGGGTTTTTTCGGGTCGGGTTTCGGGTAAAAGTGACAGCCCTAATTGCTATGCTATCATTTTGTTTTTAAGTAGAGTTATTGTTACTGAACTAGTGTAATAGTAATTACTCTAGTTCGAAGGATATAGTGTAATGATGATTACTCTAGTGTTAATATAGTTAATCCAGTTACATGTATGCTATCACGTTAAAAGTGTTTGTATTTGATCCTAGCACCATATATAAATATTTACAAACTTGTTAATCAAATTGGATATATAAGTATGTTTTGCAAATACTTTTAAGTTTTTGACTGAAGTTTGACCAATTTTGACTGAAATTTGGCCAGGCAAATATTGTCTAAATTGGTCTATATCGGTCAAAAGATGTCAACCGGTCAAACTCTTTGAAGTATTTGAAAGATTATCCACATTAGTTATTAATCTAATCATATTAATAAGTTTAAAAAATTACATATAAAATTTTGAAAATCTTTTTGCATATAAAGTTCCAATCTGATTAATCCCTATTAATCGGTACCCTACCGCCTATCAAGTTCTACAACATTGACTCTAATATCACTGATTGTTTGATTGCAGTGCTACTGTTTTGTGTGTGATGTTGCCGCACCTTGCAAGTCATGGTCTGGTTATACTGGCCATTGTCATGCTATAGACACTGAAGGCTGGAAGGCTGCTAGGAAGGCGTTGCGAAAGGGTAGAACTTGAAGAACAAATGCCACTGGTTTTTTAATCATACTCATGTTCTTGTTTTGTGTTTATATGCTCTTAGTGACCTGGCCAAATCTCGGTGGCCCGGTTTTGCATGATCAACTGGCGGCTGTTTTTGATGATATACTCTATAATATGTAGCAGTAGTAGTATTTTTTTGTTATCTTTGTGACCAACTTAATGAATGTTGGTTAAGCAAGAATATTAAAGATAAGAAAATGAGCTTCTTTTGTGCCCTTTTGTCTTCAAAAGTGTGTATTCTCTTGTTAATGTGATTATAAATATGATTACATGAGTTGAATGTTAATAAAACACATAAAACATTGTTTTTAATTTTTTAGAAAGAGTTGCTATACTGTCTAAGAGTAGTGGTGATTTCTGAAATGACTTGAAGCATGATAGGAACACGTAACGCAAAATTATTAAGTTTGATGGTTAATAAGTTAAAACTGTTTTATGTATAGATCATGTATGATTGACTTGTCTAACTCGTTTAATAACCATACTAAACTTCAACCATCCAACAATTTTATGGTTTAATTATTACTTGTTAACCTATTACAACAAGTTTAGCCTATGGATGAAGATGCCTCTTTGGGTATTGGGCTTGATTGTGGGCCTAGCCCATTTGATGATGATATGAGACTAATCAGAGAAAAGACTAACCCGAATTCCCAAAGTAATTCGGGTTGGTTTTCGGGTTTGATTTATAAGTTTCATGTCAACATAAAAAACCCAAATAAACTTTTAGTTTTGAATTTCAATACATTTTTAGACATAATAGGCTCAGTCTCATAATCCGTCCCAAATCGTCTGTTGTCATTCCAATAATTATGGATCAATTTTTATTTTTAATTTGTGTTTTTCGTTTATTACTAATAGCAATGGTAATCAAATAACCAAGTCACGCCCGATTGAAGACGATTATGATTCAAGTTAGTTTTACTATTCTTTTGAATTGTTTTATCAAGTTATGTTGGTTTATTATTTGATTATTTGCATTACGAAGCAAAGAAAAATATGTTATCTTAATTTTAGCATCGAAGCTTTTATTTATTTTTTTTGTTTTTTGTTTGTTTTTTAGGATACTCGAAACCCAATTAACCCAACCCGAAAAAACCCGAATTACCAGTGAGAGATTTGGGTTGGGTTTCGGGTCAATAATTAAAACTTTAAAACCCAAAGAACCTGACCCAAAACCCGAAAAACAAACCGGAAGAACACCCCTACTGTGACATTCGTCAATTTCGGGTCTTGTTTGTATTCGTTTTTGTATTTGTTTATTATGTAAACCGACCCGATTTGTAAACCGAAACTTATGTTATAATCAAAATGATGGATTTATGTTACAATATTATTTCACACTTGTTGGGTCTTGAAAACATCATATTTTTATTTTTATTTATTTATTATTTATTTTTTTTTTTGTTGTTTTGGGGTTTTGTCATGATCCATTTTGCATGAAAACTCTTGTGTCTCACACCCATATTTGACCACCAACATTACCCTATATATACACCACATTTCCTCTTCATTTTCCCTTGCTACAACTCCAAAAAAGAAAAAACTCTCTCAAACATCAAAGATTCAAGGTTATCTTCTTAAGTGTTCTTGAAGGTTTTTTAGTCTTTCATCTTAATTAGTTTATGTAGCCTTATTAATACTTGTTTATGGTTGTGCAAAATATATATAATATACACCCCTTGTTTACCTTTGGTAGTTACTTCTCCGACTCCGGTCGGTGAGGTTTCGGACCTCATAAGGCAATGCTTCATGGAGGACTTCGTGTCCTTGATATATATACATCTATATAACGTGTTCATACATATTAATCTTGCTTATTTTAGTTTGTTGGTCATGTTTACAAGTTCCATGGTTATGGGTTTTTAAGAGTCTATGCTTCGGTTTAACCATAAATAGCTCTAAACCGTAAACCGAACTTTGTCACTAGTTTTGTTAAATAATTGTTTAAACATACTTATTGTTAGATCTAAGTTTCTAAAATCATTTTTACAAATTCTATGGTTATGGGTTTGTAGAATCTTACCTCGGTCTTAACCCGAAACACGATCCGAACCGAAAACCGAACTTCTGTTTAAAGACTTTATTGTTAACTTTTGGTTGTAAAACTTAAAGTATTTTTATTTGTACATTATTATACAAGTTCTTTAGTGTTTGGACATGTGGAAACCATCTATGAACTTGTTGTGAGATGGAAACCGAACCAAACCGATTCTTACTCGCTTAAGACACACAAGTGTGTGTGTTTTTTTAGCCATCAAGACTTGTATATTTCTTTAAAAATAGTTACAAATTGATTTTTAAATATTTTCTTAAGTACTTGGAAATGTTGGATCCAACTTGATCTCATAACAAATGTTTGGACCGACAAAACCGAACACTCGCTTAACGTGCGTTGTTAGTTCTAAAACAATGGAACTACATACTTGGTTAGGTCTTATTAAATTTTATTGAGTTATCTCATAACATTCAATATTTTGGAAAGTTGACTTTGGCTTTGACCAATTATCAAGACCCGAACCGATAACCCGAACACTCGATAAAAAAAACCGTTTTAGTATCTTTATTCCAAAGGGATTTGCATTCTTGCATTTTACCCACCTTATTACTTAACATAGGTTAAGTAAATATTAAGGTTAGATACTTTAACCCGGTTTCGAGCAAACTTACATTTTTAAAGGGTTATTGTTATAAATTCTTAAATAGTTACATTTTAAACCTTGAACTTTAATTATTTACATTTCTCAACATTTATTTTGTTTAAAGACCTTTAAGACAACCTTTCTAAATTCAAGACTTCTTTTCTTTTTAGGCATTGTGCGTTAAACTCGTCGTTCCGACAAATCTCCAAATTATCATCTTTCAAGTTTACTACTTGAAGGTGAGTACTTCATACCCCATTTTTCATCTTTTATTTTGGGGGTGACATTTAATACTTATTCAACAAAATGCTTTATATTTGAATCTTAAACCACAAACGTAGGTGTATACTTTACATAAATAATTGTTCGATTTGGTGTTCTATGCTTATATGCCTATGTGTTTATCGCTTTTGGTTGGTGGAACTATAAAATCCTAGACTATTTGGCATCCCCTTATAGCTAGGTTCGCTAATGTGTGTAGCGATATCTACTTATCCAAATTACCACTTTTATTTATCGTTTCGTATGCAAGTTTTGTGGCTATCTTTATTATATACTAATATGATTAAACTTATGAATTGCTCACCAACCTTTGTGTTGACAAACTTTATTTTATGAAATGTTGCAGGTTTGCATCTTGGTTGATTTATGATTGTGAAGAAAACGACATCAAAGACCTTAGGATGTTAGTAAAAATTAACAATATCAAATTTGCCATATTTTGTGATATCTTGTTTATGGTTATTTTATGGATAATTGTTATGTGACATTTTCGATGTTGTGAAATGAAATGAGTTCATTAAATACTGTCACTTTAATCAGTGTCATGTGCTTATGGACAATCGTTACACCTCGGCATGTTCCGCCGCCTTTGGTCGGGGTGTGACACCTACTCTTAGGAATGGTTTTGTGTAGTGAACTTTTAACTTATGACCAACTAAACACTTAAATAGAGGTGTACAAAATCGCCTTTTTACCTAAAACCGAACCGGTTTGGTCAACGGCTGGTCAAAACCGGTTTGACTCGAACCGGTTCGGTTTATAAACCAGTTTAGAAGCAAGATAGGCCGGCCTAGTCATGTAGGTTCGGTCCGGTTTATAAACCGGATTAACCGGTTTCAAAACCGGTTTAATAGATCGTAAGTGGAACCGACCTTGAAACTGACGATTTGGGTGAAACCGTTTTAAACCCAAACCGATTCTGTTTGGTTTGCCTAAAACCGGTCCCAAACCGGTTTTTTTTAACACCTCTAAACTAAATAACTAACAAGTAACATCCAACAAATCTCTTAAACCGTCTGATGACAAGTTGGGCCAGGCCCACAATCAAGCCCAATACCCAAAAGCCCACCAACCACAAAACTCTAAAGAGCAAAACCCGCATCTCTATATCACATTATCACCTCACACCATTTCATTTCTGTCCAAGATTATTATTATTATTATCCACACCAATCCTCTACACTTCACTACCAATTAAAGATGCCAGGACCCGTGGTTGAAGAAATCGAATCAGAGAAGCAAACCCAGGTAATTTCAAGATTCAAGATTCAATCTTTATGGGTCAAGATTCAATCTTTATGAATCAAGATTCAATTTTTATGGTTGGTGTGATTGCAGGAAGAGGTTCCAGTGGTTGAGGGTGTGTTGGAGGATGTTAAGGAAGAAGATGACCACAATGAAGATGATGATTCTGATGATGATGAGGATGATAAGGAAGATGGTGCTCAAGGTAGTTTTTTTTTTTTTTTTGTTTTTTTAGGGGTTTTTTAAATTAAGTTTATTTTTTGTGGGTTTGGATTTGGGGTTTGAAAGGTTGTTTGGATTTGGGATTTAGGGTTTGGAAATGATTGTGTCCAAACACTAAAGATTAAAGATGATTTAATCAGTTTTAAATCCTACATCCAAACACCCATGGATTCATTTTTTAATATTTTTGAATCTTGAACAATAATATTAAAAGCTGTTATCTTTGGTAACATTTGTTAAATTCATGTTTATGGTGTGTTTGGATTTGAGATTTGGAAATGAATATGTCCAAACACTATTATGTGTTATTTTGGATGTTTAGATTTTATGATTAATTAAATTAAAATTCAAAGACCTTTGGATTTATTTTAGTTTTTTTGAATTTTTAATTAATTGATTAAATTTGCAATATTTTGGTGGTTAAGATAGTTTGTTTAGGTAACCTAGTTTTAGGGTTTTATAGAGGGGTGTAAGCGAGCCGAACCGAGCTCAAGCTTAACTAGGCTCGAGTTTGGCTCGTTTTGAACTCTATTTATAGCTCAAGCTTCGGTTGTTTACTGTGTATTAATTAATTTTTATATATTTATTGTTTTTGTATATTATTTTTTTAATTATAATTTTATTTATAACATAAGGTTAACAATATATATATATATATATGTATATATATTAGTTTGCAACTGTTATATATATATATATATAAATTATATAAATGGCATGCTCATTTAGGCTTGCGAGCCTGGTTGAGTTCGATAACTTTAGCTCAGGCTTGTTTAAGCCTGGCTTGATTGAGCTTTTTCATAAGCTGATCTCGAGTAGCTTGCAAGCAGATTGGCTCGTTTGCACTTCTAGTTTTATGTGCATCCCTTTTGTGGTTTTACATGTAAAAGGTGTTTGGATTTTGAGTTTCGGAACTAATTATAACTTGTTTTATTTTGGATATTCAAGATTTTAAGTTTTAAATCCACATCCAAACACCTTTAATTAATATCAGTAATTTTTAATTTCCAACTAATTGATGATAGTTATAATCTTTTATCACTTTTTTTGTGTTCTTTATTTTATAACCAATTCTATATCTAGCATCCAAACATTATTTTATTTTTTTTGAGTGTCTTGAATCTTCAGTTAATTGATAAAAGTTGTAATCTTTTATCAAGTTTTGGTGTTCTTTTTTTGATACTCAATTTTAAATCCCACATTCAAATACCCGTGGATTCATTTTTTGTATCTTGAATCTTCTTGCTTAAAGTTGTGACATTTTATCACATTTTTGTTTTCATTTTTACTAATTGAAATAATATTCAGGTGGGAGTGAGAGTTCCAAGCAAAGCAGGAGTGAGAAGAAGAGCCGAAAGGCGATGTTGAAACTCGGAATGAAACCAATTCTTGGTGTTAGCAGGGTCACCATCAAAAGAGCCAAGAATGTAATATTCTTTTAATTTTATTTTAATAATAATCAATTTTATTTTTTTTGTTGTATTATGCGGTTATTAACGGTCGACTTTTGGCTTGAAACAATGCAGATCATGTTTTTCATCTCGAAGCCCGATGTATTCAAAAGCCCGAACTCAGAAACCTATGTCATATTCGGCGAAGCAAAGATCGAGGACCTGAGCTCACAGTTGCAGACTCAAGCTGCTCAACAGTTCAGAATGCCCGACATGGGCTCGGTTATGAACAAGCCTGAGATTTCAGCGGCAGCAGCTGCAGCTCAGGCTGATGAGGAAGAAGAGGAGGTTGACGAGGCGGGTGTGGAGCCACGTGACATTGATCTTGTGATGACTCAAGCCGGTGTCACCAGGCCCAAGGCGGTTAAGGCTCTCAAGGCTCACAGCGGTGACATAGTCAGCGCTATCATGGAGCTCACCAATTAGGTAGAGAATCTTTTGATTTGTGGTTTTTGAATGAGTTTGGTTATTATTGTTATGCAGAATTTTAATTGGAAGATTATATTATTAAAATTTCTAGCTATTTGAATTGTTATTGTTATGTGTTTTGCTTTTTTAATGTAAGCAAGTTTTTGTTTTTGCACCTACTGTGTTAAGACTTGAATAATCTAAGGATTAGATGATAAAGTCTATTACTTTATAAGTCTTTTATGTCTTTGACTTTTGACCCAATCGGATTTTAGACGTTTTGGTTCTAATTAGAGCCCGTTCAAAAATCTCGTGTTTTTATTAAGGCTGTAAACGAACTGAACTTTTTTTTGTTTATGTTCGTTCATTTAATAAATGAATGAGTATGAACACGGAATTTTATTTGATTAATTAAATGAATAAAAGGCTCCGTTCGTTAAATAGAGTTCGTGAACGTTCGTTTGTTTATTTTTGTTTAATTAATTAGTTCTAAGTTCTTAACTTGATTTATGTTTTGGCTGGTTATGTATTATGTTTAGGATTAAAAATGTTTTTTATTTTCAAGTTTATTTATGTTTATTTGTGTTCATTTATGTAATTATGTTTGTGTTTCTCTCTTTGCGTATGTTTAAGAAATTAACGAACACAAATGAACATGAACTTCAACTTTTTAATGAACGAACACCGACAAGAAACACAATTCAGTATGTGTTTGTAAACTGTTCTATTGTCCGGTAAATTCTTAATGAGTGAACACGAACAAGGTCTCATCTAGTTTTGTTCGCTTGTTCAACGTTTTCTTGATTATTTTTGCAAATTTATTATACATTTGAACTGAAAATACAAAGTTTATTAGCATAATTCACACTATTGGTGTCTCGCGATCTTTATTATTTATTTATCACTCGGCAGTTTAACCGAATCTCGCCTTGTTCATCCGTGATAACACCAATCTTTCCCATCTTCACCATTGCATCCGCAAACTTACTCTTCCATCCCAACGGGTTCATAGCGTGTTCGTGCACTTGGTCTGCAGTCGACGTGCTCGTGAGTAACAAATGGTCAGATGTGAATAATCCTCTATTATTCAACACATCCACATAATAACCCGTGTCGCTTACAGTTGGTGAACTCGGGTTCATGGGTACCACCAAATTCGCATTACTATTTTTCGGGCATTCTTGTTTTAACTTGCTAGCGTATAACGGGTTCAAACTTGGGTCGGTGTTTACTGTAGAGTTGAAATTGTATAGCCTGCTGGTAAAGGAAGTGCAGTGTGATCGGCCGATAGTATGCGCACCTGTAATAAATAAGTGATATTAGGGAGTGGGTCGAAACGGGCTGAGGTTAAGTTGAAGGATGGCTTACCGGATAGAGTAACCATTTCTTCTTTGCTCAACCCGTGGGTTGAAAATGACTGAGTGAGTTGGGCTAGGCTAGACGTTGCGGGTGGCAATGCTTGCGTGTCGGCTATTTGTGATACTCTACCGTCTCTTCTTCCAGCCGGGACATCATACCAGAGCCCGCCAGACTGCAATAACAATTACACGTATGATTAGGGGTGTGCGTGAGTCGGTTTTGAACCAAAATCGAACTAAGAAGGCACCTTAAAAAAAAAACTTTAAAACTTTTGGTTTTGATTTGGTTCGATTTTTTATTCGGTTAATAAATCATGGTTCGGTTACCGCTCGGTTATTTTGGTTTCATTCACATTATTTTGGCCCGGTTGAGACCAAAAGTTCTGTATCGGCTTTGGTATTGGACTAAATTGTGGGGTTGGGCTTAAATGGCCTTGGTCTAAGAAAGTTGTCCAGGACCGGGCTTTCGGGCCAGGAAGTTTTCATTTTCCTTACTATTTCGAAACTATCTCTTGCTGCAAATGCAACTATATCAGCACACGAAACAACCCCGGGACACAACGCTTCGAGCCTAGCTTTTGCATTATCAATAACATTAAACCCGCGCAAACTCGGGCTATTTGCGGGTGAATCTTTCTCCGCTTGGTTTGAAGGAGTCGAGTCTATCAAGACCGACCCGTCACAACCCTGCTAACAACAAACAAACTCATATTAATAAAAAATATTTGCATCAATGATCAATCCGACCCGGCCCAGCCCGATCCATTTTAATTTCAGCCCATTTTAACTTGTTACCAAACCGGCCCGAACAAGACTCACCCACACAAAACAATCGTGAAAATGCATTCTAACGAGGCCCGCTGGAAGACCCTTGTCTTGCAAGCAGGCTTTACTCACTTCCTCTTTGACCATATACTCAGCCGCAGAGCATGAGCCCGAATAGAAACCGACTTGAAGCCCGGCTCGTGAGTGTGCAAAACATCCTAATAAAATGATTAAAGTATAGATATGAGACAATATTATGGAACACATGTTTAGTATGATAGACTAATGGTAATGGGCTTATTTATAAAGTAATATTTGTGTTATAGTAATATTATTTGAGAGCATGCTATAATGCATCAGCAAAATGCTTAAATGATGGGCTTTGACTTGGTCAACAAGCATATAATCAGGAAAATGGGCCAGGGTCTATGAATTTTGAATATGTGAGAAGTTGAGAGTTAGTAGTAGTAGATAGTGTCATGTTAATTGATTGAAGGTGACATTTTGCATTAAATCCAAGAGAAGTTGTTAGCCATGAGATTGACATCGCGCCTAACCTTAGACGGCTAATGAACGAGTCGGATAACATGTCAAAATGGGTCCGGGTCAACAAGTTTTTGACCAAAATGAACTTGTGTTGAAATGAGTCGTTTTAGACTTTTAGTGGTAAAAAGTACTAGAACGGGTTCGTCAGCCCGCTTTCTTTCGGCTAGTGGTGAGGGTGTCATGTAAGTCAAGCAAGAATTACACAAGGAAGAAATAACAACGGGGTTGTCGGTCCCAGTTACCACGTAAGATAGGCATGTAAACGAACCAACGAACACGAACAAGGGCATGTTCGTGTTCGTTCATTTAACTTAAACGAACACGAACGTGAACGTGAATACTTAATCGAATGCATATTTTGTGTTTGTGCTTGTTAATTTAAAAAATGAACATGTTCGTGTTCGTTTATGTCCGTTTGTTTAAGTTCTAAACGAACAGTTCACGGACATTAACAAACATAATGAACAAATATAAAACCATTAAGTAGATGACTCTTCAAGATAATTTTTAATTATTTTCTATTGATATGCAAACGAACATAAATAAACGGACATAGATGAACATAAATAAACGAACATTCACGAACATAAATGAACCAACGCAACATGTGTTCAAGTTCATTCCTTTAATTAAACGAACACAAAAAAATTGTTCATGTTCGTTCGTTTAATAAATAAACGAACATAAACAAACTTCCCGCCTAACGGTTCACGAACAGTTCACTGAATGCTCGGTTCGTTTACAGGCCTCACGAAAGAACTAGCTTACGAAGATCTACGCAACAATGGCCACAACGACTAATATCCAAATAGCAACGACGAAGATCTCGCTTAGAAATGCTTTGTTTTATGCTTTTAAGCTTAAGAATCATTTCAAATCTCTATCTTTTTTAATTATTGAAAAAAAATACTGTTGTTTCAAACCGGTTTCAACGATTAAAACCAACCCGTTTTGACCCAAAATCCGGTTTATACACCTCTACATTGGGCCGGGCCGGGCCGGGCCGAGATTCTCTGTAGATTGCACTATTAGAGTTGAAGGGTAGAAGACAAAGATGGATCAGCATGTCACCATATTAAGTGTCAGTTTACATAGATTCATGTCACTTCACATTTTAATACATTATCAGCTTATGTTATTGCCTTCAAACATGTTTTATTTGCTTCAAATTGAAACATCACTTGTGCACATGTATTCTGTTGTTTCAAATCATCTATAATTGTTACTACTAAACAAAAATGGGATCCATTAATATTCACCAAAAAGTTAAAATACCAAGAGAAAATAATAATAATAATAATAATAATAATAATAATAATAATAATAATAATAATAAACTTGTTTACATGACACATGATAGACTAATTTAAGTACATAATTTTTTTAAGAGTAAACTGCGGTTTTTGTCCCTGTGGTTTGCCCAAATCTGCGGTTTTAGTCCAATAGTTTCAAATTTGCGATTTTCATTCATGTGGTTTCATTTAACTTGCAATTAAACCCGATCACACTAACCCCGTTAAGTCTGGCCGTTAAACCCATCAGCGAGCCCCTCACGTGGGTGGCATTTTTGTCCTTTTTTTTCTCAAATACACCCCAGGCTCTCATGTGAGGGAGCTTGCGAATTAGAACTGTGGTTTATTTGGGGAGAAAAAGGCCAAAACTGCCCCTCACGTGAACGACCAGACTTAACGGGGGTTAGTGTGATCGGGTTTAATTGCAAGTGAAATGAAACCATAGGGACGGAAATCACAAATTTGAAGCCACTGGACTAAAACCGCAGATTTGGACAAACCACATGAATGAAAACCGCAATTTACTCTTTTTTTTTAAAAAAAATCATATTTCACATTGATTTTCGGTAGCCCATAGACTATTTTTTGACGAATCAGCGATAGATTTCAAGGGTTAGATTTCAGATAAGATTTCATTCAAGGCTTTTCAGACTTGTCAATGAGTTTATATATGCGACATATGTACCATCGATGATGCGTCAGAAATCTTAAAGGTGAGATTTTTAGTATATTATATCCCAACATTATAAAAAATAATATAACAACCATACCCAGTAAAATCTCATCTGCTGTCAGACTAAAACAAAAAACAATACAAAGACAAAAATGTTTTTATTGCTCGGAAGTGAACCGCTCTTCATAGTTCATGCATACATAAAGTCATTTACATAGAGGATACTAATAGGAATCAACTTTAACAAGAGATCTGTAAGAACCGTATAAACGCATAAGCACATAGTTAATGCTACGTACAAGTAACAAGCAATAGCACATAACGTAGTTATATTATATCCGCATAATCACATGAGATAATAACTGATCAAAAGAAAACCAGAAAAAAAGAAGAATCAGTGGAAGATGTTGACGACGACGATGATGAAGACGAGGATGTGATCGTTGCACTTAACCGTGGCAACAATTGTTGCGCGGCAATAACCATTATCATCTGGAGTTCTTCAAGAATATTTAACATGGCACCAACTCTCAACATCTTGTCTGCTCTTGTGTGTATCATTGTAGTATGCAGTGATGGGGCATAATATATATACATACATAAACAAATTTTTATAATAAAATACAAAAGGAAATGGGAAACAATGCAATATCTAAATTACTTAATACATGGTTACCTTTGACATTTATTAACAAGAAGAAATTTGGGTTGATTCGAACACAACCCGTTTAACCCATTTATCGAAAAATAAAATAAAAGCAACACTGATATAATTTAGAGTTGGCAAAGTAAATGAGTAATATAAATAGTTTTTTGAAACATATTAAAAAACTTGTAGAAGAATTGGAAATGGCAAGTGTATGTGTATCTTAAGAAAAATGGAAATAAAAATATAATTAATTTTATTAGTACTTATACAGGTTAACGGGTCAACCCATTTTGTTCAAGTCAACCTGAACCCGACATTTTTTTTTTTTTTTTTTGAATGAGTTGTGTTAGTCGACTCAAAACCTTTTCTTTTTGTGTCAGGTTTGGGCCATGTCAACAATTTCCGCCCCTAATAAATGCAACGATTCAGAAACTTGACAACTCTAACAGTTAACACAAAATGTAACAAGAACAACACATGTATTTGGCTATTTGGGCTTTTAAATCGTTTAATCATGCATCCTAGTACACGTTTGAGCAAATAGACAAGAAAATAGCTAAAAAAATATCAAACAATAAAAAGAAAGTCGTTTTTATAGGCCAAATGTCCATATAACGGGCAGTTAATCCGTATCTAACACAAGAGCTCGTTGTTGAAAGAACTTGTTACGATACAAAAAGGGGTTAAGAGGTTCTTATAAGTTATTGTTTTAACTTAACAATAATAAGAATCATGAGTCCTTGATCCACGCATATCGTTTTAACTTAACGATAATAAGAATCAAGAGTCCCAAGATTTAGCCACCATCACACACACACAAAACAAAACAAATTCATTACTCTTTTCTAGACATAATGATGAGAAATTGATTAAGGAGTTAGCAGACTATTACATGGACCAAGCGAGAAAGGATGCCAGAAAGAGCCCAAACTTAAATGGGGCATAACTTGGCTACCTATGGAATTGTAGGCCCGTTACTAGTCGATGAAAAGTTCTCGATGAACCGAATCATGTGGCAAATGGCCATAGGCGGTTTGGCCCAGCTGCTAGATTTAAATTCCACCATTTGGAGCTCCTATTTCACAAAAGAAGACTATTAACCAATTCTCGCAACCTTCAAAATTTTCAAATTTAGCTTTATGCGTATTCTGCTTTATTTACGTCCTTGTCTTAATTTCAGCTTTCATGATTTTTTTTTATTATTATTTTTTTTTGTAATTTCAAAAATTTGGCAAACCTGTCAAATTTCTAAAAAACCCCTTTATAATGGCACCGTCGTAATCATTTTGATCATTTAGCGCTTAATAATTTTTTTTTTATTTGTGAGCAATTTCTCTATTCTTATTTTCTTGCTTCCATTATGCGTCACATGAAACCTTAATCCATAAGAAAAACCTATGCTCACTCTTGGAACCAGAACACAAGTTTGTAGTACATGATTACATACAAAACCACTTGTATACTATACAATTAAAACAAAATATCTTAAAGTGGAAAGTCATTGAAACTAGACTCAACTCTAAAGCAGCATATATAAAGCTCTAGACAAGTCTAAATTCTCATACAAAAATGGTAAAGTAGATAGTCAGAAATGTGTTTAAATTGACACTAGTAATTTTTGTGTTTCAATGCTTCATACAGAAAACAAGGTTGTAAAAGTCGCTTGACGGACACGATAAATATAAAGAAAATTAGTTTTTGGATATTATATATATGTCAAATTTCATAAGTTTACTAATATTTATAACAAAATAGATGAATATCAATATAAATAAGAGACACACATTTTTAATATTAAATTATTTTAAAATTTGCTAATCATTAATTAAAAGAATGATATTCGTTCTTTGATATTATAGAAATACGAATTATGTTTTATATTTTTTAAGCCAATATCGGCACAAGTTGACAAACTAGATCTGATTCTGGCTGAGGCTAGCCACCTTTGATTAGTTCTTAGTAACTAAGCGGAGTTAAAGAAAGTCGTTTCGGCATGTTACGGACTGAGGGTACCATCCATCGCAAGCCACAATCGATTCAAGAAGTTCAACTAAGATTAACCATAGAAAATATTCATCTTCGAAACATTATTATTTCACTAAATAATAACAATACTAAAATTTAATTAAAGATAATGAAAATCAACACGACTTGAAAAACCTTCAATTCAAGTTGATAGATATCAGAACACCAAAACTTAATAACCAATTTAAAAAATTTATAGCTATGTCGTAATATAGTAAACATATAACACACTACAAGACTGAAACACAAACGAGCACCCAACTCGCAACATGGAGTCTCGTATTTAAAATATTTATTGAAATAAACTTTACACAATTACACACCGAATAAAATCAGCAACTACTTAATAAATTTTCCTTCTTCGAGCAATGACCATCGGAACCCTTCATGTCAACAAAGTTTAGAGAACTGTTTCTTTTATCACTCAT
Organism: Bidens hawaiensis; assembly: GCF_021521415.1. Lineage (NCBI taxonomy): Eukaryota > Viridiplantae > Streptophyta > Magnoliopsida > Asterales > Asteraceae > Bidens > Bidens hawaiensis. The sequence goes on along the minus strand of NW_027493070.1, from coordinate 271,715 downwards.
ATTTTACGTCGCATACTTCCACCTGAAAATACAACATTTCAAATTAACACTAATATCATGTAACCTTTTTATGTTTAGTTTAACATGAATATTAACTATACAATTATTTGGCACTCATGTGACAACAAAACAAAAGTGTATTTAGGCTCCATGTGTTATTGTCTTTTTTACTAATAAACCTCTTTTTTGCCTAAATTTAGCAACTCCTTTTACATTATCATATTGTTACTTTAGGACTTTAAAATTGTAATTTAGAATATTCACTGAATAAAGATAAAATGGCACGTGATGTGACAAAACCAAGTAATGGACCATCTTTATAAAGCTTTTTGGCCTAATCTAATCTTTACAAAAGTGCATATCTTTATATCTTTATCATAATATCATTCAAACAAAGGATACCATGGGTGTAACTATGTAAGCCAAGCTACTCATGAATGTATAATGGCCAGACCCGACTCGTAAACTTTTAATAAGGTTCACAAGCTTAAACGAACTATATAAATGTAGTTACAACTTTATTAGAGTTGACAGAAAGCCAAGTTTATGACATATAAAGAAAACCAGACCTCTTATTTACAAACCATCAGCAGATAATAAAGTCAGAAAAAGGTAAATACGTCATATAAACATAAAAAGTATAATAATTCATAATAATTAGTCACATATCTTTATCATTTAAACAAAGAACACGGAATAATCAGTCACATATCTTTATTATTTAAACATGAACACTACTGAGTGTAATTATGTAAGCCAAGGTACTTATGAACGTATGATGGCCTGACCTGGCTCGTAAAAAGTTTCAAAGTTTTAATCAGACTGACGAGCTTAAACGGCTTCAAAACTATATAAATATTGTTACAACTTTATTAGAATTGACCAACTAGCCAAGTTTACGACGCATAAAACAAGAAAACCAGACCTTTTAGCTTAAAAAGCTCGGGCTCAACTCATTTACAAACCAACATCTAATAAAGTCGAAAAAATAAATACGTCCTATAAACATAACAAAGCCTTCTAATTCACAATAACCAGTCACATATCATTATATCTTTTATCATTCAAACAACGAGCAATGTTTAGTTTTCGTAAGCAGATTCGCGAGTCTAAACGACCTCATTAGTAAAAGGTTTAAAATTTTTAAATAGATTCACGAGTGTAAACGGCCTCATAACCATATAAATATAGTTACAACTTTATTATAATTGAGAAAAAAAAAGCCGAGCTTAATATACATAAACTATGAAAAAACTAGACTAAAAAAGCTCGGGCTCAACTCATTTACAAACCACCAACATATAATAAAGTCAGAAAAAGGCAAACACGTCCTATAAACATAACAAAGCCTACTAATCAGTCACATATAATCCTACAAAACTCCATAATATGTTAAAAACACTTCCACAAACTAACAATCCCTACACCTGCTACACACAAGCCCAGAAGCACAAGCACCTTATGCATATGCACACGGATTCCGAGAACAAAGTCCGCTTTCGGCTTCACATGGGAAACCAAATCTTGATCACATCCTTCATGAATTGTGGAAACAGCATCGCTAGCAGTTGGGTTTTCTTTCTCCTGCAAATTCCAGTTTCAAAATCAAAACTTTTTCATGGGAGTGTTAAAATCTTGAAAATATAATAAAATCTAAAAAATTTATAAAATCTTGAAAATTTGATTAAAAAAAAAGATAAATCCTTGGTTCTTTCTCCTGCAAATCCCAGTTTCAAAATCAAAATTTTTTCATGAGTGTTAAAATCTTGAAAAGTTAATAAAATTTAAAAAAATTTATAAAATCTTGAAAATTTGACAAAAAAAATCCTTGGTTTTCTTTCTCCTGCAAATCCCAGTTTCAAAATCGAACCTTTTTCATGGGAGTGTTAAAATCTTGAAAATTTAATAAAATCTGATAAAATCTTGAAATTTTGATAAATCCTTAAAAAACTTGCTAACATCTTGAAAACTTGAAAACTACCTTAATTGGATTCAGTTCATGTTCGTTTTCGTTATCAGCACGGGTGGTGACTGGGCCAGCTTGTAGGTTCTTCTGCAAACGGATTCTCCTCGGTGCAGTTCCTTGACTGTTAAAGTTTGCACCATTATTAACACTCTGTGTCGAGCGGCTTCTTATTTTGATTCCTGTATCGTAATTATGTTCACTGTTGGTGCTGCTGCAAGAATCGGCTTTGACCACAATATTTTGACCAACGTCGGTTTCAAAAACTTCAGGCTGGAAAGAGATACCTCTACTTATCGGCTACAAAAAACATGTAACCAAGGTTTATTTAGTAACTAAACAATATCTTACGAGTGTGTTGTAACTAAATATGTAACAAATTTTCATATTTTTGTCATAACAATTAGTATCTCGCTAAAAAAACTTTACTTGCATAAATTTTTGTTTGCATGCAATGAATAATAATAATAATAATAATTTACCTGCATTGACATGATTCCTCGTATTTGCATGACTTCACCGTCTGATTCGCCACTATATTCATTTTCTTTAACATGAACTTCAGGAACTGAAGCTTGAGCAACCGACCCACCATTATAACCAGACTCGTTCAAAGAAAGCTGATCTGATTCAACTAACATACTGCTCCAGAAATCAATATCATCCTTCTCCGATTGATTGTGCATTCCGTTTATTTCATTTCCAGAGTTCATAACTCCATGGTTATTAAAATATGCAGGACCAAGTTCTGCAAATTGCATCTGCGAATGCATAGGGGGGAACATTTTTGAATCGAAATGTTCCGGCGATTCGTCACAAAAAGTTTTTAGAGCTTCTTCTAGATCAAAGTCTTCCGGCTAAATATATATTCGAAATCAAAGTCAAAATCAAGAAATCAAGAAAATATAATCAAGATAAGTAAATAACTAAAGTACTCATGAACATACCATTTGATATTTTGGGAGATTATAAAGAAACTGATCGTTTTTCTCAAAATCTTCCATTTTCAAAGCTGGAACGCTTGAAGGTTGCTGGTTCGGTTGACCGGTCAAAACCGGAGTTACGAGCTCTGATGGAACATCTTCAGTAGAAGATTTCACAGCAGAAAGAGGTGATGCATCACTATGATCAACATCAACAATGTCACCATTTTCACCATCACTCTTCTTGAACAAGCGACAAAGCACGTATGGGCTCTGCAAATTTACAACAAATTTCAATACTTTATGCATAAAAGCTTCAAACTTCATATAAAAATCACAACTAACAAGAATATGTTTTAACAATCAAAAGCATCAAACTTTAAAAAAAATATCCTAATTAACAACATGTTTAATAACCTAAGACTCAAACTCTATACATAAAAACCAAAATTAACAAGAACACGCTTGATAACCAAAGCTTCAAATTTAAAAGAAAAAAAATCCCAATTAACAAAACATGTTTAATATCCAAAGCTTCAAACTTTTATATATAAAAAAACCACTTAACAAGAACATTTTAATAACCAAAGCTTCAAACTTTATATAAATATAAAAAACCCAATTCACAAGAGCATGAATAATAACTAAAGCTTCAAACTTCATATATAAAAAAACCACTTAACAAGAACATTTTAATAACCAAAGCTTCAAACTTTATATAAATATAAAAAACCCAATTCACAAGAGCATGAATAATAACTAAAGCTTCAAACTTCATATATAAAAAAACCACTTAACAAGAACATTTTAATAACCAAAACTTCAAACTTTATATAAATATAAAAAGCCCAATTCACAAGAACATGATTAATAACTATAGCTTCAAACTTTATATAAAAATCAAAATACCAACATATCACACACCTGTCCAGGTTGAGTACCATCGAGTTCTTTTTCAGTAGCACAATACTCATGAATAACCCAATGAGTTCTTTCGCCTTTAGGTGCTCGTCCGGTGTAAAACACGAGCGTCTTCTTCTTCCCGATCACATTACCCCCCCTGTTCGTCTTGATCGTTCGATCTTTTCCAGTAGCCTTCCAGTACCCAGACTCTGTAGCGCGATTAGATCGCTGTCCGTTCTGGTACTTTCGATCCTTTGGGCAAAAGAAGAACCACTCGTTGTCTATCGACTCAATCACTGACAAATCTGCAACAGCATCATAAAAACCAGAATTAGTCAGCAACTTATCCGCAACTAGTCGCTAATCGGTGGGTTACTGATTTAATCTTCACTAATCGGTAACATTAACGGTCAAAAATCATACTTTTTTTAACATTATTATTATTATTACTATTACTTTTTCAAAGGCAATCGGATCATGGTTTATATAAACAAAATCATAAAAAAACTCATTCTTCTTAAGAGAACTAGAGAACTTCATATTACATATATGAAGTAATATATTCTGTATATATGCAGCATATACCACATATATGTACTCCGTATTATATAGTACTTACAATCTTACATATATGAAGTAATATATTCTGTATATATGCAGTATATACCACACACACACACACACACACACACACATATATATATATATGTTTTATATAGTACTGCATATATACTCTGGAGTTTTCTAGTTCTCTCATGATCCCTTGCATATATCCATATATACACATATATAAATTACATAAAAATTCCAATCCTATTTATCCGATTAATCACTAGTTGGTACCCCACCGTACTACCGTCTAGCGAGAGTTCTGCAACACAGATCTGCAGTCAATTTAATTTAATACCTTAATAATAATCAATTCCAAAACTATCCCTAAATTAGCAAGATTCCAAATCTTGAAACACCCACAAAAAGATAATAATAATAATAATAATAATAATAATAATAATAATAACAATAACAATAATAATAATAATAATTAAATAATAAAAACACAAACCGGGTAAATCCCAAGGCTCTTTCTTGCAAACATCAACTTCACGAATACAACTAACTTCCTTATCAGATCCATTGATCTTCAACCTCAAGTAATGATTCACAAGCTCCTCATCAGTGGGTCTGAACCGGTAACCCACCGGCAGCGATTTGACCGGCAAAACATTCATTTTTAACCAAAAGATTCAAAATTTATGATCAAGAAAGTGATTATGAGAGAAATTGAAACATGGTTTTCAATATCTTGGCAAAATATTGATGGGTTTGTAAAAAAAATTGAATTTTTACCAATTTTTAACCAAAAGATTCAAAATTTGTGATCAAGAAAGTGATTATTGGAGAAACTAAAACATGGGTATTGGAAATCTTGGCAAAATATTAATGGGTTTGTGAAAAAGATTGGATTTTGGATGTTATATGAGGGTGAAAACGTCAGCTGAAGATTGATAAAGAGGAAAGTGGGTAGTGGGTTTCGTAGAGAGAGAAAGACTGTTATAATTCTGTGTATATACCGCATGAATTAAATGGACAGGTTTAAGGGTTTAATTACGGTTTTGCCATTTGTGTTTTGGAGCTGTGGGAGATGGTGGTTAGGGGTAAAATGGGGAGAGGGTTTGTTGAGGCTTAATGGGGAAGATATAGAGGAAAAGTCATGGGGCCAATGAGATGCTGACACGTCAACACGGGTATGGATGATCACACAGTTTTCAGAAAATGATTTTTTAGTGAATATGAAAATGTTTATTGAACAATTGAAGGGAGTAATCTATGTGTTTCACTGTTTTATGGGTTAAAGGAGAGGTGCGCAAACTGGTTTAAGACTCAAAATTGATTTGGGTTGAAACCGGTTTGGTTTGGTTAACAAAAGTTAAAACTGGTTTATAATTGGTTTCGGTTCGGATTGAAACCAGTTTCTTACAATGTTACGATCGGTTTCGGTTTGGGTTTTGACCGGTTTTCGCCCGGTTTCGGTTCGGTTAACCGTTTGAAATAGGTTTTGATGGAGAAAATTACAAACCGGTTCCGAACCTACGGTTTTAATCGATTCCAAACCGGTTTCTACATAATCGGTTTCAAACAAGTTTGGTTTCTGGTCGGGTCGGTTAACCGGTTTATTTGCCCACCTCTAGGTTAAAAGGATTCAATATTTTGTAATGAATTTTAAAATTTTTAAATCTAGAAGGTAAGAGAAAAAATACTATAAGTTAATTAGAGACTAAAAAAATACAAATATATAAGAATTTGTATAAATTTTGTTATTGAAAAAGGAAGAATCCCGGATACAAGATAAGCGGTACTTGAAACCCTTCTATAATTGAGTGTCTCCTTGATGAATGCCCTCTTCACATGATGTGGATTACCATTTGGTGTAAGACTCAGTATGTGGTTGTTTAAAGAAAGGTAGGGATGTTTGTGCATGAGTATGAGTAGTCGTGAGAGTTGGAGCATACATGAGTTCTTCGTCTTTTCTATATGTAGTTAGAGAGATTAGGGTTGATGTCAGTATTTACGTCATCAACCCCCGCACAGCGAACGGTCTCACGGAACGTGATAGTGACACCTTGTATTTTTATTGGTTGAAGAGAAATATTCCTTTTGTCCTCTTGTGGTCCACGAATATCATACGAGTTTGGTTTTGCTCATGAATTCGGGTCATATCTCTTCAATTTTTTGTTATTAATTTTTTTTTTATTTTGCGGTTAACTTTTATTTAAATTTCTAGTCCATCAACTTATAATTTTCGAATGACACTATCAGTTTTGATAAAAAATGATAAACTGATAGCAAAAGGATAACAAAGTAATAGGCTTTGTGATTGTCTAATTTTCAAACTTAAACCAATCTAGCCTTCAGGTAGTGTTTTTGGCTACCTTTTTATGTTCTCTTATTTTTACAATCTTAGTGCTTGCAAATTAAATATCTAACTGTTTTTTCATGTGTGCTTACCGAACCATGTGAGATGGTGAGGACTATCAAGTCTATGAATATTAATTCTAGTATCAATAACATATTGAAATTATAGCAATAGTGGGGGAGTTTGGATGAGAAGAAAACAATGATTTTATTTTTCATTTTGCGCTTCATAGTATATAAATCAGTTATTTCTTAGTTGTACGGCAATATAATCTTCTTCCAATAACATTACACCAACATTTCTAGCACGGATTCGAACCTTCAACGTTAAGAAAAAAAAGCACCTTATGAGTTGTTATACACCAATATATCATTGGGCTAAATATCATTTGGTATGCATCGATTCATTTAGTTCCTAAATTGGAGGAAAATGTAGTTTGAACTTTGAAAGCCAAAAAAAATGTGGTGAAACATATTAGTATAAAAAAATAACAGTTTTAACTTTTTATAGTCTAATTTAGTATATATTAATATATTATCAAAATTTTTACTAACAGTTTTGCTTACGCTTTGTTCTAAAACTATCAAACCAGATCATGAATATCCTGAGAAAAACATTATTTTAAAAATTTAATCTTTTTAAGTATTATAAATTACTTATTTTCCTTATAGTTTTGACTTTTGAGACTTTGTAATAGCTTTGACTCTTACTATGACCATCATTTACATTAGTGGTAAATCCCCTAATTTGACTTATTATGGTATAACTGTCTTTTTATTCTTGTGTTTTCTTGTTGGGAATTAAATCACCCACACATGCGCACAACATAGATATGTTTTATACTTTTATATATAATCCAATTTTAAATATCTCAACCTCTACTACTCTACAACCTCTCTTCATCATCAATGCCATGGCATCCACAAACCTACCTCTAATTATCTAATCACAACAATAAACTACTTAAGTTGTGGTTTTGAAGCACATCAAAGTGTATAGTAAGATGTTGTTTGTTTTTCTAAAAAAAGCATGCGGAGACTTTTTTGTCTGCATCGTGCAGACCACGCGCAGACATTGTCATCTGCAGACTATTTGTTTTCTCGAAGACGTTTTATTAAAAAACGTCTGCACAAACTCTTCTTGGTGCAGACTTGGCTCATTTACTTCTGAGATCTTCTAAGGTCTTAGAGGGTTAAAACACCACACCCTACCACCACCCACCGTTTGCCACCACCACCACCCACCCCCACCACCACCAATGTCCACCATCCACCACCACCGCCTTCTACCACCACCATCCACCGTCCACCACTACCACTATCACCATCCAGCACCACCGCCACCCACTACCAGTTTATTTTAGCAATCTACAGACGTTAAAAAACAAACAGTCTTCTTCTTGCAGACTGCAGAGGTTTGGTCCACCTCTTTTTCTGCAGATGTCTGCAGATGTGGTCCACAAACTGCAGACATTTTACCCCTTAAAAAACAAACAACGCCTAAGTGTTCTTTAGTAACATCTTAATGATTTCAGACAACTTATGAACTAGGTAGAGGTAGAATATGTTTGGTTCACTAAAGAATCTTTTGACGATTCATAGTATCTTAATACGCAAGTTTTAGAAACATACTAAATGATTCGAAGGTTCATAAAATATAAATCTTTTATGAATCGGTCAGGTTCTTAATGATTCAACTCAAGATCGTCAAACAATCCGCTTGCTTAAGATTGCTAGATTAAGTAAAGCGATCGTGTTCTCTAATCATTTTTCCTAGGAATATTGGGTTTTAATTATCCAAACTATGACTCGTTGGCCAATAATAATCCATAAGTTCAACTCATAAAATGTACAAGCAAAATCAAGTGTAAGTTAAATACAAATCAAGTGTAAATTAATGATGATTATGCTAATGAGATCGTTTTTAGCAACAAAAGCGAAAGTTGGGACTGCCATTGAACTTTATTTCCCTGATTAACCACCAATAAAAAAAGTTATGCATCAAAATCAAGAAGTTAAGTTCACTAAACCCTTTTCTTTTAGCAAATCATACTTCAAAAATAAGCCGCAAAAACAGCCGATTAGTATACAACATCCAAGAACAAGCCAAGCGGCGTCCGAAAAAAAAAACAGTCCTATGGCAGAATACTATGAAAGAAACAACCTTAACAAGGTTTATATCAGCTTCTTAAGGATGTTTGAACAGTTGATATGAAGATAACAAAAAGAGATGTATATAACAGCACTACATGCAATTTTCCAGCTAACCTGCAGTGGCTAACGATAGCAACAGTACCATTTCGCCTAAAAGTTACACCAACAAAAGCAGGGTTTTCTCCGGCGTCCCATGACATGGTGGGTACAACTATCTCTCGGGTCCTATCTGGATGAACGCGATTCACAAATGTTTGTGTGTGTGCACTGAAAATTATCCTGCAGACAGTGAAAGAACAGAAAAGAATTATATTTTATGAATCAAGAACCAAAAAAATTGTATTTTATGAATCAAAAACAAAAAAGTTATGCTTTATGAATCAAAAACCAGAAAAAGTTGTATTTTATAAATCAAGAACAAAAAAAATTATATTTTATGAATTAAGAACCAGAAAAATTGTATATTGTGAATCAAGAACCTAATATTTTATGAATCAAGAATAAAAAAGAATAATATTTTATGAATCAAGAACCTAAATAAATGTACTTTATGAACTAAAATCCAAAAAAGTTATATTTTATAAATCAAGGACAAAAAATAATTATATTATATGAATCAAGAACCAACAAAATTGTTTTATTCTTAAGAGCATGGAAGCGTTTAGTTATATTTTATGAACTAAAAAAGATTGTCACCTGGGCTTAAGAGCATGGAATATATATTCAGTAGCATTTGATGGAAGCGCTTGTGATAACTCATACGGTCCATCCTCAACCGGTTGCCTAAAGAGGTTCAAGTTATGTTAGAGAAAACATTGCACGCGCTAACATTTCACATGTGCATAAAATATCAAAGATCCATAATGCACATGGCCCACGATAAAAATAGGGCTAACTGCAAAATAAGTTAACCATCTTTGTTCTAAATCTATCCTAAGTAACCAAACTATTTTAACCTAGAAAAAACCATCATGGGTTCAAAGAAAATTTTAAAATTTTAAGTAGTTGCCAAAAATATCATGACAGGGTAATAGGTGCCTGTAAACGACCCAAACGTTCAATGAACCGTTCGGCGAGAAGTTCATTTATTTACTAAATGAACAAACATGAACAAAAAACTTTGTTCATTAAGTTAAACAAACGAACATGAACACATGTCTGGCTCATTCATTTATGTTCGTGAACGTTTATTTAGATTCGTTCATTTAAACTCGTTTTTCGTCTGTTTACGTTCATTTATGTTCGCTCGTTTATGTCCATTTAAGTTCGTTCGTAAATATATTCATTTAAAATTTAGGCCCGTTACAATTTAGTCTAGTTTGAATAACTTTTTAGGCCCAACACATTGTTGTTCACATTTACTTTTAGTTGGTTTTAACTCAGTTATTTTGTTCGTGAACCGTTCGTTTATACTATTAAAGAGCAAACACAAACACACTAGTTTTCTTAAGAAACGAACACGAAGCAAAAAAAAAAAAAAAACGTTCGTTTCACTGTTCGTGCTCGATTGTTTGTTCAGTTAAGGTTAAACAAACGGACACAACATACTCCGTGCGTGTCCGTACGATTCATTTACAGATCTAACTGTTTCAATTAGCCCTGTTCTTTTATAGATATTTAGTACTACCTTTTTTTCAACAGTTCTGCTTTATCGTGCGTGCTTCCAAAGCTTTCATCATGAACATCGTTTGTTGTTTGATGCAATGGAAAGTGAAGCAAGAGTACAGGGCCCGATCCAGATAACATGGTGTTTTCTCTCCAATCAGACTCATATTTAGGAATCCTGATTCCAGAAGAGTCGTTCATCACATCCATTACTTTTTCATTTTCGGTCTGCAATTCTAAACGTTCTGTTTCCAGTGTTCTTTCAACGCTAAACTGCAAATCATTGTTTCCACATAATAACGCCACTGAATTAAGCGAAACAAAGTTAACATTTCCAATATCAAACGAGCCACAAAATTTTCCGACCATTATGAACGTTGGGTACGGTCCAATGTGCCCCTAGTCGGACCAAATAGCCGGCCAAACTCTGTACATTACACATAAAAATGCGTGTGTCAGTGTGTGTGTGTGTGTACATACCTGAAAAGCACATAAATAAATTCCAACCCAATTAATCGCTAGTCGGTACTCACCGGCCAACTAGCGCCTAGCGAGTTCTACAACACTCAGCATTGATATAATCATTTCATTAAACACTTGGTGCGCACTTAAACAACCGAAACAACACAAGATCATACCCAGCTTCCTACTCAACTTCAATTGCTAATCAACTTAAAAAACCTAAAGGGTACCCATTTTCAATCACTCTATTATAAACACTGATATAAATCACATAATCATTTCCTAAAACACTTTCGGGTCGACACTCGGGAACACTTTCGGGTCGTCGAATCGGTTCGCATTCGGGTCGGTGATCCAGATCACGCTCGAGTTGACGGTTGGTAACGTGTTCGGGTCGTGTTCATGTCGACGGTATGGATCGCATTCGGGTCGACAGTTGAACCGAACACGGATTGACCCAGAGCGTCGAACCGAACACGCTTTGACGCGGGGCATTGAACCGAATGCGAACTGATACAGAGCGTCGAACCGAATGCGAACTAACCGGAATGCATTTTCAATCACACTATTACAAACACTGACATAAATCACATAATCATTTCCTAAAACACTTTCGGGTCGACGAATCGGTTCGCATTCAAGTCAACACTCGGGAACGCTTTCGGGTCTATGAATCGGTTCGCATTCGGGTCGACGTTGTTTGAGTCGACGGTCGGTAACGCGTTCGGTTCGTGTTCGTGTCGACGGTATGGGTCGCATTCGGGTCGACAGTTGAACTGAACGCGGATTGACGCGGAGCCGTACCGAACGCGAACTGACCCGGAATGTCAAATCGAACGCGAACTGACCTGGGGCGTCAAACCGAGCGCGAACCGACCGGTGCGCCGACCTGAAAGCGCTACGACTCGGAGCATCTACCCGAATGCGAACAACTTCAATAACCTAAAGGGTACCCAATTATCAATCACACTATCACAAACACTAACATAAACCACACAATCATTTCATCAAACACTTGGCGTGCACCTCAAAAACCAACACACCTTAAAGAACCTGGCAAAATAGAAGTCTTTAAACCGCAGAACCAAGTACCCAGATCCAGTTTCACGACCCGGTAACATCAAATCAGCAACCATGATAACCTTGAGCTCATCTTCCACCTGTAGGGTGTGGGTTTGTTGGTCGTTTGGACCGGGTACAACGGTGCAAGAGGGTGTTGGAAGCCAGTTATCGTAGAAGGTGTAGAGGAAGATGAAGATGAAGAGAAGAATACGTTTCAGAATCATGAATTGAAGTGAGTTTATTATTAGCGACGGAATTGCGTCGGCTGATGATCGGTTTTTAGTGACTACTGCTTTTTGGAAAGAAAGAGTGTCGTTTACCCACGAAACGAATCTAGTGTGGATTTTAATTTTTGTTGCGTAAACCCGTAAAACCATACGCAAACTCTTCATGTATGAAACGGGGATAATATTGGCTGTTAGGGACTCATGGGGTTACTAAAAAGCGAGTCCCGCGTTCTGATATTCTTTTACTCGTAGTGGTTTTCATTTGTTCGTTGGGCTTCCATTTGTTTGTTTAAAAAGTACCGCGTACCGCGCCTGTTTGTTTCACTGAATAGGGCTAGTTGTGACTGATGAACTTCTGTTTTCACTCAACTCGGCTAGCAACGACCGGTGAACTTTTGTTTTCGCTAAACGGGGCTATCAGGGACTCGTGGGATGATTAAGGAGGCGAACCGCATTCTAATATTCTTTTACTTGTTGTGGTTTCTATTTGTTCGTTTGGCATTCCATTTGTTCATTTGAAAAGTGTCACTTATGTTTTCTCTAAACTGACCTAGCAGCAACTAGTAGGCTTTTGTTTACACTAAACGGGGCTACCAGAGACTTGTGGGATGATTAAGGATGTGAGCCCCTCATTCTAATCTTCTTTTACTCATTGTGGTTTTTATTTGTTTGTTTGGGTTTTTATTTGTTCGTTTGAAAAGTGTCGCATATGTTTTCACTAAACGGGCTAGCAATGACTATTGGAGTTTTGTTTTCACTAAACGAGTATATCTGGGACTCGTGGGATGATTAAGGAGGCGAGCCGCACATTATTTTATATTCTTTTACTTGTCGTGGTTTGTTTATTCATTTGGGTTTCCATTTATACGTTTGACGAGTGTCACTTCTGTTTTCACTGAACTCGGCTAGAGACGACTGGTAGGCTTTTTGTTTTTTTACTGAACGAGGCTATTAGGGACACGCGGGATGATTAAGTAGGTGAGTCCCTTATGTTAGTCTTCTTTTTACTCGTGTTTTCCATTTTTTGTTTGAACTTCCATTTGTTCGTTTGAACTTTCATTTGTTCGTTTGAAAAGTGTACCTTATTTTTTCACTGAATGGGCTAGTAGCGGTTGGTGTGCTTTTGTTTTCACTGAACGGGGCTATCAGGAAATCCTGGGATGATCAAGGAACTGAGAATCGTTAAATTGTTTTGGGCCGAAGGCAGAAAAATTTAGGTGTTAAGTAAAAGTGTTTTTTGTTGGGTTTAAACAATTAAATTTTTAAATAAACATTTACTTGGTAAGAATTTAGGTTGCGCAATTTTTTATTTTTTATTTTATAAAAATAGGCTTAAATGATTTGACTAATTGGAAACATTAAAAATACATATTTTCACACACAAGCACGAGCGCACACACATATATATATTAAAAAAAATTCATGCTAGCTTGGTGATCGGCCTGCGGGCTGTCGACCACCCTGCCATGTACAATAAAACAATTAAAAAAAAGTGTGATTGGTCGGTTTGGGGTGGACCCCATCTCATTGATACAATTTGGGCACTACTGGTTTGTCGTCGGTGGGTTTGACGTCCAACTTGCACAAGCTCGTTTTGGTGTTTGGCGATGACATGGCTTAGGCACATTTAGGGTTAATACCCACAACGTGTAGCCTTATCACTTCTTGGTTATGGTTGAAACAACCCAGGTTAAGAATTAAACCATATTGTTTTTAACCGGATCTAGATACGGGTAAAAATTACCCTTAAAGAAAAAAAAATGAAGGGGAACTCATGGTCACCACTCACCGGTAGACGTGTTGCGTGGAGTTGCATTGCTAGTGCACTTAAGAACACTTAGTTTATGTAATATTGGTACAACTTATTAAGTGTTAATTTTGACCCATACAGCTAGCTGTAATGTGCCATTATTCAATAGCTTGATATATTTGATTTTGGTGTGTGTAAACTAGTTCGTACAATTGGATGGATACAACCTAATACAATACCCTCTCCTACAGTCCTACATATGCTAAGGTTTTTAAACCTATTCTCATGACCAGATACCCTTCCAAAATGTTTCGGGTGTCTCAACGCTTTCGGGCTCTTTTGTTATCTCTGCTTGCAATCCTTGTTTCATCTCAATTTTATTACGCCAGAGAGTTCTGCTCTCGTGTGGTGACACAATGACAGTCAAGTGGCAGTCGGCGGTATGGTTTCCCGAGAAAACGCCCAAGCAAAACTCTGAAGCCAGCGTGTGCTCGGTTAACACGACATAGTCTGGCCAGAGCAAGGCATCGAAGCTCTCCAAACTTAAAATGTGCGATCGCTAAATACAAGAAAGTTGTTCTAAAAAACATGATCATGTAGATAGAGTTAACCACACCCTATTTGGCATCTATTATCATTCTCATACTTATTCTTTTTTGTAGTGTTCACACTATTTTAGGCCATGATGGTTTGAAACAAGACGGAAATACAAATTTTGTCCTTTAAACATAGTTGATTTATGGATCATGTCCTTTAAAAAGTTTACTTTCAGGCGGTGTCCTTTACATGGAAAGTTATCTCGCTTTTTGTCCTTTTGACTAACTGTCATCAAAATCATCCGTTAACTCCTAGCATGTGCATGGCACATGCCTGACATATAAGGGTATAAATGTAATTTCAAACCTTTATTATAAAAACATATAATAACAATAATAATAATAATAGAAATATACAGTATATGTAAATTTTGTTCTCTCTTTCACCAACATCCATCTATCACTACCGCCCAACAACCACCATCCACCACCACCCATCAATTAGCACCTCAATTTTCTAGACAATTTTACATTACAAATAATGAGCACAAAGGTTTTAAGCCCAACCAACCCACCACTATTGTCTCTGGCCAACACCACGAAACCTACATCATCAACCAAACGCCATCAACCTCCATCACCATCACCACAATAACTATCTAAAACCTCCACCGTCGTCAAACTACCACCATAACCATCGCCGGAATAACGTGACCACCACCCTAGTTTAGGTCTGAATTTGTCCGATTCAGGAATGAATTGGTCGTTAACCTCTGTTCTGGTCTGATTAAGCCTTGATATTTTTTGCCCAAGTTCGTATCATTCTTCAAATAACTCTATTGCTCTATATGGTCTGAGTTCATTGCAGATCTAGAGCGATTAGAGAGAGGCGGTGGTTATGGTTTTGTGATTTTCAGCGACGAGTCCCAACACCCACTGTGGTTCGGTTCAAAATGATTGCGTTTTTTGGCGACGAGTCAGAAGTGGGGGTTTACGGTTGTAAAAATGAATGGATAATGCGAAGAAGGTGGTGTGAGTTATTAGTGTGGAGGTTGTGGATTGCAACTGAAATTCAGAGAGGAAGATTTAGTTAATATATCAATATTATTAACTAAAATGAGGGAGGAAATTACGTTTATGCCCTCACATACCAGGATTTAACGGAGGATTTGAATGACAGTTAATCAAAAGGACGAAAAGCAAGATAACTTTCCATACAAAGGACACCGCTTAAAAATAAACTTTTTAAAAGACCTTATTCGTAAATCAGCTGTATTTAAAGAACAAAATTTGTATTTCTGTGTTAGGATACAATGATACCAAGGTTTCATGGGATGGGCCGAAGAATAAAACCCTTTATAAATCTATTATTTTATATTACTTTAAAATAATAAAAAATATAAAATCGAATTTTGTTTGCTTTTTACCCAAAATAGTGTTTTTTTTCCAGATGTAGACTTAGGATTAGGAATCTTTATGCAACCTATACCAGAAGTGTACAAATCGGGTTTTTCGAACTCCTGAATTTGAGTATAGAATTGGGTTCGGGTATGATCAGGTATTAGAAACCGGGTATTTGTAATACCCGGGCCAGGTTCGGTATTGTCTCTAAAAACTATACCTTATGGGTTCGGGTCGGGTATAGAGCCAATTATTCTAAAACCGTGTATTTGATTACCCTATATCCAGGTATTGAAAAAAACCCTATTTTCGTTTTTATTTGAATACCATATTTCCAGGTATTGTAAAAACCTTATTTTCGGTTGGGTTTTTATGGGTTTTTTTCGGGCTATTTTTCAGGTATAGATAGGGCTTTTTAAAGGGTTGCACTTTGTTGGGGTATTTTTCGGGTATCATTTGGGTATTTTTCATATATGTACTTTTCCAGTAATTTCAGGTATATATCGTGTATTTAAAAATCTAGTTTCGGGTACTGGAAAAACTCGGTTCCGGGTTTTAGGTATTACCGGGTACAAATTAGGTCCAGTTCCGTGTACGAGTTTTTCATACTGAAATGCAAACCTTATTCGCACCCAACGGGTGGGGTCGGGTAATGGTCCAGATATTAAAAACCCAGGTATAAAAAAACCCGATTCTAGACTTTTTTTTTTTTAAGTCCGATTTCAAATTCAGATTTTTTTTCACCTCTAACCTACACCCCACTTCAGGATAACTCAACCTACCAATATAATAATAATACATTTAATATATAATAATAATGCATTTTCCCAACATTAACACACTCTTCAGGTGTTAAAAGAAAGGAATTACTTGTTTCAAAGGCCACCCATTACACGCCCTTTATTTCAAAGCAACCATAAGTCTTATAGCCCATATTATATATATGACCAACTCTTATAAGTTATAACACAAAACAATAAAACAAGCATATATTCCATAGATTAACATGCTTACAATATTATCAAATTCATCATTATCAACCTATAGATTCATTGTTTTAACCTATATTGTTTCGTTCGCGTGTTCTTCGGCTTCTGTGTTCACCATAACGAACAACTGCCCGTTTACAATATGGCCGGCTACACTTTCGGGTGCAGGAACGACCCCGCTTCCAACTACAGGCTTCCAGCTAAACTCGGGCCAAAGCGCACAAATCCCTACGACCCCAAAGTGGTCAGGGAGAGTATGGGCTAGAACCGGGTGCACGTTTGATCCATCGGGTGTAGGTAAATGCCAAACCGCCGATTGTGGTGGTAAGATGCAATGCAGTGGCATGGGTGCTACGCCACCCGCGTCATTATTCGAGATAACGATTGGCGGGTACAATGATCAAGATTATTATGATGTTAGTTTTGTAGATGGTTATAATCTGCCACTTATTGTTGTGCCACGTTCCACATCGGGCGGGTGTAACGCGACGGGGTGCGCCTCAGACATTAACATGGGTGAGTCTTTGAACTGTTTGGTGGAAAGTTTGTTTGTGTCCGTTTATTTAATAAACAAACGAATATAAACATAGTTTTTTGTTCATTTAAGTAACCTAATAAACGTGAACAAATGTTCTATTTATCATTAACGTTCGTGAACGATCATTTATGTTTGTTTATATTTGTTTGTTTAGTTATCCATTTTATTATATGTATTAGTGATATTAATTTGAAAACATGTTGATTTACATATTTGAGAACCTTTTATTTAGATATTTTATTTAATTTTGTCATGCTTGATGTAATGATAATGATATTTTAGACATTAGTTTATGTTTGGTTATGCTTATAATATATCTTCGTGAACTGTTCGTTCATGATGTTAATGAACGAGTATAAACAAGCACGAGCACAAACAAGAAAAATTGCCCGCTTAAGTGTTTGTGTTCATTTGTTTGTTCAGTTAAGTTAAACGAACAAACACGAACAATCCATGTTCGTTCGTTCATAGACATGGTATATATTGGACCGATTCGGATGATAATAACTTTGTTTTGTAGGGTGTCCGAAAGAGCTTCAAGTGGTGGGTGGCGATGGTGGTGGAGGTGTAGGAGGCGTTATTGCTTGCAATAGTGCGTGTGGTGCATTTGGTATGGACCAGTATTGTTGTAGCGGGCAGTATGCAAATCCGAACACATGTAGACCGTCTTACTATTCTAGTATCTTTAAACGAGCTTGTCCTCGTGCTTATAGCTACGCGTTTGATGATGGTACCAGCACGTTTACTTGTAACGCATATGAATATGTCATCATCTTTTGCCCCAACAACAACAACAACAATAACAGGTAACTTCTACACGTCTCTTCTAAGACTTGGTCAGGTCAACCCCATGTTGAGTAGCAGGTCAAAATGGGTCAGGTTAAAAGTAGGCCTATTTAATATTCAATAGTTTAAATCATAATAGAAAAGTAGGCTTATTTTGTGCAATACTTAATGTATTTGACACGAATCAATCTGTTAATGAGTATGTTGAATGAAAATTTTACCTTTATACTCGTTATCTAAATATCTTGTCAATTTGCAACGCAGTATGGAACAAACACCCAAACCCGACCCATTGATAGCTCCACATATTAAAAATGGCCAAACGGGAGGGTCTACACATACAACCACATCGTCGAACGCCAGTCTACAAGTTTATGTATCGGCATGTCTCCTTGTAGCTTCATTTCTATCGTTGCACCTAATACATATGTAACGTTCATTAGTCGGCTTTTCATGTTTCACTCAAAAAGTGTGTGATCAACATGTTGAAATCAAGAGAAAACATGAGAATAGTTGCACACATGCATGTATATTTAATCTTTACAGTCAAATCTAATAGATTTATAGATCATATATATATTTATGTGATTTGGTTTAAATTTGTTTGACCATTTAGCATTTTGACTAAACGATTTGAAACTTGAAACTAGTCGTGTAAACTGAACCCACCGTATAGCTATTATCATTCATTTACATGTAAATATTTTGTATCCATGGATAACTTTATTATTTATCTTAAAACTTAAACTATTGATTAAAAAAAAGAAATAAACATTTGGTTCAAACCGCTAACCTAACTGTAAACCTGCCAAATCGTTAAAACCAGTTGGTTTTGAAAAAAATTTAAAAATATGGTTCAAACGCCTAAACATTTGGGATTCTTTATTATTTTACCTCCTTATAACTTTTTTCATAAACCTGTTTATGAATTTATTACCTTACAATAGCATACAACACCAAACAACTTTTAACTTTTTCAAAAGTTAATAAGTCATAAGTTGCTTAAAATAAACAATCCCCCCCCTCCCATAAAAAAAATGTCTGCCCATCGGACCCTTAAAACTAGTTGTCCCAATCAACCTACACAAGCCGACCAACTTAGGTTGTCATTTTTCGATACCAAATTTTTTATCGTGTCAAACCGAACCATTAACAACATGAAAAAAAGGAAAAAAATCTCAAATGAGACATCTAATATCTCAAAAAATACATTCAAAACAAAAAAATATTGACCATATTTGTCACCAATCACTTTTCCATTTTAACATCCTTTTAGAACTACTATAGTCTACGGCATGACTGGATGGTCGTAGTTTAGCTTGTGGCCAATCCTGATTTGGAACTCGCAGAGAGTTTATCACAAAGGCAAACCCCATGTTCATGTTTCCGGGTCCTCTCTGCGTCCTCGGAAGAACCTTCTCCAGTTGACACCAGTTGCGCCGTCACTAGAGTCGAAACCCTCTGCCGTGACGCAAACATGATAAAACCCCCGTTTTAACTCGGATTCAAATAAACAACCTCCTAAAAAAAACCTAGTTCTTATCATCATTGCCATAATGCCATAACCAACTGGGCTAGCCCATAAGTTACCCATTTTTTCACATAAGCATGTTAGGTTTATTTATCTACACAAAAACCAAACTACAATAATAATAAATAATATTAATATCATTCTCTCTTTCATGTAACCAAAACCCTTAACAATGGTGACAGGAAAACGAAAGCAAGAACAGCTAACAATAATAGCAAAAGATTTCATGAAGAATAACCCGATGACACACTTGAATACAAAGATACGAGAGCTTGATAATGGGGTTAAGGGTTGGCTGGCTAAGCAATCTTTACCGGTTGAGACCGCCATTGTTACCGTCAGCAACGCCGCCTATGGTGCAGTCACCGATGGGATAATGGGTTCAACTTGGCAGGACGCCACCACCCTTTTTCCACAGGCCATGCAACATTCCAAGGTTGTTATTATTATTATTATTATTATTATTATTGGTTTAGGCTGCGATGCGCACATATAATGTATATACATGTGAACCCTCGGGTGAGCAAAAGTGAAATTGCACTAATTTTGACGTTATTTTACTAATCTCGTGAAAATAACGTTAAAAGTGACGGAAGGTTAATCAGGCATCATGTGGTGGCGTTGATAGCCGAAAGACAAGGGTATATGCACCAATTGGCTGATGGTTGAGTGCTATGTACCTTATGTCCAAGGCTTGATGCAAAACTACTATCAAGCCAAGGTAAGGATGTCTACATGTTACCCTCCTCAGACCCTACCATAGCTTTGCTATTGGCGGGATATACTGAGTACAATGATGATGATGATGATGGTTTAGGGTTTCGGTGGGAAGTTGGTATACGTTCTTTAGTTAATAAACGAACGAACATGAAGTTCATTTATGTTGGTTTGAGTATTAATATAAAGTAATTAAATATTATTTGTATTTTATATGCATTATTATATCATGTTATTATCTCCTTATATATATATATATAGGGTTTGGATCAAATACAAATGAAATTAACGTGCTAAACGTGAGAATCAAGTAGAGTAATTATATAAGTACATCATAGAGTAATTACGTAATTACTCTATGATATAATTACATAATTACTACTTGTATATATAATTACTCTACTTGATTCTCACGTTTAGCACGTTAATTTCATTTGTACGTTAACTTTCCCCTATATATATATATATATATATATGGTAAGGTTAAAATGAAAACCCACTTGAGTTGTGAAAACCCGCGAAAACCCTATGTAACATCGTTTTTTTTTTGTTACATGTAATATATGTTGTAACATTTAATACAAAACATCGAAACATCAAAAAAAAATATATTTTGCTATTTTTTAACATTTTTTTACTAATTTTTATATATGTTTTCAGAAGAGAGAAAAAGTTATATTTATATTTATATTTTTTATTCACTTTAATTGTGGGCCACAAGATTTAAACATTAATTAAAAACATGTGGTTGAGAATGGGTTTCTAGAGTTTTTACAACTAAAATGGGTTTTCATTTCATTTTATACTTGGCCTATATATATACACACACATGTATGTTGTTTTTGATGTTATATGATTATATCTGTCTATGTTTGCATGTTTTTACCATGCAGTCTTTCATCAATCACTACATATGGTAATATTGGTAGCTGCCTATATACGCACATACACACACCTCATGTTTTGTATATCTATCTGTTGATTGTTTTTTGAGCCAAGGGTCTCTCTTGAAGCATTGCTATTTGTGGGATTTAGTGGGTTTGGTTGTTGGTATGCATTACTTAATGTTTGTTTGCTTGTGTTATTCATGTATGCTTGTGTTTGTTTATGTTTGTTCAATCATATTCGTGAACTGTTCGTTTAGATTTTTAACGAAAAGACATAAACGAGCATATTTGTGGATTGATGGAGTGATTTGACCATGGGGCCTATTAACAAAGTTGTAAATTGTGTTATGAGTTGTATAGGTTATTTCTTTTCTATGAGATATGTTTTATATTATTTAAGAAGCCATAATAGAACTCTAACGTGACTAAAACTAAGGGTGTAAGCGAACTGAGCCTGAGCTCGACTAGGCCTGAGATAATAGAGCTCGATCAAGCTTAGCTCGCCTTTTCAAGATTGAGTTTGGCTTGATTATTATTTATTAATTATTATTTTTATGTTATTTTGATATATTTTGAGATAAAACCTTAATAAGCATAAGCTCGGTTGTACAGTGTTAAACTAATACATAAAAGTCCAAACTAGTTACAACTTAAAAACAAACTAGGCTCATTAAGGCTTGACAAGCTTAAAAGATATTCCCATACAAGGCTCGAGCTTGGGCTCAATAACTAAACGAGCTTTATTCAAAGCTCAGGCTCGATAAGGCTTGGCTTGCTTTGAGCTTTTTATTGATCTGATCTCAAGTAGCTCGTGAGCGGCTCGGATTGTTTGCACCTCTATCAAAATATCATATTTGTAGTTTATATGTATTATATCATGTACTTAATATTTTACATTTGTTTGTGTTTATTCATGTTTGCTTGTCCCTTTACATTTGTTCATATATGTTGGTTTATGGTTTATGTTTATTCAATCATGTTTGTGAGTTGCTCGTTTCATCATCATCATCGTACTCAGTATATTCCACTAATAGCAAACCTATTGTAGGGTCTGAGGAGGGTAAGGTGTAGACAGCCTTACCTCTACCCCCCTGGCAGCTTCCGGTGAGACCCCCAACTCGATAGTAGTTTGCATCAAGCCTTGGACATAAGGCACATAACATTCAACCATCGGCACACCGGCCGATTAGTGCATGTACCCTTGTCTTTCGGCTATCAACGCCACCAGATGATGCCTGATTAACCTTCCACCACTTTTAAGGTTATTTTTACGAGATTAGTAAAATAACGTCAAAATTAGTGCAATTTCACTTTTGCCCATCTGAGGGTTCACACATATATACATTATATGCGCAAGTCCAATTTCACTTTCGTGAGTTGCTCGTTTACAAGCATAAATTTAATCCACATATGTATACACATTACATAACATAGACAAATCAAAAAAAATTTAAATGATAAAAACCGTAAGGTTTGATCGAGTTCAAATGGCTTTTGTATTGGTGCAAACGATCTGAGCCGCTCGCGAGCTACTTGAGATCAGATCGATAAAAAGCTCGAAACGAGCCAAGCCTTATCGAGCCTGAGCTTCAGATAAAGCTTGTTTAGTTATGTTAGAGTTCTATTATGACTTCTTAAATAATATAAAACACATCTCATAGAAAAGAATAAATAGATGCAGTTAATAACACAATCTTTAACAATTTTGCTACATGTTCGTTTAAAAATTGAACATGTTCGTGTTCGTTTAAACAAACATGTGCATGTCTTATATTCACAAATCATGCATTATCATGGGCTTGTCCGGCGGTTTGTCCAAGATAGATCTTCTCAAAACCATTATTGTATTGCAGGCTTTTGCAGGTGGACCCTTAATCCAGGCCCGTACTTTCGCAGCTTTTTTCGGTGTAAAGCAGGTTTAAAGTGTGTCATGAAAAGATTAACAGGCAAGGAAGATATCCAGACAAAGTAAATGTTTATTAAGTTCAATACTCATATTCATTTTATGCATTTTCTTTATGTTAATAAATATTAATATATGATTGCAGTATGGCTGCATCTTTCGGGGCGGGAATGATGCTTGCTTTGGTTAGTGGCCCGGAGGGTCCTAATGTCTTCACATCGGGCGCTTATGATTGTTATGATTTGAAGTCGCCGTATCAGTTTCATAAAATAAAAAGGTACTTTTAACTCATTGTGCAGTTAGAGGAGGCGTTCTCAGCGTTCTCAAAGCCGCGGGCTGAAGATGTGTTATACCGTGAAACTAAATCCATGTTGTCTAGTCTCGGTCTTCAAAAGTACGAGAAAAACTTCAAGAAAGGCTTGTTAACCGACCCTACTTTGCCTCTGCTTACCGACAGGCAAGTTTTTTAAATCTTGTAGCAGTGTTACAGTTTCGAATTTTATCTTTATCTCTTAGCGGGTCAAACAGGTAAAAACTTTTAATGATAGTGCAAAAGGAAACGAGTCAAAAGAATTGCATTGATCTAAGCAGTTTTTTAGTCATAGTTGACACTAGTTACGAAAAAACTTAAAAAAAAGGCTTTTTTTAACTTTTAAATAGCGAATGTTACAACTCTGGCCCATTTACTTATGAATGGGTCGATTCGGGTATGTTTCTAACAGGGCAAATAGGTAAAACACCATATAAAAGGAAATGGGTCAAAAGTTGTCTAAATTGCAATTTTTTATGCATAGATTTTTTAAATTATTCTGTAA
Source organism: Bidens hawaiensis (assembly GCF_021521415.1). Lineage (NCBI taxonomy): Eukaryota > Viridiplantae > Streptophyta > Magnoliopsida > Asterales > Asteraceae > Bidens > Bidens hawaiensis. Next base: position 247,650 of record NW_027493070.1, on the reverse strand, counting down.
AAAAACATATTATCATTCAAGTAATTATTTTAATCATAGCTGACACTATATATTTATTTGGAACTTCAAAATTATGAATAAAAAAATGTCTCGGGCCAACCCTACCAATACTTAAAAAAAGTAACCGTTTTGATCCACACCCGTTACCCAACCCGTCTGACACGCCCATTTTGCCATGTCAAACGTCTAATTTTATAAATATTCTCCATTACTTATCGGTTTTCCTAATAACATTAATATTGGTAAAACAAATGATTTACAATGAAGTGGCAGGTAAGCGGGCAACGTCTATTTATTCTAACTTTTATTTATTGTCTTGTAATATATGAATCAGTGTTCTGCAAGATGTAAGAATCCCACCCGGACCACGACTTTTGATTATCGAACACGTCCAAAAGTATGCATCTTGCCTCTTAAGCTAATATATTCATTAAATAAATTACTTTTTAACGCGTTTAATTTCGATTATGCAGGAACAAGGTGAAGAAATGATGGACAACTTAGAGAGTGATTCAAATGTAGGAACCTTATGATATTACGACTTATGTTTTGGTAGTACAAACTTGTTTTTGAGTAATGACATTGTGCTTTACTATTATCCAATTATTAAAAATATTTTATTAATAAATATTTATGAATATTTTGTGGGTTTCTTTGGGGCGGTTTTGCTCCTTTTTAGAGCGGTTTCATCGTCGTCTTAAAAGACGCCTTGATTGTTTTGCAGGACCACTTGTTACGGCGGTCTAAAACCGCCTCTAAAGCCTCATTTTGCGGCCTCAAAAGCTCGTTTTTGAACTAGTGTAATATCAGTTTCACTTTGTATTGCAAACTCAACCAAGGGTGTTTAGTATAATGATGGTATGATTTTATTTTTAGATGATGTAAGCATTTGGTATCTTTTCTTAATTTTGTTTTCTTAATTTAGTGCATGCATGTTGCTTTATAGTTGTCATAGACTCATAGTAATTCTTTTTTTATTTGATCAAATATGTTCATATGACGCATGTTAGAAATATTCAACCTATAAACTGTGATAAAAATACTTTTTCATATTTGCTAATGATTAAAAAAAGCCGACTCCAATTGAATTTATTAGCTTATTCGTCCTAACATCGACTCGGTTCGGGGTTTAAATTGAATAAATTTTACTATTATAATAAAGTAAAATAAAGAGACTTGGGTGTCAAACTCATATTCAATTCTAGCCTAATTTTTCCTACTAATATTTTAATCTCTCATTTTATTAGTCTTAGCCATCAATGGGTCATGAGTTAAAACCAATTTGGCAATTGGGTTTTAAAATAGTCAGTTTCTCCTTATAATATTCTAACATCTCATTTATCCTAGCTATTCAAGTGTGCAGTTGGGGTTATAAAATAGTCAAGAAATTAAAAATAAATATTGATTGAAGATTACAAGTACAAATATAAAAGTTAAACAAGTAAAAAATAGCCAAACAATTAGACACGAATTTACCTGTTAATTTTCGTGTCTAAACAGGTAAAATACATGTTTACCTGTTAAGTACATGTTAAGTATCTGGTTAGGTTTTTATAATTAAATATACATATAAATATAAGTTATCCTAAAAGACCTAAACCCTAAATTCCTAAAACATTTTCACTCTCTGTTTCTCAGCCGTCACCACTCACGACATTCATTCTCCGATCATCAGCTCCTCCTCTGAACTCCGGCCATCAGCGTTGCCACTGAACTCCTATACCTCGCAGCCCCCGGTGATTCCTCCGGTCGTCACAGCTTGCTGCCTCATCGTTAACCCTACTTAGTAAGTTAGTAATCACTCTACTTTCGACGACTTTTGTTTCACTAAACATGTTGTCACATTTCGATATTAACGAAAAATTAAATTATTAGCGAAATTAAATTTTAGAAAGAAATAAAGAAAAAAGAAAAGTAATAGGAACAAATAAGACAGGCATGTGGCTTTGCTTAATAATAAACTAACATGTGAACTATGACTTGAGATTGCAAAAAGTTAGATTTTTTATAATCTATGTGGCAAACCAACCTCAATGTAGTTCAGCAATGAGACTAGTCTAACGTAAAACACATTTATAAGTTTTTTAAAATAAACAGGTCACGGGCCGACCCAAACACGACATGCTTAGCTATAAACGTGCTCGTGAATTTGACTTGAACACACCCGAATCTAGTAAAAATAAACCCAAACCCGTAATTTTCGTGTTAAATTTATATCATAACTACGTTGATATTGATAAAGGTATATTAATAATGGAATGAAAGGGGCATAATGCCATTCAACTTGAGTTACGAATTTTGGTACTGAAATGCATATCTTATCCGTACCCTATGGGTAAGGTCGGGCATTAAAAACCCAGATATAAAAAACCCGATCCTAGATATTTTTTTCCGGTCCGATTCCGAATTCAGGTTTCTTTTTTTTTTTTTTTTTTTTTTTGCAAACAATACACGGGTTCAAAAGCGATAAAAGCTGGTATGTTTTGAACAATGGTGTCAGTAAAACAAAAGCAAGAACAATTAACAATAATCCCAAAAGACTTCATGAGCAACAACCCAATCAAACACTTGAATACAAAGATACGAGAGCTTGATAATGGGGTTAAAGGGTGGCTGGCTAAGCAATCTTTACCGGTTGAAACCGCCTTTGTTACCGTCAGCAATGCCACCCAGGGTGCACTCATTGGTGGGTTATTGGGTTCATTCAATATTAATACTGATGCAGCCTCTGTTACTGTTAATCCACAGGTTATTATTACTGTTTATGCACTAATTTTGTGAAAAAATATTGTTTGGTGTGAATAATAGAATAGAATTGTGTATGCATGTATGATCTGCTTGTGAATTGATAGCAAAATTGCTACACATTGTGTTATAACTTATGGCTTGTATCTATTAATATTTATTTTATTTTCTCTAAGATATGTTTTATTGTAGAAAAAAACCCTTAAAAAATTAATAAAAAAATCATAACTCAAATTTTAATACAAAAACGAAAAATGCAAAAACACAAAAATGTTTCCACCGTCTTCCTAAAAAAAAGACACAATGTTGAGTGAAAAAGATCATTGTGTTTTTTTGTTTATTATTGTGTTTTGTGTTTATTTTCGTCTTTGATTGTGTCTTTTTTTCTTGATATTGTGTTATATTGTAACATTGCGTCATATTTTGTTCGGCATTGTGTTATATTTTACGATCTATTGTGTCTTTTTTTGTTCATCATTGTGTTGTTTGTTCATTTTCGGCATTCAGTCTTTTTTCTTAGCATTGTGTCTTTTCGTTTTTTTTTTGGAATGGGAATGGCGGGGGAAATATTTTGGTTTTATTATTTTTTTCGTTTTTTATTTATATATTGAGTTATGATTTTTTTTATTATTATTTTTGAATTTTTTTAGGGGTATTTTGTGTGGCCACAAATCCTTCTCACACTTCTCATTTTTGTCTCCCTTTGCATTTTAACTTTACCCATGTTTTATAATGTTTAAGAATTCATAAATGAACTCTAATGTAACTAAAACCAGCGGTGTATACGAGCCGAGCTGAAATGGGCTCGAGCTTGGCTTGTTTATTGTTTATTAATTAAATTTTGTGAAAAAATGTTGTTTGCTGTCGATGTAAACGAGCCGAGCTCGAGTATATGAATACCCTATTCCCGGATATTGAAAAAAAAAACCTTTTTTCGGGTATAGATTGGGGTTGTTACGGTGCTGCACTTTTTTGGTGTATTTTTCGCGCATTTTTTCAGGCATAGATCAGGTATTTGAAAAACCCGGTTTCGGTTTTCGGGTATTACCGGTTACATCGCGTCTGGTTCCGGGCACGGGTTTTGGTACTGAAACGCATACCCTACTTTTACCATACGAGTAGGGCCGGTGGGGTTCGGATCCGGGCTCGGGTTTTTTTGTGCATCTCTATGGCCGTCCTCGAGAATCGTTAATGTTGCTGTCATGGCAGGCTTTTGCAGTTGGGCCCTTAATCCAGGCCTGTAATTTTGCTGTCATGACAGGTGTAGGCGCAGGCTTACATTGTGTCATGAAAAGATTAACAGGCAAGGAAGATATCCAGACAAGGTAAATGTTTCTTAAGCTCAAAGCTCAATTTCATGCCTTGTATTTTGATGTTATTATTAATCTATAATTGCAGTATGGTAGCGGCTTTCGGGTCAGGAGTTATGTTTTCTTTGGTTAGCGGCCCGGGGGGTCCTAACCCGGCTGCTAATGTCTTCACATCGGCGTTTTCTTTGCGCTTTTTAGTGGTGGACTCCACAAGGTGATTATTAGTTTATTATTATTATTATTATGATTATTATTATTATTATTATTATTATTATGGTAAAGTAAATTTAGTTTTTGACCCGTTGCGCAGTTGGGGGATAAGTTCTCAAAGCCGCGGGCTGAAGACGTGTTATACCGTGAAACTAAACTATGTTGTCTAGACTTGGACTTCAAAAGTATGAGAAAAACTTCAAGAAAGGCTTGTTAACTGACCGCACTTTGCCTCTGCTTACCGACAGGCAGGTTTTTTTAATATTAAAAAGAGTGTTATGATTTTGAATTTTATCTTTTATCTCTTAACGGGCCAAAAAGGTATAAAGTTTTAATGATAGCGTAAAAGGAAACGGGTCAAAAGTTGCCCAAATTGCATTTGCAATGTGTAAAATTTTCTATATCATTCCATTAAGAAATGAATGTTACAATTTCGACCCATTTGCTTAAGAATGGGTCGATTCGGATATGTTTTATTTTGGGTCAAACAGGTATATTTTTAAAAGACCTATATAAAAGGAAACAGGTCGAAAGATGCCCAAATTGCATTCACATGGAACTTTTTAAATCATAAAAAAAACATATTATTATTCAAGTAATTATTTATTTGGAATAATGTCTCGGGTCAACCCAACCTAAACAATCCTGAAAAAGTAACCGTTTTGATCCAAACCCAATAGGGTGTAAACGAGCCAAGCCCGAGCTTGACTCGTTTTGACATACGAGGGTTCAAGCTCAAACTTTTTTTCTAAAGCTCGAGCTCGGCTTGTGAGTTGTTTTTTCAAGCTCAGGCTCGGCTCATTTATTATTCATTATTAATTTGTATACATTTTTTTTTATTTTTATATATTTTGAGAAAAACTTTAAACGAGCCTAAGCTCGGCTCGAGCTAGTTTAGTACCTCAAACGAGCCAAAGCTCGGCTGTGAAGTGTTAAACTTAATACATAGAAGTCCAAAAGAGGTGAAACTTAAAATTCACAAGGCTCGAGCCCGGGCTCTATAACTGAACGAGCTTTATTGAGGCTTGGGCTCGGCTTGCTGCGAGCTTTTTATCGATCTGAGCTCATGTCGGCTACTCATTTTGCTGCCTGACTCGCTCATTTTGCCATGTCAAACATCTCGTTATTCTAACTTTTATCTATCGTCTTGTAATATATGAATCAGTGCTCTGCAAGATGTAAGAATCCCACCCGGACCACGACTTTTGATCATTGATCATGTCCAAAAGTATGCATCTTGCCTCTCAAGCTAATGTTCATTAAATAAATTACTTTTTAGCGTGTTTAATTCTGATTATGCAGGACCAAGGTGAAGAGAGGATGGTATTAAACTATTGACTATTAAGACTTGTGGTTAGTAGCAGCAAACTTATTTTGATGTAATGATATATGGTGCTTCACAATTATGACTAACTAGTTTTTTACCTAGCGCAACTGGTAAAACTCAGACGGTGGTAAAACTCAAGTGTTGAGCCGGTAAGTTGACGCGAATTCGGTCGGTTTTGGTGGCATGCGCTATTGTACTGGAATTAAAACCAAATATAAAACAAAAAAATTATAAAATTAAGGTGGACCAATGTGGTGGCATCAGTTGGTAAAACTCGAGTGCTGGTAAAACCCGACCGTTGACGATCCCGGGCGTTGAGGCGGTGAGTCTACAGGGATTCAGTCGGATTCTGTCATGTTTGTTATGATACTGGAACTAAAAAAAATTGGCATTCGATCGGTTTCGTTACGGTGACTGAACTAAAAAACAAAAACAAAATTTACGGACCAGTTCGGTGCCGCCAAGTGGCCCAATAGGACACTTGCGGCACCAAACTTCTTAAACTTCTTGTTTGTTATATAGCAATAATAATGACTATTATCCAAATACTAAAAATATTTTATTGATACATGCCTATATGGTTTACATTTTTATACAAAGATCACACACAACTTTTTAAGTCTTTTAAGGATCAAAGGATGCGGATTCAATGAACTTGTGAGCAGCCTCGAGCTGCTCCATCAATGCCGATAAATGCGCCTGGTATTGTTGTGCATGATCAACTGTCTCGGCCTCAAGGTCACCGAGCTCTGCGCATAGGCGCTCCTCTGCGTCCTCTGCAACACTAACTTTTTCACGCAATCTTTGCAGCTCTGCTTTCGTGTTTTGTTCCCTTTGGAGGCTTTTAATTAGTTCTTTTTCGAGTTCTTCGTTTTGCTTCTTCAGTTCATCCATTTCTAAGGTTGGATTGATGTGTTGTTGGTTAACTGTTTTAGCAGTTGGGTTGATTATAACTTATAATTAAGCATAGATTTTAAAGGTCTAGGTTCAATGTATCTTATCTTGTCTTCTTGGCCTTTCAAAGTGACAAGTGACTAACAACACAATAATAATCTTGGCCTCAAGTTGAATGGCATTATGCCCCTTCCTTTTGACTATTAATACACCTTTATCAACATGGTTATGATATAAACTTACCACGAAAATTACAGGTTTGGGTTTATTTTTACTAGATTCGGATGTGCACAAGTCAAATTCACGAACACATTTAGCTAAACATGTTGTGTTTGGGTCACATGGATTTAAAAAATAAGAAGAAAATCAACTTTTTGTAATCCCAAGTCATAACGGTTTGCTACATCAACTCAGTTCACCTATTAGTTTATTATATTAAACAAAGCCTCATGTCCATATCTTATTTATTTTTATTACTTTTCTTTTTTCTTTATTTTTTTTATAAGATTTAATTTCACTAATAATTTAATTTTTCGTTAATAACTTGTAAAAGTTAGCTTTAAAAAAAATATAAATATGCAGTTGCGCTTAACTTTTAATTGTGAACAATCCGGTATAAATTTTATAAAAAACGGATTACTTCAAAATAATATTTTTAATATGGGTTCGTACGTTTTTTGGGTAAAAGCTTATGTAATTTATATCGTGTAATTTTATATTTCCTGTTACGATTGTAATTTTGCTTATATACATTATTAAGTATGTTTGATGAATATAAATGCTTTTTAAAAGAAATTTAAAATTAAATATATATTGTTTGTTTTTAATAAAGATTTTGTTTATATTTCTAGACACTTTTAAAGAAATGACAACAATTATATTTATTTAAGAATATTAAATAAATATAATAATATTTATAACTCAAACTGATATTTTGTGCTAAATTTAAAAAGATAAAGGAGAAGCAAACATTATGTATTGTGGTTTTAACATGACTACATACAAATTTTTTTTGTAACTTGTAATTTAAGAATATAATATTAATATGAAAAAGAAATAAAATAAAAGCTGGTTGTGTTTGTATAAAAGCTGGTCGGGTTTTTGATAGGATTTTGACCAGCCAGGATGAGTTTTTATTGGTTTTTTGTTGGATCCGGGTTGGGTTTTCACTGCGTAGAGGTGGAACCGTTTTTGGCTACGGTTTCTCTAACAAACTGAACTTGGTCTGTACTCCGCATAGGGGTGTGCATGGGTCACTTGGGACGGTTTTGAGCCAAACTCATAACCATAACCGATATGTCGGTTAATGGATATCCATAACCATTATGGCAGTTTCGGTTAATCGGTTTTTAAGGTTATAACGAGTCAGTTTGAGTCGGTTAACCATAACCAAAACAATATAGCTACGTCTAAAAGTTTGGTACCAAATATTACAACAAAACAACATTACATAGTCCATAATATTAATACCAAATATTATAAAAAAAAACGCCAACATATAATTTAACAATGAAATTCAAGTTAATTCAATAACAAACGTTGTACCAAAACCATTAAAATCGTATACTCCGACCATATGTTTGGTGGAAGTTACCTCAAACACAGTGTTGGTTAAATAAACGGTCCGGTTCGGTTATGGCGGGTTTGAAATTATTTTTAACCAAAACCGCCCACCGGTTATGTTGGTTATGGCGGTTAAGTTGCTCACGGCTACTCAGCAGTACCTGCGGGAAGAGGTGCACAAATCGGGTTTTTTTTACCCGGAACCGGGTGGGTAGGAAACGGTTCCGTGTATGGTCAACAAAAGCCAAAACCAGGTCGAGTAGGAACCGGTTCCGGGTATAGTCGGGTATTTGACCGGGTTTCTCGGTTTTTTTTTTGGGGTTTCGGGTAGGGTAGGGTTTTGGCCGGGTGTTTCCGGTTCCGGGTATGCCTCAAGGGAGAATTCTAATACTAGGTCCTACCCGTGGGTTAGGTACGGGTAGGAACCAGTTCCGGGTCGGGTCGGGTCAGAACCGGGCATTTTGTGCACTTCTACTTGTGGGTCGGGCACGCCACGTGTTAGGAAACATATTGCCTCCTTGGGCCTTGGCTGTGCGAAAAAGTTAACCCAATAGCCACTAACTATTTTCTAAATGGGCTTCATACATATAAACCCAAACAGCCCAATAGTAAAACCCTGACCTATATAAACACTTCATATTCAACATCTTTCAATTCGTTCGCCGCTGCAGGTTAGCAAACCAAACCATAATTCCCAAATTCAATCAATCAAACCCTAATATTATTATTAATCTTTATTTCTTCTTCACAGAAAGTCGATTCAGCTGCTGCAGAAGCAAAAATGGTGGCCGGAAAGAAGACTGTAAGTTATATTATTATTATTATTATTATTAATTTTATTATTATTATTATTATTGATTTAATTATTAATATTATTATTGAATGCAGAAGAAGACACATGAGAGCATCAACAACAGATTGGCTCTTGTGATGAAGAGTGGAAAGTATACTCTTGGTTACAAGACTGTGCTTGAATCACTCAGGAGCTCAAAAGGTTAATTTTTTTATTAATTATTATTATTATTATTTTGCATTTTGGTGTTGATGAGTTTAGTTAGTTTTTTAGATCTACATTATTAATTTTTGAATTTGTAAAAATCCTATGGAGCATGTGGAATAAAAGAAACTACTTTTTTCAATGATTAGATTGGATTGTATTTCACTATTTTGTTTATTAGTTATATGATATTAATGTGTACACATAGTCTTTCTTACATAGTAAATTTAAAAAATAAAGTAGTTAAACTTTTTGTGTGTATATATATATATATATATATATATATATTTTGAATTTTTGTTAATGGATAGTTTTAGCTAATTTATGTGGAGTTTTACAAACTAGTATAATTTGTCAATGATTGTAGTTGTTGTAGTTGATACATAGCTTTGAATTGCAATATTGATACACAGAAGGATTGTTGAATTATTTAAGTTTATATTAAAATTGTTGGTAAAACATTTTAATTTTTTGTGTAGTTATAGTGTAGTTTTACAATCTTGTTACAAATGGCTGATTAATTTAGTTCTAGTGTTAAGTTGTATATGTAAATGTATGTATGATTGTATAATATGTTTTTGATTGGATGTGAAATGCAGGCAAGCTGATCATCATCTCTAACAATTGCCCTCCTTTGAGAAAGTCTGAAATTGAGTACTATGCCATGCTTGCCAAAGTTGGTGTCCATCACTACAACGGAAGTACGTTTACTCGTTGTGTCTTTCATCTCTTATAGATACCCTTTGTTTATCTAGTTGACTTATGATTGTTATTTTTTTAACTTTACTGTCAAATATTTAGAATATACACCATCTCATAAACTATGGTTGTCCTTTGTAATTAAACATAGAAACAATAGTTTATAAAATGTAATATATAGTCTTTTGTGATAAAATTCATCTATAGTAATCTAATCTACCATTGTTGATCAAAAGCTATTAATTTTTAACATAACTTTGTTTTTATGTTTGCAGACAACGTTGATCTTGGTACCGCTTGCGGAAAGTATTTCCGCGTGTCATGCCTCAGCATCATTGATGCAGGTATGAAATCAAATTCTTTCAAAGGCTATTTTACTTCATTGTTTTGGTCAACATGTTACTTAACATTGTGATTTTCTTTTCTTTTTTACTTTGATAGGTGATTCTGACATCATCAAGTCTCTCCCTGGTGACAATTGAAGGCAAAATTAGCATTTGGGTTCTTAGATATTTGATTACTCCGTTGTTGAGTTCCAAGTTTTTCTTTGTTATCTTAAATCCAATGAATCTTTAGCAGACCCTTGGATGCTTTTGTGTTCTGAGCTTTTAGTAGGATACAGTGTTCAATCAATTAAATTTTGCCCAACTTTTCTTCTTGTGTTCTTCTGTTGGTTGTTAAAATTGTTAACTTTTATCCATTTCTTTCACTTTTCACCTAATTAGGGCCGTTCGAACCGTTCGTGACTTGAACTTGTACGCGGCTTGCTCGGAAAATCCTCGCTTGTTTTTTTGCTCTATTGTAAACAAGCCGCTCTGCTTGGTTCGGTTTATAAACGAGCCAAGCAACGAGGAAAGGCCTGCTCGGTTCGGTTCGACTTGAATATTTTTATTTTATTTTAAATTTATATATGAACAAATATATAAACATGTAGACAAACTAATAAATTGCAAGTATACATTTTTTACTTTCCTATTTCGTCAATATTATAGTATCAATAGTTCGATTCAAGTTTACATAATACTAAAAGCTTGTGTACATGCTTGTTATATCTCACTTTAAATTTCTTTCACCTAAAAAATTAAAACATATAAAACATTTTTCTAAAAACTAATAAATTGTTTACAAATTATATTATTTATAGCATTCAAGCTTGTTTCTTATTAAAATTTTTATAGTGAAAGAAATAAATAATACTCGAAAACCGCTCGATTCAATTTTGGCTCGTTTCGGTTTTCGCTATGTTCGAATTTCAGCCGTTCCGTTCGTTCGGTGCGGCTCCGCTCGTGAAGTGTGAACAACCCCTACGCTTAATTTTTATTTTGTCAATTTCACGCACCGGCTAAGCATTTACGTGCCGCAATTTGCTCATTTAACATTGTATTTTGAACTCATCTCATAACGCTTAGCCTTAAATCATCCGAAATTCATTCGTCTCGGCTAATGTTAAATTATATTAACTGGTTAATAAAAAAATTTCTTATTTTATAACAATATTTTTCGGACTCTACATTTTACGTCAAAATATAAACCGAAAACTGAAAATAACAGAACCAAACTCTTATGTGAAACGGAAACTGGAAAAAACAAAATTTCACTTCTTGTATGGTTTAGCCTAAAACCGACCCAAACCTTTAGATGTAAACCCCAGGGCCATACTCTCTGAAGCTCAAAACATATGTGCATACAACATTTTCTCTCAAGAAGCTCAAGAGTTGAGAGTACCATTTTCCGCACACACAAACTTATCGTTTTAAAGAACGCTCAAGCGCAGTTTTGAGCCAATATATGAAAACTTTTTTCTTCTCATGTTATCCCCATCTCTACAACAAACAAACTAACCACGATACGAAACACCAAACACAAACAAACACAAATTCTTCCAAAAAATATAAAACATTTCAATACACAAAACACAAAAAACCAAACAATCACTTAACCCCAATGCACTTCATCAGTCTAGTCCAAACACTAACCTTCGCTTTCGCTTCAACCACATTATTCACCGGCTCAGAAAACTTAGCCTTCTCGCTAAGCTCTTCAAACGCACTCACAAGATTCTGCAGCCTCGCTACAAACTCAATCAACAAAGAAGTAAACGTAGCAAGCGATAACGCACTCGCACTTTCATAAGTTTTCACTTCACGCACGTTTAATATCGTGTCACCAAGAATCGATAGTCTTGAAGGCCAATGCGTTTGTTGCTTCAACATATCTTCAGACGAGCCCCAGTGCACCAACGACGGGTGGTTTGACAAAGTGGTGATGTGGCGCTCAAAGGTTTTACTAGGAAGTGGCGGTTTTAGATTTGCTTCGCTTAACGAGTTTATAACGTTCGGTTTAATCTCTTCTTCTTTTAGTTCTTGAAGACGGTCCGCGTCTTCAAAGTCTTTTGGTTGTCTTCCTGCTGACCATTTTTCGGAGTTGACCAAGTGGTATGACTTTTGGTCAATCATCATTTGTAGCTCTTCTGCGGCTTCGTGCACTTTTTCGAGTAAGTTGATATCGGGATTTAGTTTTTCTAGCTTTTCGACTTTGTTTCCTAGCTCGCGTAATATTTTCGCACCTTCGGTTCCCACTTTTTGGATCTCGTTTTTGAACATGTTTCTCAGTTCAGCTGGTGCCTATTAAGGATTGCCACGTCAGCACGGATTGCCACGTCAGCAAAAGAGGGAAAAATTTTAAATGTACCTGAATTTCTGCGAGTATACAACCATGCATTGCCATGACCATAAAAGCACAGTGTCTAAGTGCACCGCTAACTTTCACATAGTTACTCCAAGGGTAGTTTAACATTCTGTAACGCCCGTGTGGCGGTTCCCAAACTGCAAAACTCATCTGCAAAATCAGAACTAAACGCGTTAAATTATTTAATTTCTTATAAATTATTATTAATTTCTTATAAATTACTTAAGATCGCTTTTTCCAGTTTTTGCTTGATAACATAATCAAAACCGAAAAAACGATTTTTTGAAAAAACATAAAACCATACCGTAAATTTTCAAAAAAATGTTTACAACATTTAACAAAACTTCCTAAACAATTGTGAAACTTGATTACTATTTAGTGACATACGTCTTTATAATAATATATATAAAAAAAAGAAATGAAAAGGTAAAAAACAAAAAGCATACCAAAGCGTCTTCTTGACTCGTTGACTGTACTGCAGACCGATAACCACTATAAAGCGGGTCATCGGACGCTTGATACACAAGTATTTTCGAAGGTATCCTTTCATATCCAAAATGCTGAAGGTAATTATTAACACAACCTATAAAAACATTAAGATTATTAATATAACTTTTTAAAATAATCTAAATGCGCATATACAAAAAAAAACAGGTTATATTACCTTCTAAAGAAGTCGCAACGCCCCTAAAATTCTTGACAACCAATTTATGCAGATCTTCACCGGCCCAAATGGGATACACACAAATATTTACAACTAAACACACACCAGCACCAACTGCAATTAACAGCAGCCGAGACACTGCTGTTTGAACAAAATGTGAAGTGCCCGATACGAGTACTATACAAAAAGTCAACATGAAGACCCTGAACCCGTATTCATACGCCTTCATTGATGGGTATAGTTTCACATAACTCGAAATAGAACCTGAAAACATCATCCCAATAATCGTAATCTGATAATCAACTCTCATGAAAATTAATATTATGAAAGAGGTATGAGTGTTGACTTTTGACCTGCCAAAAATATGCTGATCACAATTACAACCTCTTGCCATTGACCCGCCCACACGGATAATTGAGCAATGCCCAAGGCAAGAATGCCAGCCGAAAACGTCCCCAAAGCGCGATTGAATCCTTTGCTAAGTGTTGCTCCTGTAAAGATCCAAAACCAAGTTCAAGATCATGCTAAAAAAAGTTAAAAGACACGCGTTATGATGAATAAAGCTCATTGGTTTGCATGAAACCGGAAAAACCGATCCAAAACTGAAAAAACCAAGCGGTTTCGTTTTATGTTTTTGTAAAAACCTAACCGAATCGAATTTATAGATATTCAAGTTTTATTTTTTAGTGATTTATAAAAGTTTAATAAATAGGCAACTCAAATAATTTAACTCAAATGTGTAATAATCAATTAGTTATTAATAAAGAAAATGATTTAGGCCCAAATTCATTAATCTAGGCATTTTTTTTTGCTCAAATGTCAAAACCAAAAAACTAAAACCGAACCAAAAATCAAATTGAAAAACCGAAACCGAATGGTATCCAAAAATTCGAAACTCAATACATTATAAAAAATTTAATAAATATGTAACTCAAATGTATAATAATCAATCAATTATTAATTAACAAAATGAGTTTAGGCCTAATTTGGGCCAATTTTTTTTTTCGACCCAAAATCTTCAAGCACAAAGGGCAAAGCCGAAAGTTTCGGTTTGACGTTCAGTTTTAGCCCAAATCTGACCAAAACACCGAAACAGAACCGATTTCAAAAAATTCAAAAACTAAAGTTTCAGTTTTAGCCCAAACCCAACCCAAACTGAAAAACCAAAACCGAACAGTATTCAAAATTTCAGAACACAAAATCAAAGTTTTGGTTTTAGCCGAAAACCGATCGAAACCAACCGATTTTCAAAAATTAAAAAACTGAAGTTCGGATTTAGCCCAAAACCGAACCATGCACACTCTAAAGCTCAATCCTTTACACTTATTACCAACTCTAACCAATTCCCCCAACTCAAATTACCAAAACCCAAAGCTCAAAATCAAGAATTACAAATTACCGAAACCAAACCAAATCCAAACTGAAACCGAACGATTTTCAAAACTTAAAAAACCGAAGTTTCGGTTTTAGCCCAAAACCGACCCAAGCCGGTGCACGCCCTAGAAAAACCGAAAAAACTGAAACCAAAACCGAACAGCTTTCAAAAATTCAAAAACTGAAGTTTCTAACTTCTAAGTCTGGTTTCAACCCACAACCGACCCAAACCGAACCGTGCACACCCTAAACTCCTAAAGCTCAATCCTTTACACTTATTTCCTACTCGAATATCAAAAATCAAGTTTTAGCGCAAACCCGACCCAAACTGAAAAACCGAAACTGAACAATTTTCAAAATTTCATAAACTCAAATATCAAAGTTTCGGTTTTAGCCCAAAACCAACCGAAACCAACCGATTTTCAAAAACTAAAAAACGGTTTTAACCCAAAACCGAACCGTGCTCGCCCTAAAGCTCAATCCTTTACACTCAATTCCTACTCAAATCCCAAATTCAAGAAACTACAATTCACCTATACTGAACTCAAACACAACGATAACAGTCAAGATAGCCCAGATGGAATACTGGCTCATATACTGAAGCGGCTCTTTAAAGAATATAAGCACCGAAACAATGGCCAGTGCCAGCCCGGACTTGGCAGCAAAGATGAACTGCCTCGGGTCGGCCCGACCCATTTCCAAAACATTAACAAGAAACAACCCAACTCTGGCCCACAAGTTCTTGATTCGATCGGTGATTGAAACATGCTCCGTGCTGAAGCTCAGGTCTGAGTAATTGTTCTTTTGGGGTAGTAATCGTTCTTTGGATTTGGGTTCCAAATTACGTGCCATGTTTGTTTGATCAAGAATTTGTGATGATGAGACAGGGAATTTGAAGATTGATGAGATGGAAACAGTGGGGAGTATTTTATTATTATTATTATTATTATGGAAGAAAGATGATAATAATTTATTGGACTATTGGTTTTTATTGGTTCAAAGTATTTCATTTTTGCCGGCGCTGGTCTCAACTATCACTTTAACTGTCAACGATCCCAACTTTCACACATGTGTCTGCCACCAGTCCACGACTAACCGAGTACTAACTCCGTTATGTTTTAGCTGACGTGTCCATCCTACATGTTAAAAAACGTTGACGTGTCATTTTTGTTGCTGACGTGGCTTTTTCTAATAAAACAATAATAATATTATTATTATTATATACAAGTACCCCCCCAAACCAAATCCATTCAACCTAACTTTCTCCTTCCTTCTTTCTTCCTGTTTCTTACTCACCGTCACCACCACTCCGCCGCCGCCACCCACTCCCCGGCCACCTGCAACCACAGCAGCCCCCCCCTCTGTCGCTTCAGTTTCCGGCCTACCTTAATAACCACGCCGTCGCCGCCGCTCCAGAACGTCGGCCTCACCACCGCGGTTACGAATCCCGGCAAGTCGCACAGAGAACGAGAATCCACAGTTTCAACCAAATCAAATCCAACCAAATCTAGAATTGCCACCACCGTACAACTCCTCACAGACATCGGCACCACCATGCAATCATCATCCGATACCTCATCTCCTGACGGATCCAACAATCATCCACCACCGTACAACTCCTCACAGACATCGATACACACCGCCACCGCCACTGAAGCTCAGAATGTTAATAACTCAGGTTCGGTTACCGGAAACCATGGCGGTGGATTAGGAACAAGTTCGGTAGCTTTAGGATCGGTTAATTCGAGTCGGAAAGGCACCACGGAGGCTCCGGCTGCAGTTTCCCCAATTCGAGACAACCCTGGCTCCGGCAATCGGTGTCCGCTTCGGGAGATCCGGTTCGACTGCGGATTCGGGTTTGTGGAGGTCCGGTGTTGAGGTGATGGTACGGAGGAGTCTAGGGTTTGTGGGTATGAGTTTGATTTTGACTTTAATTTGCAGATTTGTGGATTTGTGAAGGAGGATAAGGACTTTTTGTTATTAATATACACGCAGACAGCCACGTCAACGTTTTTTAACACGTAGGATGGACACGTCAGCTAAAACATAACGGAGTTAGTACTCGGTTAGTCGTGGACTGGTGGCAGACACATGTGTGAAAGTTGGGACCGTTGGCAGTTAAAGTGATAGTTGGGACCAGCGCCGGCAAAAATGAAATACTTGGGACCAATAAAAACCAATAGTCCTAATTTAAATAAGAGGGAAATATCAGTTTTCGTTTACGTGGTTTGTTTAAATAGTTTTAAATTTATGATTTTTGTTCACGTGGTTTTATTTCAATTGTAATTAAACTCGAATTCACTAACCCCGTTAAGTCTGATCATTAAACCAATCAGCGTGTCCTTCACAAGGGACGGTTTTGTCCCTTTTTCCCCCTTTTACCCCAAATACGGCCCAGCCCCTCACGTGAGGGGGCTGGGGAATTAGGATTTGGGTTTATTTGGGGAGAAAAAGAACAAAACTGCCCCTCGCATGAAGGGCACGCTGATGGGTTTAACGACCAGACTTAACATTGTAAATGGATTCGGGTTTAATTACAGGTGAAATGAAACCACAACGAGTAATGAAAACAACATTTAACTATTTTATTATTTAAATAAAATGAGAAATTGAGAAGACTATTTATTATTTCCAGATCTATGATCCAAACCACTGGTGTCATGATATTCTTTTTACCTGAATTTTGGGTTACGGATAATCTTAGGGTCAAGTAGATGTTTCCCACGAGGGTTAGGTCCGGAAAAGATGGTTATTCTTCTGATGACCTGCAAAACAGACACCGTGAGCTCGTCACTAAGAAGGGGGGGTACCTCCTTGTGACCACCCTCCGGCGTGAGAATCAGACTAGATTGCTCTGAATATAAATGTATATTAAGAGAAATAGCTAGAGCAGATAAGATATGTGATGGTATAAGATAAGGTGATGATACCGTTCCAAGGTGTTAGAGTATTTATAGCCGAATGTAGGTTTCCAAGCAGGTACAGCCAGCTGTATAATATTCCTTTTCTACCAACTGTGGGCTACGCACGTGCCGTGCTGGTGGTTGTTGGGTAGGCAGCGGCTGATAGTGATATGGCCGGCTGTGTACTATTCCTTTTCCACCAACTGCAGGCTATGTACGTGCCACGATGAGGGTTGGTGAGTAGGCAGCGGCTGATAGTGACATTTTGTACTAGAGCGTGCTCCTCGTCGTACTGTTGTCAGTGAGCTGTCACCCTGTGATGGGCTGCTTTGGTCAGATCTTGTCTATTTTGTCCATACCTTGGCAGGTATAGTACAAAAGATCCTCCAGAAGCGTACGGACTGGCTCATTTGGGCGGGAGTATTCCCGCCTTGCTCATTCCTTCTTCAGGTGACATTACTGAATTATTGAGAGTTAGTGCCTTGTGCGTGTAGCCTTACTATTAGTGCGGGTAGCCTTCCCTGATGGCTTGTATCCGCAGCTGCGGGAACAGGCGGGATACTTCACCATTGGGAGGCTTTTCCTGCGGGAACAGCTGGCGTATGCGCGTAAGGTCTTCATCTCTCTGAGCATGGTGGGTCCTGCGGAACCAGTTGGTCTTTGCGCAGACGTCCCTCTTTAAGGTGAGTCTTGCGGGTCCAACTGGGCTCTGCTGGGACCTACCTCTTCAAGTCCCCCAGTCCAATGTTCTTCTCATGAATTGTTAATAAGTGAGGTGAACTTTTGGACTTGAGCAAGGGGTTTTGAAAAGGGTTTTTAGTTTTAAGGTTGTCCGTGGGATTCTTCCCGCGGTTTCCCTAATGTCACGTGCAGAAATTCCCGACTTTTCTGCTTGATCTTTGGGTATGATGCGGGTAGGTGTGTAACTTCCTCGTAAGTCAGGAGCGTTGAGTTTCACTTGTGTAGATTCTCCACGAGGTTTTGGTAGTTTGACATAGTGATCAATTATGTTAAACAACCAATTCCATCTTGGAGCTTCAAACAATCTAGTTTTCAACGTTCCTGCTATGCGGGGATGTTATTTCCCTTTCCACAAGCATGGCCCAGGAGATCCTTCTTGGTTTTAATTCCCTGCAAGTGCTAAGTATGTGAAGGGTTTCGCCTTGACACTGTACCCGCACTCGTCTTATAGTTACTTGACTTCCAAGGTATTCTTGGCTTCAATTCCCTGCAGGTGCTAAGTATGTGAAGGGTTTTGCCTTGACACTGTACCCGCACTTGTCTTACGATTTCTTGGTTACCAAGGTATTATTGGCTTCAATTCCCTGCAGGTGCTAAGTATGTGAAGGGTTTCGCCTTGACAATGTACCCGCACTTGTCTTACGGTTTCTTGGTTACCAAGGTAAGGGGGTATATTCCCTCTTATTTTTGAATCTTTGAATCTTTTTGAAATATAGATGTTTGTGCGGGTAGGACCGTCACTTTCACTTAATGACTTGCTTTATAAACGTTATATGACTTGCTCATGCATATTATAGTTTAATTTGGCACTTGTTTTGCCTCATAAACAATATATGATTCGCTCATGCATACTTTAGTTTAACTTAGCAATTTTCCAAGTGTTTTGAATAAGTTAACCTTTCGACGCGTGGTTGTTAATAGGTTAATGTTCAGTTTCCTCTATCATGATTGTGCGGGTAGGACCGTCACTTTCATTTAGTGGGATGACCAAACTTTACCTATAACTGACCTGCGTGAAGGTTTTTCTCATCTTTTCCTTAGAAATTTTTGCCGTTTCTTGTGTTTATGCGGGTTTTGCCGCCTTCCACACGCAACGACTTACTTCCCCACTTATTTATGCGGTGAATACCGGCATATCAGTGTTTTGAATAAGTATAAAGGTAAGGCTATCAACACAATGTGATAAAGGAGAATCATTTCCATTAGAAGTGGCTCTAGGCCTTTTCTTTATAAGTTTGGAATTGATCTACATGTAACATTTGCGTAATTGAGCTCCATTCCATGTTCTTGGGATGGGGGTGCCATCGAGCCTTTCGAGCCGGTATGCGCCCTTTCCCAAAACTTCTTTGATAATGTATGGCCCTTCCCAGACCGGGGCCAGCTTTCCTGGGCGTTCTTGGTTCGAAGCCTCGTTGTTACGCAGTATGTAGTCTCCGACATTGAAGTTGCAGAGTTTTACCCGCGTGTTGTAGTACTTTTGCATTTGTCGCTTGTAGTTCTCATCACGCGCTGCGGCTAAGTCTCTGCGTTCTTCGGTTAGCATAAGGTCTAACCGTCTTTCCGCATCATTGTCTTCTGGCTGAATCAAGACCCTTGGTGAGGGTAAACCAATTTCGACCGGGACCATGGCTTCAGTGCCATAAGTGAGGCTGAACGGGGTTTCTCCCGTACTGGCCTTTTTCAGCGTTCTGTTTGCCCAAAGGACGTGTGGAACTTCGTCCACCCAGCCGGATCTGTGTTCCAAGAGTCTTTTCTTTATGCCGTCGACGATGCTCTTATTTGCTCTTTCCACCTCACCATTACCCTGCGGGTGCGCCACTGAGGTAAAGGTGTGGGTGATTTGAAGTTCCTCCAGCCACTTTTGTAGCTTCTTGTCCGCAAAGTTGGTGCCGTTATCGCTCACCAAATTCTGGGGAAGTCCAAAACGGCAAATAATAAATTCCCCAATAAATTTTTTGATATGTTTTGCGGTTGTTTGGGCTAAGGGTTTTGCTTCTATCCACTTGGTGAAGTAGTCGATGGCTACCACTAGAAACTGAACGTTCCCTGCTGCTGTGGGAAATGGGCCTGTCACATCGATGGCCCACTTCTGAAATGGCCATGAAGAGGTGACTGGAACAAGTTCATTCTTCGGGCGATGCGTGTTGGGTGCGTAGAGTTGGCAAGACTTACACTTTATGATGTATGCCAGTGCATCCGTATGCATCCCCGGCCAAAAGTATCCCGCGTTATTTAGCTTAGCTACGACAGCGCGTGGACCTGCGTGTACTCCACAGATGCCCTCGTGCACTTCCCTTAGGAGGTAGCCAGCATCTTGGTTGTCCACGCATCTTAGGAGTGGGCCAAGAAAATTACGCCTGTAAAGGATGTCATCGATGAGTTGATAGTTCAGTGCTTTACAGCGTATTTTTCTTGCCTGTGTTTTTGACTCCGGTAGTATACCCGCCGCAAGGTAATTTATTATTGGTGTCATCCACGTTTCTGTGCCGGTTTGGATGACACAGATTTCCTTGTGCGGGACTGATGGTGCTCCAATTAGTTCAATACGGATGTCCTTTCCCAAGTGGGTGAAGGCTAATGATGCAAGCTTGCTTAACGCATCCGCAGATTTGTTTTCGCTACGCTTGACGTGTATGACCTTACAATCGTTAAAGTCGCGCATAAGGGTTTTTGCTTGTGCGAGGTACAGGGCCATTGTGTCGTTCACGGCCGTGTACGTCCCGTTTATTTGGTTGGCTACTAACATGGAATCCACGTGGGCTTCCAAGTTTTTCACTCCCATCTTACGCGCAATTCTCAGCCCGGCCAAGAATGCTTCATACTCCGCTTCGTTATTTGTAATTGGAAAATCCAGTCGAATAGCGTAAGTGTATTCTTGGCCTGCTGGGTTGGTTAGTTTCAACCCTGCGCCTGAGCCTTCGTTGCTGGCTGCTCCATCAGTGTAGAGTCGCCAGACATCATCGATGTCCTGTGCTGGAGAGGGTTGAGCCTCCTCCTTGCACTCTTTCTCCCGCGAAGCGGGGACTTCTGCAATAAAGTCGGCCAAGACCTGGCCTTTTATGGCTGGCCTCGGCTTGTACTTTATCGCGTATTCTCCCAATTCTATTGCCCATTTGGCTAGGCGTCCTGACAATTCGGGTTTGCCTAGAACGTTTGCGAGTTTGAAGTTGGTGAGAATGGTGATTGGGTGACCTTGGAAATATCGTCTTAGCCTGCGTGAAGCCTGTACAAGTGCTAAGACTAATTTTTCCAGGGTAGAGTACCGGGTTTCTACGTCTGTTAGGACACGGCTAACATAGTAGATTGGCATCTGGATGCCTTTTCGCTCTACTAGCAGGACGGCCCCGGTTGCTCTATCTGTGGCGGAAAGGTATAGGATTAATTCCTCCCCCGCTTCTGGTGCTGTGAGCGTTGGGAGTTCGATCAAGCGTGACCGAATTTCCTGAAAAGCTGCTTCCGCTTCTGGTGTCCAGCGGAAGTGCGTTTTCTTTAAACAGTTTCTCAATGTGGACACGAATGGGAACGACCTATCCGCATGGTTTGCCAAAAAGCGGTTAAGTGCGACTTGGCGTCCATTCAGTGTCTGAGCTTGCTTGATGGTAGTAGGTGATTCCATTTTGATAATGGCTTCGACCTTTTCAGGGTTCGCTCTGAAGCCATCTTTAGTAACAATGACTCCTAAGAACTTCCCTTCTTCCATCCCAAAGGAACACTTGCTCGGGTTGAGCTTCATGTTTATCTTTCTGAGCGTGTTGAAAGTTTCTTCGATGTCTTTCAACATCGTTTCTGGGTCAGTGCTTTTGATGACCAAGTCATCCATGTAGACTTCCAAGTTCCTCCCAATTTGGGCATGAAACTCTTTGTCCATCAGGCGTTGGTATGTGGACCCGGCATTCTTAAGTCCGAATGGCATCATTTGATAACAAAATGTGCCATCGGGCGTCCGAAATGCGGTTTTGTCCTGATCGTCAACGGCCATGTGGATTTGATGGTACCCCTTATACGCATCAAGGAAGCATTTAAGGCGAAACGGTGCTAACGAATCTACCTTAAGATCAATTTCGGGTAACGGGTAACAATCTTTGGGGCATGCTTTGTTTAAGTCTTTGAAATCTATGCACATGCGCCATTGTTTGTTAGACTTCGGTACCATGACGGGATTTGCAACCCATGTTTGATATCTGCTAACGCGTACGATGCCCGCGTCAAGGAGTTCCTTGACTTGGGTTCTACACGCGTTAGCTTGTTCCGCCCCCATTACTCTGCGCTTTTGTATGACTGGCGTAAAAGCCGGGTCACACTTGAGCTTATGCTCTGCCTTACTTCGAGGTACACCAGTCATGTCAGCTGGTGTCCACGCGAAGATGTCAGCGTTTTTCTGTAGTAAGCGTTTGAGTAAGGTGCGCGTAGGATCAGTGACTGTTGGGCCAATGGTAACAGCCTGGTCAGGGTATTTGCCCTTGAAGGCCCATTCTTCTGGTTCGGTGATGGTTGGTTTAGCCATTTTTGGTTTGGGTTTTGATGAGACAGATGCGATGCATACCTGGGGAATACCGGTGATCATCGCTACACCCTCAGCTGTTGGCCATCCCATCATGCCGTGGACTGAAGATACCACGGCATTGAATCTTGCCATCCCGTCTCTCCCGAAGAGAATGTCGTATGTGTGGTGTGGCTTCCTCATTACGACAAAGTCCACGTCTTCTGTGCGGGAGTGTTTCCCGTCTGTGAGAATGACGGGGAAGGATAGGATACCCAGGGGGGTGTTTGTGCTGCCGTCGAACCCTTCCATCGAGGCGTAGACCGTTTCCAAGCGTTCCTTGTCTTCGTCGTCTAGCTTGTCGAAGAACTGCCTGTACATAACCGTTGACGAGGCGCCGTTGTCAGCAAGAGTGCGGGAAGTGATGTAGTGCCTCAGCTGGCTTTTGATGACGATAGGGCCTTCTTTGCTGGGTCCTCCTGGCACTCGCGGGAAGCGCACCTCAGCTTCCTTCCACGCGCATGGTTCTGTCGTTCGTCTTTTTCTTCCTCTGACGTTACTATGAACCATGTGGATGCTGATGTCAACGGGCTTTCGTCCGTTGCTTTTGTATCGGTTATCATTCTTCCCTCCATTCTTGATTGATGCCACAAGGTGTGTAAGTTTTCCATCCTTGATGAATGTTTCAACAATATCCCTCAAGGATATACACTCCTCAGTGGTGTGACCCTTTGTCCCGTGAAAGTCACAGGATTTGCTCTGATCCGCGTTATGTCGCTGCCGGACCATTGGAGCTTTTTGCCATGGGAGTTTTTCGGTGGCAAATATCTCCGTGACGCTTTTGGTGAGTGGCGTCCACCAGGGGTTTCGGCTTGATGGGTGCGTGTTATCCCTTCCGCCTACTAGAGGGCGAGAGCTGGATGAGGTGTCAAAGTTTACCCTTGACTGCCAAATACCTAGCTTCCTCTTTTTGTTTTGCCGGGCGGTCCGATCGTTGTTTTCTCTAGTCCTCTGCGTGTAGAGGTTTGTACTCTGGGGAAGATCCCTACCCAGTTGCTTCTCCGTTTCGGCAAAGCGCTTGGCCGCCGTCATGATGGCATCCCATGTGGATGGCATGCCGTCTTTACCCGTTAACGTGCGGATAAGCTCTGGGTATTCGGCGCCCTGGATGAAAGCGGCGCGAACAAGATCTTCGCTTATGGTGCCCAGACTCAGCTTTTTCGAGTCGAAGTGAGTGATGAAGTCTAGTAAAGATTCATCCTCTTCTCTAACGCAGTTGAGGATCGTCCACTGCTCTTCAGTATATTTCCTCTGTTGGCTGAAGTGCTGGCTGAACTTGTGTTGGAAGTCCGCCCAATCATAGATGTGGTGGACCGGTAAACGATCAAACCACGCCCTGGCCGCTCCAACCAGCGTCATCTGGAACATATAACACCACGTGGGTTCCGTCCAGTTGCTGACGGTTGCCCCCGCTATGAATCTGTTCAAGTGATCATCTGGGTCGGATATACCATCATAAGTGCCGATGTTGGACATCGGTTTGGCACTCTTCGGGGCGATTGCTTCCGCAATGTCCCTTGCAAACTTGGACGTTCCCGCATTTGCAACAGTTGGTCTAAAGGTTTTGGAGAAGTCACGTGGGTTTCCCCCCGCGTTCCTTGGTTTGAAGGTTTCTCCAAAATTCCTTCTTGGTTGGAAGTCCGTTTCCTTGCGCTTCCCTTTCACCCTATGACGAGGGTTTGCGTCACTGTCGGACTCCTCCCAATCATCATCCAAGTACTCGCACTCATTGCTCATGTTGAGCTGTTGTCGAGTGCTTCCGAATTCGTCAGCCTGTTGGACTGAACGTAAGCGTTCATCCAACTCAGCTTGGAATTCCTTCTGACGTGCTTCCGCCCACGCTTTAGCTTGATCAAGTGTTTGGCGGGGGAGCCTCGTCTGTTGTCTCTCCAACTGGGTATCGGTGAATCCCAGTGAAGGATTGTTTACTGCACTTGCCCCGGCTTGGGTAACCGGGGTAGTGTTCGTAAAAATTGTGTACTTGCCGGTGTTCCCCCCAGTAGCTGGGGTTGTGGTTACCGAGGTTTCTTGGTCACTCGCTGGCCTTGGCACCGGAGTAACCTTAACCATCTTTCCAGAGGTTTTGAAAAAACTGAAAAAGAATTAGTTCTAGCTTTTATGCACGGATGGCACCAATGAAGAAACACTAAGTTACCCCGGCAGATTACGGATAATCTTAGGGTCAAGTAGATGTTTCCCACGAGGGTTAGGTCCGGCAAAGATGGTTATTCTTCTGATGACCTGCAAAACAGACACCGTGAGCTCGTCACTGAGAAGGGGGGGTATCTCCTTGTGACCACCCTCCGGCGTGAGAATCAGACTAGATTGCTCTGAATATAAATGTATATTAAGAGAAATAGCTAGAGCAGATAAGATATGTGATGGTATAAGATAAGGTGATGATACCGTTCCAAGGTGTTGGAGTATTTATAGCCGAAGGTAGGTTTCCAAGCAGGTACAGCCAGCTGTATAATATTCATTTTCTACCAACTGTGGGCTACGCACGTGCCGTGCTGGTGGTTGGTGGGTAGGCAGCGGCTGATAGTGACATGGCCGGCTGTGTACTATTCCTTTTCCACCAACTGCAGGCTATGTACGTGCCACGATGAGGGTTGGTGAGTAGGCAGCGGCTGATAGTGACATTTTGTACTAGAGCGTGCTCCTCGTCGTACTGTTGTCAGTGAGCTGTCACCCTGTGATGGGCTGCTTTGGTCAGATCTTGTCTATTTTGTCCATACCTTGGCAGGTATAGTACAAAAGATCCTCCAGAAGCGTACGGACTGGCTCATTTGGGCGAGAGTATTCCCGCCTTGCTCATTCCTTCTTCAGGTGACATTACTGAATTATTGAGAGTTAGTGCCTTGTGCGTGTAGCCTTACTATTAGTGCGGGTAGCCTTCCCTGATGGCTTGTATCCGCAGCTGCGGGAACAGGCGGGGTACTTCACCATTGGGAGGCTTTTCCTGCGGGAACAGCTGGCGTATGCGCGTAAGGTCTTCATCTCTCTGAGCATGGTGGGTCCTGCGGAACCAGTTGGTCTTTGCGCAGACGTCCCTCTTTAAGGTGAGTCTTGCGGGTCCAACTGGGCTCTGCTGGGACCTACCTCTTCACCTGTTTTTTGGGCAGCCGCCATCTTTTCAGTTGGTAATAAATAACGTATACGTTTAGTAACTTTTACTTTGGTTAAAAATGCAATCTCGTTTCAACAGAGGTTTACTTCGGAAAAATATATATAGACAAACATTTTTATAAGTAATTTTCAGTTTTATATATAAATATGTATATTTTGGCTGGAAACGATTGGAATTTCACTGGAAACTCCTGAATTTGGCCAGAATCTCGTCAGAAACCGCAGACTAAGTCCGATTAATCGCAATTTTGACCGGATTTGACCATTGACTGATTAATTGGCCAATTAGCCTAAAATTAATCAGTAGGGTGGAGATTAACGATCCCGATTAATCGACGCCTAGTCGGGATTTTTACAACAATACCAGTAGGTATGAATATCGTCAAATAAAGGATAGACTGTTCTTAGAAGGTAATATTTGATTTTATATTAACTTTTTTTCCTTTTTTACACCCTAAGTCTTAATTATTAATTAACATTGAATGCCATTCTAAAAATTGCTAATATCAAATCAAATATTAGGTTGTTCAATTTTTCCATAACAAATGTTGGCCTATTAAATGGCAAGAGCGTCACACGGGTTGTGCTGGGTACACCGCCACAACCCAATCAAGTTCCTTTGACGGGTTGGTTTGCAAGTTCATGAACCCGAAGAAGTGGAGCAAAAAGAAAAAAAAGACCCTTAAAAGATATATTTTTATACCTCTTTATTTTTACACTATAAATACACAATTTTTTTAAACTTATTCAAATAAAAGGGCACATAAAAAAAACCCCACATCCTAAAAGCGAAAACCGTCAAGGCCAAAGGTTCAAGCTAGCCAAAACGAACCATTTCCACCCCAAAACCTATACAAATATCACTACATATGTAATAACGGAATCATGACTTACCTATGCTAAATTCGAAGACGACGATGACAGTAAGGATCGCCCAGATGGCATGTTGACCCATATAATTAAACGGTTCTTTAAAAAACGCAAGAACACAAACGATCGCAAGTGCCAAACCCGACTTAGCAGCAAAGATGAACTGCCTAGGATCATCAAACCCCATCTCAAAAACATTGACTAGAAACATTTTAACATCGGTCCACCACTTTTTAACTCGATCATAAACCGACACATCTTCCTTACTAGTCATGGACTCAGGAAAGAACCCCCCCAGCTCGGAATTACCCTTTCGAGATAACAATCTTTCCTTGCTTTTGTCTGCGAAAGTACGCGACATGGACCCGAGATTGGATGCCATATGTGGGATGGATTGGATTGGATTGGATTCAAGAGTTGTGATGGGAGAGTGATATGAAGATGGATTGGGTAGTGATCATAGAGTAGTTGTGGAGGACCATTATTATTGTTGTTGTTATTATTATTATTGTTGTTGTTGAAACATAGTTTAAAAATGAATGAATGAATAAAAGAGTACAACTGCCTTTCAAAAGACAAATGTTAGTTGACTTTAGATCTGTGATCCAAACTGCTTAACCACACATATCTTGAATCTGTTACATCTTGGGCTTGCCTTTTATTATTATTATTATTATTATTATTATTATTATTATTATTTTTATTATTATTATTATTATTATTATTATTATTATTATTTTGTTTTTACAACCGCCAGTAAGATATGATTTTATCTAGAGTAAATTTTAAAGAATTGAATTTTAGTAGTTATATTTTATTAACACTTTTAAATTTTACTTTTGATGGCAAGGGTCACTAATTTTGTCGCTTTAAAATTTAATATATATATATTTATATATATATATATCAAGATAAATATTCGCATGAGTCAACTGTGGCTTTTATTCATGTGGTTGTCCAAATTTGCGGTTTTAGTCCAATATTTTCAAATTTGCGATTTTCGTCACCGTGCTTTCATTTCACTTGCAATTAAACCTGAATTCACTAATCCCATTAATTCTGGTCATTAAACTCATCAACGTGTCCTTAACGTGAGGGGCAGTTATGCCTTTTTTTTTTCCAAAATACACCCGGCCTCTTATGTGAAGGGGCTTGGGATTAGGACTGGGGTTTATTTGTGGAGAAAAATAACAAAACTGCCCCTCACGTGAATGACACATTGATGAGTTTAACGACCAGACTTAATGGGATTAGTGAATTCGGGTTTAATTGCAAGTGAAATGAAACCATAGCGACGAAAATCGCAAATTTGAAACTATTTGACTAACACCACATATTTATACAAACCACATTAACTAAAACCATCATCCCAGCGCAACACGCCAGATGTGTTACCAAGTTATTTCATAATTGTGGATAATGAGCCGTATCATGTCATTCGTGTTATTCACATGTTAACATTTAATTGTATTAAATGTATCATGCTATATTATTTATGTTATTGTACAAGGTACATTTAGTCGTTTTAAACATGTTGAGTTGTATAATTCATTTATTAAACATATGACCAACATTCCAAGTTTCCAACAACCTCAACGAAGTGAGGCCCAACAAGACAGCGAAATTGACTGCCAGCCCACTTGTATAATGCAGGCCCATCTGCCCAACCAATAATAATTTAACTAAACATATTCTTACTTATCTTGGTTTAGAGGTGCACAAACTTTGTATTTTTAGAACCCGAACCGAGTAGGAACTGGTTTTGGGTATGTTCAACAAAAACTAAAATCAGGTCAGGTAGGAGCCGGTTTCAGGTATAGTCGGGTATTTGACCGGGTTTTTTTCGGATTTCGGGCCGGGTCAGGTTAGTTTTGACCAGGTAAAGGTGGAACCGGTTTCGACGGGTCTAGGTCGGATCCAGTTTCAAGTACGAGTCCAGGGAGAAACCCAATACCATTTCACGAGGTGCATTGCCAAAATTTCATGCGGGGCCATATGGATTAGATTGTAATATCTTGATGGTTAAGTGGTGTGAGTGGGACCACTCCAAAAGGGTTGTGGTCTCAAAACTTTAATGATTCATTTTTTATTTTTTATAGAACGGCAACTTTCTATTTGTGTTTAGGCCACCGTATTCCTCAAGTTAGAGAGTCCGTTGTCTCACTTTGGTCAGACTATATTATCTTAACCGGACCCATGCTGACATCAGAGTTTGGCTTTGGGCGTTCCCCTGAAAACCATACTGCTGACTGTCACTTGACAGCCATTGTATCCCCACAGGAGTAGAACAAAAGGTGAAACAAAAACCTAGAAGAGCTCGAGATTCGAACTGACAACCATGCAAGGAATAACTAAAATCCTTTTCATGGTACTGATCTTTCATTTTCATTTCTATTATGTATTTAATGATTCATGGTACTAATCTTCATTTTCATTGCTATTATGTGTTTAATGTAATAAGGATTATGCAAAATATCATCCTTCAAAAAAAGGAAAAAAATGAACCTTTTATTTAATTTCGATATATTTTAAGTTTTAACGGTCTCCATTCTCCACATGTTAAATTGTGGTGCTGCCAAATCAACTTTCATGGGCTCGGTGTTCGGCCCAAACAGATTAGGTGTCAGACTGTCAGTGTCACCTTTTGTTTTGGAACATAGACAAAAATCATGAGCTCAATTTAATCACAATTCACTAGTATACTCAGGCCTTCAATTTTAATTAATATTTTGTCAGTTCCAGTTTTTATAAAATTTAACTATACTGATCAAATTTAAATTCAACTTTATAGAAAGCGTCTATGTATTGTTTCATGCGTCTAATGAAATTATATTTGATTGATCAACAATCATAACAAAGTACAATTCTAAAAAAACACCACCATATATTATAATTTAACTTATTGTCTAATATTTAAATTCGTGTAAACCCACATTACCTATATAAATCCAAGCAAGCATATATAATTCATGCTACATAATCACGTTTGGTGTTGTTTACATCCCACATACGATAAGCGCAACATTACTACTACACAACAGCCGCGTCTTTTATTCCTTACTACACATATATGTAACATACTACCACCAAACGTCGCTGGTCTACTCCGTGTCAAGGGTGAGTCGGTTTCTCCAAGTTCTCAAGTGGACGGAAGAAAGTCTTCTCGTCCAACACCGAACCGGCATTTGCTGCTGGCTCAGACCCACCTGGCTTTTGCTCATCTGCTGGCCCGAACACCCCGGTCTTTGGGTGTGGTGCCCAGTACTTTTCAGGCTCGTTTCGAGTAACAGCTTCTTCGGGGACCAATGTGGGACGGACCTGATCGTCTATGTTCTTGTCATACGATGCATGCAACCCCCTCCTGAAAAAATTAGACATGTAGCATTATAGGCGTGTGACAAAATTACAAAACCTTACATACGAGACTGGGATTACCAATACTCGTCCCATAACCACATATTACGAAAACCGAAAATTAAATCATATAATAAAGGTTAACGATCAACTCCAAGTTCCAAATCACGAATCAAACCGTTAGTGGTAAACCATGATTCGAATTGTATGAATCTCAAACAAGTCGAACCGGTTGATTTGCTTTGGTTCGGACAGTATTGTCCACTTCTAAAAGTTTATGAACCCTATCAAACTTTTAAGTACCTTTTGACATAAACAAGCTTTAAAACTTACTTTTTGATTCAAAAGATGAACAACGCTTGTAACATAAAAAGGTAAATAGTAAGTTACAAAAATTGATTTAACATAAGTTTTACAAGCTTTTTAAAATTTTAAAACTTAAATAGTAAGTTCAATACTTCAATATATACAATAATAGTTTTATGTGAATGTGAAGTTGAATATAGCTACAAAAACCTCTTAAGGAGAAATATTGCACATTAGTTACTTGATTTAGTATAGAGTATAGACAAGTGTTTGGTATAGTTTAATTGTATTTTTAAAGTTAAAAGCCAAATCTTTCATAAACCCTTAACTAAGTGGTAGTTAGAAAGCTAGGAGAAAGATTTCAAAATGAGGCTTCTCGCATAAATATTACTTTTTCATATGCTTCTCACATTATATTACTTTTCCTTTAATGGATAAAGTATGTTGATCCTCAATTACTTTATTGATTTCACTCAAAAGATATAAAATCCAGTTGAAAACACATCAATGATTAGTCTTTAGAGTATTATAAAATAACAAAAACTCAAGAATATTCAAACTAGGATACGTAAATTAAACAAATCGAATGAACATGTTGGCGCGTATATGTGTTTGTTCATTTAACTTTAACCGACAAATAAACAAGCACATACGATTAAACGAACGGGGTGTTCTTGTTCGTTATGTTTGATCGTTAATATTACAAGCGAACGGTTCATGAACGTAAACAAACGAACATAGATGAAAGAGCATGACAAACAAAACTGATTGAACATCAATTAAAAGAAAAGTATAGATCATTATTTTGTGCCTAAAAGTTTAATAAACCTATATTAAATTGTAACGAGTGATATATTAATTTCAAAACACTAGACTAAATTGTAACATACCTAAAAACCTAAAATAAATATATAAACGAGCTTAAACAAACGTAAACTGGCAAACACAAATAAACATAAGAGAATGAACATCATCGAGATAAGCATAAATGAGCAAACACGACACGTGCCCATGTTCGTTCACTTATCTAAATAATGAAAAAAATCCGTTTTGTCTGTTCATTTATCTTAAATATATATAAGCAAAACCTCCCTACATTTTCTCAAGCTATCATATTGCTTTATTTGTAAATGAAGGCTTCTCATGCGTTTGACCTAAATTCACGAGTCTCACCAAACCCAGATAGCCATTAAACGGGTTATAGCATCTCACTAAATTAAAAATTAATTTCAACAAATATTTGATATGAAAATCCTATAAAATAAGGATATACAAAAAATAAGTATCCATTTTTTTAAAACGATATTATTTATAATAAGAAACAATTTTATAGTAAAAAAATAAACGGGTCATGAGTCTCACCAAACCCAAATAGCTTTTAAACCAGGTTATAACATCTCATTTATTTGTGAAACCCTTTCATCATCAAAAAATTCTAAGTAAATTATTAACTTCCTTACAATAAATAAAATTAATCCAAAAAATATTTAAATATTGAAAACCGATAATGTAAAACAACCCCATAATACAGAGATAAAGCTAGTCAAATAAATAAACATAAGCAAACTTCTCACCAAACAGTTAACTGAACGGTCGGTTCATAAATACCTATTTTAACCGTATAAGAATATATGCTTGAGTAACCTATTAAACAGTTTCAACCTCTTAAAATCCTCTACACGCACTATCCATGTTCTCGATATTTTATTCCCATGCTTTTTTGGTGAATTATAAATATCTTGTCTTTTGGTGTACCCAAAATCTCCATGATATTCGGATAGATTGTAGGTCATAGTCACTCACCCAACTAATGGTCCTAACCTTATCCGATACATGACACCAATGGTGCAAACCAACAAAACCATGGCCCCAGCATCCTTACAAAAAGTGTACGGCACGTTCTCTTTCCACTTTTACACTCTACAACTAAGCATCTTTTTTTTTTTTTTTTTTTTCAGGCAACAAAATTGGATTATTGGAATCTAAACGAATATTGTTAAAGTTTCAGGTAACCTAATCATCTAATAAGATGTTAACTTATACACATCTAACAGATGACCGATTCGACAAATTAGGACCTAATTGAACAAGACCACAACATTTTCGAGAAATTTCACCTGAAACATGAAATCGACACGCCGATCTATAAATTTAACTAAAATTTACCTAACTGAGAGATTTTCTGTTGCAGGTTTCTGATCTATCAAATTATCTAAGATCTTAACTTATACAGACCTAACAGATGACAGAATCGACAAGTTGAGACCTAACTGAACAAGAACGCAACATTTTCGGAGAAATTTCACTCGAAAAACATAAAATCGACATGCCGATCTATGAATTTAACTAAAATTTACCAAACTGAGAGATATTCTGTTGCAGGTTTCTGATCTATCAAGTTATCTAAGATCTTACATACACACACAAACACCTAACAGATGACAGATCCAACAAATTCCCACCTAATTGAAAACGATCACAACAGTTTTCGGAGATATTTCACTCGGAAAACACAAAAACAAACACTGATCTATAAATTTAACTAAAATAGCAAAATCATACTGATACACAAACAGATATACCTAACTGACGGATTTAATCAATCAACTACCAGTCTACCAGCATTGACAATGATTGTTGAAAAATTAGGCCAAATATCGGTTAACATAAGTATCAAGTACGATCAGCATATAGTCAAATACAGCTCGTTATACTCGTTTTCAATCTATGAATTTATCTACGATCTTACTTATACACACCTAACAGATGACAGACTCAACAAATTACGACCTAATTCAACATGATCGCCACATTTTTTTTATAAAATTTCACTCGAATAACATAAAATCAACATATTGAATTATTGATCTACAAATTTAACTGAAAACTGTAAGATCACAATTCACACCATTCACATTTCTCACAAATAAATACACCTAACTAACAGATTATCCAATGAGCATTAACAACGATTATTAACAAAATTAGGCTAAATCAGCATATACATCAGTTTGTTATATACACGTATTATTCGATCTACGAAACTATCTACGATCTTACTAATACACACCTAACAGATGACAGGCTCAACAAATTACGACCTAACCGAACACGATCGCAACATTATTTGGAGAAATGTAATTCGAATAACATAAAATCAACATAATGAACTATGAATTTAACTAAAATAATAACATCACACTGATACACCTAACCGATAGATTCAATCAGTCAACCACAGCATTGACTACGATTATTAACAAAATTAGGTCAAACTAGCGTATACAGCAGCTCGTTATACTTGTAAATATAGTCGTATTTGATGTACGAAAACTAACTGTACCGGAATGAGTAAACTAGTGAGATATATATGTATATATTTATGTATACTACCTGAGAACGAGAGTTGGATCAAAGGCAGATGAGGTGATGAATCGCTTGCCGTAGTTAGCGATTGATCGGATTTGTGAACTGGCGGCCATACAATAGATATTTTCCGGTGAATGAAAATCAGCGAAGATATCGAGAAAAAAGTGGTAAGTGTGATGTGTGCTTCTGCTTTCTTTCTTTATCTGGATTTATATATTATTATTATTACATGGATGTTGGTTAGGACTATAGTTTTGGTGTTTTGCAATTTATTCACACTAGTTTGGGTTATTGTTTTGTGTGGGTTGAAGTTTGTTTAATGAACTAGGTTTGTGCCTGCCGTGATGCGGCAGCACATTAACGTTCATTCAGATGGTAAAGGTTTGTTATGATCGTGGTGATACATTAGCGTGCGTTCAGTTGGTAGAAGTTCTTTATGATACCGACACTAAACTGAAAACTTTAATTTGTTAATGTAAAAAAAGAGTAGTGTCACTGGTATAACTTATAATGTAAAAAATTAATATGTTAAAGAAAAAACAAATACAACTTATGATCAAAGTGACACGAATTTGGTTGGTATCAGTTAGCTTACTTATGATTAAATTAGCAAACGTCCAGAATACTTGCATAAATTATTATACCAAAAAAGAACTCATTTAAAACGATGTTTATTGGGTCGGTAAAACTTGGGCGTTACAGTGACAAGTAGGCGCGAATTGGGTTGATTCCAGTTACGTTCTTTACGACACACGGACTAAAAACAAAACATTGGTCGGTACTCAGTCGTTAAGGCAACGAGTAGACGCGAATTGGGTTGGTTTCGGTTACTTCGTTACAATATTGAACTACAAAAATAATCAAAATATTGTATGGCGTGCCACAAAACTAGTGCCTCCACGTGAACCAATGGTGTTTCTTACCGTTGTGGAACAAAAAAAAGGGTAAGTGGGACCCGGGTATTACGTCGGGGAGTCAATACGAATTGGGTTGGTTTCGGTTACGTTCATTACGATATTTGAATTGAATTACAAAAATAAAAAAAGGGTTGATGTGTCAGAAGCTTGTGCCTCACCTGGACCAATTACGATCTTGCGGCACCAAGCTTCAGAAATATTATGTATAATAATGAGTGATAGTGTGACCTTCGTTTGACCAATTTGATTAAACTCGTGAGCGTAAACATGTCTGCTAGTTATGCGACTTGGACTTTTTGGTTGTGTTCAAGTAGTGCTTGAGCTTTTGATAGTTAAACGGGTTGAGATAATATATCATTTTAAGATAGTTGGATTTGTTATAGATCAAATGATGAGCATGAGTAAACATATGTCGAGTTTAAAGATGTGGACTGTATGCTCGTTCAAGATTATTATGATTTCGAGTATCATGAAACCTCAAGGATTCTAAGATGTGAAGCCCCAAGATCATGGGGAGAGGAGTTAGTGAGATCCAATATGGGTTTTAAGTTAGGTTAGTGAGAGTTGATCGTCAAATGTATTATGTATATGAGATCAATGGGAACCACAACTAAATCGCTGCCAAAGGAAATTGCCTAGTCATGATAGGTGAAGAAGGTAGGTCCCAGCAGAGCCCAGTTGGACCCGCAAGACTCACCTCAAAGAGGGACGTCTGCGCAGTTGAACCCGCAAGACTCACCTGCAACAGGGACGTCTGCGCAAAGGCTAAACTCGCACACCTTAAAGAGAGACGTCTGCGCAGAAACCAACTGGATCCGCAGGACCCACCATGCTCAGAGACGTGACGTCCTTACGCGCAGTACGCAAGCTGTTCCCGCAGGAAAAGCCTCCCAATGGTCGACGTACTCCGCCTGTTCCCGCAGCAACGGATACTAGCCATCAGGGAAGGCTACCCGCGCAGCAAGGCTACACGCACAAGGCACTTAACTCTTAAATAATTCAGTAATGTCACCTGAAGAAGGAGTGAGCAAGCCGGGAACACTCCCGCACAAAGCCGGGAAAACTCCCGCCCAAATGAGCCAGTCCGTACGATACTGGAGGATCTTTTGTACTGTACCTGACGAGGTATGGACAAAAGATCTGACCAAAGATACGACAGCTCACTGACAACAGTATGACGAGCAGCACGCTCTTGTACTGTATTTCACTATCAGCCGCTGCCTACTCACCAACCTGTCGGAGGACGTGCATAGCCTGCAGTTGGTGGAACAGGAATAGTACACAGCCGGCCTGGTCACTATCAGCCGCTGCCTACCCACCAACCACCAGCATGGCACGTGCGTAGCTCACAATTGGCAGAACATGAATACTATTCAGCCGGCTGTACCTGCTTGGAAACCTACCTTCGGCTATAAATACTCGAACACCTTGGAATGGTATGGACACATTATCTTATGACATCTTATATTATCTTATCTTCTCTAGCAACCTCTTAATATACACTTATATTCAAGAGCAATCTAGTCTGATTCTCACGCCGGAGGGTGGTCACAAGGAGGTACCCCCCCTTCTCAGTGACGAGCTCACGGTATCTGTTTTGCAGGTCATCTGAATAACCATCTTTGCCGGACCTAACCCTCGTGGGAAACATCTACTTAACCCCCAGATTATCCGTAATCTGCCCCGGGATCAATTAGTGTTTCTTCAATAGGTTATCACTAGCGATTGTACCGTCATTGTCATACTCTTTCATGAAGAGTTGCATTGTTTTACTATCATTGGTTGTCATGTTTTGATATAAGGAGTATTTATGGTACCATAACACATAAATTTTAATTTTTTCTTCATAGAAAAAAATCACTTTCTTTCTTTACATAAACTTTTTTGATCTTATTCGGTTACCGATTCGTACGCATCAAAATACTTTAATCTGACGTTAAAGTAGTACACGGTCAGAAAAAGCTATCCAAAGATTTGAAGTACAAAGATGTAAATGAATAAGATATTTTGGCGGGTGTAAATTGTAAATGTTGAAAAGATTGTGAAGAAGTTATTAAAAGTTATATTAGAAGGGGAAGA
The DNA here is from genome assembly GCF_021521415.1 of Bidens hawaiensis. Taxonomy (NCBI): domain Eukaryota; kingdom Viridiplantae; phylum Streptophyta; class Magnoliopsida; order Asterales; family Asteraceae; genus Bidens; species Bidens hawaiensis. The sequence goes on along the minus strand of NW_027493070.1, from coordinate 210,971 downwards.
AGTATAAAGTGATAGTGTGAGTGGATATTGTTGCAAATATACAAACATATTAATTTCATAAAGAGACTTTTGGGGGAGGTGTTAATGTTATTGTCAACAAAATATATATAAATAGAAGATAGTCAAAGGTTTGAATTTGACCCACCCGACCCATTTGACTTGGGCTAATTGGATATTCGAACACATATTCCGTTATACTAGTAAATCGTCATAAAGACGTGGACACACTAAACGGATATTAGAAAATTGTCACCAAATGGCACTTGACATGAATATAATTTTGTGTAAGACAATCTCAAGTCACGGGAATGGGATACACGTCATAATTTCCTTCTTTTATAATGTTTCAATTCGTAGGCTACGTGTAGTGGAGAACTACAAAATAGGGGCGTTTTTTGATATGTTGCGCCATGTCAGTGGATAAACGATTTTCATTTTAGGGTTATAGTGGTACTGTAACCCCATCACATTATATATATATACATATTACACACACATACTAATATAATATAATATCCAAACAAAAACACCAAGCGACAAATCTATACCCCCCACGGTGGGGGTGGGTGGGTGGGGGTGTTTTCTCCAAATATCACCCAATTTTGGGGAACTTGTCGCCCTAAAATGAGAATAATTTTTGACACGTGACAGCCACGTCAACAAAGTGGGCGATATGCAGCATGGGACTAAATAATATAATATTATTACACATACACAAACAATCAGGCGACTCAGAGATATCTTTAAATTAATACATCTAATCTAACTATACTAATAAAAGAAAATAATGAGGATGACGTGACAATCTCATATTCATTCCTGGCTAATTTCTCTTCTCAGTCATCCTAATTGTCAATGGGTCAAACAATTTTGACAAATGTTTTATAATTTCCTTTATAATTCTCTAATCTCTCAATTTATTCATCCTAGCTATCTATGTGTCACGGATCAAAATAATTTTAGCAAATGAGTTATAATTTTCCTTCTAATTCTCTAATTTCTCATCTTATTTATTCTTTCTATACATAAGTCATGTGTCAAAACAATTTTGACAAATGAGTTATAATTTCCATTCTAATTCTCTCACCTCATTCATCATAGCTGTCCACATGTAATGTGCCAAAACAATTTTGGCAAATGTTATTTATAAAGAATGTAAACTTCTTATTGTTTGTACTATATATTTTATTTCATTTTTACCTTTAATTTTGTTAATTTCTTTCAAATAACGGACCTTGTTTATTTTATTATTTAACAAATCCTGTGCAATACACGGGTTCAAAAGCTAGTTAGAGATGCTTTAAAAAAAGAAAATATGTTTTCTTATATTAAGTTTTATTACAACAATTTACTTGGTTAAAATCCTTCTAATCAGAAATCAAATCCTTCTCGAATCCGATTAATTGGAGGATAGCCCATCTCGAATCGGGCCAACTTACCTTGTTCTTATCTTTAATCAATCAAATTTTGTTTTCTATCACCTTACTTGAATTACTTACGGTAAAGAACCAAATGAGAAACCAAACTGTGACATTCGTCAATTTCGGGTCTTGTTTGTATTCGTTTTTGTATTTGTTTATTATGTAAACCGACCCGATTTGTAAACCGAAGCTTATGTTATAATCAAAATGATGGATTTATGTTACAATATTGTTTTACACTTGTTGGGTCTTGAAAACATCCTATTTTTATTTATTTATTTATTTATTTTTTGTTGTTTTATGTTTTTGTCTTGATCCATTTTACATGAAAACTCTTGTGTCTCACACCCATATTTGACCACCAACATTACCCTATATATACACCACCTTTCCTCTTCATTTTCCCTTGCTACAACTCCAAAAAAAAAAAAAACTCTCTCAAACATCAAAGATTCAAGGTTATCTTCTTAAGTGTTCCTGAAGGATTTTGGTCTTTCATCTTAATTAGTTTATGTAGCCTTATTAATACTTGTTTATGGTTGTGCAACATATATATAATATACACCCCTTGTTTACCTTTGGTAGTTACTTCTCCGATTCCGGTCGGTGAGGTTTCGGACCCCATAAGGCAAGGCTTCATGGAGGACTTCGTGTCCTTGATATATATACATCTATATAACTTGTTCATACATATTAATCTTGCTTATTTTAGTTTGTTGGTCATGTTTACAAGTTCCATGGTTATGGGTTTTTAAGAGTCTATGCTTCGGTTTAACCGTAAATAGCTCTAAATCGTAAACCGAACTTTGTTACTAGTTTTTGTTTGTTTAAACATACTTAGTGTTAGATCTAAGTTTCTAAAATCATTTTTACAAATTCTATGGTTATGGGTTTGTAGAATCTTACCTCGGCCTTAACCCGAAACACGATCCGAACCGAAAACCGAACTTTTGTTTAAAGACTTTATTGTTAACTTTTGGTATTTTTTTTATTTGTACATTATTATACAAGTTCTTTAGTGTTTGGACATGTGGAAACCATCTATGAACTTGTTGTGAGATGGAAACCGAACCAAACCGATTCTTGCTCGCTTAAGACACACGAGTGTGTTTTTTTTAGCCATCAAGACTTGTATATTTCTTTAAAAATAGTTACAAATTGATTTTTAAATATTTTCTTAAGTACTTGGAAATGTTGGATCCAACTTGATCTCATAACAAAGTTTGGACCGACAAAACCGAACACTCGCTTAACGTGCGTTGTTAGTTCTAAAACAATTGAACTACATACTTGGTTAAGTCTTATTAAATTTTATTGAGTTATCTCATAACATTCAATATTTTGGAAAGTTGACTTTGGGTTTGACCAATTATCAAGACCCAAACCGACAACCCGAACACTCGATAAAAAAAACCCGTTTTAGTATCTTTATTCCAAATGGATTTGCATTCTTGCATTTTACCCACCTTATTACTTAACATAGGTTGAGTAAATATTAAAGTTAGATACTTTAACCCGGTTTCGAGCAAACTTACATTTTTAAAGGGTTATTATTATAAATTATTAAATAGTTACATTTTAAACCTTGAACTTTAATTATTTACATTTCTCAACATTTATTTTGTTTAAAGACCTTCAAGACAACTTTTCTAAATTCAAGACTTCTTTTCTTTTTAGGCATTGTGCGTTAAACTCGTCGTTCCGACAAATCTCCAAATTATCATCTTTCAAGTTTACTACTTGAAGGTAAGTACTTCATACCCCATTTTCCATCTTTTATTTTGGGGGTGACATTTCATACTTATTCAACAAAATGCTTTATATTTGAATCTTAAACCACAAACGTAGTTGTATACTTTACCTAAATAATTGCTCGATTTGGTGTTCTATGCTTATATGCCTATGTGTTTATCGCTTTTGGTTGGTGGAACTATAAAATCCTAGACTATTTGGCATCTCCTTATAGCAAGGTGTCGTTAACGTAATGCAATTAACGATAACTATAAAATCCTAGACTATTTGGCATCCCCTTATAGCTAGGTGTCGCTAATGTGTTTAGCGATATCTATTTATCCAAATTACCACTTTTATTTATCGTTTCGTATGCAAGTTTTGTGGCTATCTTTATTATATACTAATATGATTAAACTTATGAATTGCTCACCAACCTTTGTGTTGACAAACTTTATTTTATGAAATGTTGCAGGTTTGCATCTTGGTTGATTTATGATTGTGAAGAAAACGACATCAAAGACCTTAGGATATTAGTAAAAATGAACAATATCAATTTGCCATATTTTGTGATATCTTGTTTATGGTTATTTTATGGATAATTGTTATGTGACATTTTCGATGTTGTGAAATGAAATGAGTTTATTAAATACTGTCACTTTAATTAGTGTCATGTGCTTATGGACAATCGTTACACCTCGACATGTTCCGCCGCCTTTGGTCGGGGTGTGACACAAACCCTAATGTTGGTTTATCTTTTGATTCTTCCTAAAAAATTGTAGCAGTTAATGCCTCATACAATTATGCTTTTGAGATGGCAAGTTATGGTTGTTATTACGAATTAAAGTTATAAACTTATATTATCTTTATACGGTATATGAAATAATGCTAACAGGTGACAATACTAGTGAGAAACTAGAGACAACAATACACCAAGTAGAGATATGCCTTGATGAGCATGCTAGGTCATTCTTATCCACTCCGAGCTAAGAATAAGGTTGTATACATTAAAAAAGCTCATTAGAAGTTGATACTAACTCCTCGAGGACATTCCAACGATTAAGTCACTATATCTAACATTACGAGTATAAAAAATAACATGTGTACATAAACTATGAAGTAAATGAGATATGTGTTTAGAGGGGAAGGAGCATTCATGGGTATTACTCATGCACTGACCAATCATACACGGTTATTTCATTTTTACCCTTAAGTACCCACAAACCAGAAAATAACTGGAAACATCTATCCATAAGTACCCTACAACTTTTTTTTGTTTTTTGTTAAAATTTAAAAATAAATAAAACAATTAAATGTAAATAAAATTAAAATTAAAAATATTACATAATTGAAAACCGGAAAAATAAAATATGACGATCAAAACTAAAAAAAAAAAATTAAAACACGAGCATCTAAACAAGATGATTCTTCGATTAATTATATTTTTCCGCAATTTCTCGTTTGCGGTTTATTGCGATTTTCTTCACCTCGTCCTCTAGATAATCGTGTGGCAAAATATATGTCTTAAAGTCTATGTCATGCATCCCTTTGGCTACACTCTCGCGTTGTTCCGCAATCAACGCTCTAGAATCCTTCACTTGCTGCTTTTTAGCATCCACCAAATCTTGAAGCGTTACTTCCTTTCTTAGCGTGTACACATCTTGTTTGTCACCTGAGATCATCGTTTGAGAAATTTGCCATTGGAGGTTTGAGTGAATAGAAACGGTGAAGGTTGAGTAAATAAAATGATGAAATGTTTGAGTGAATAAAAATGATGAAAAGTTAGTGGTATTTATATGTAATAAATTGAGTATTAATGGGTGTTTTAATTTCTTCAAAAAATCTTTAACGTTCATATAAACACATGGTAAATCTTTGCCACAAATTGTAATTTGGCAAACTACCCACATAGTTAGGGGTGGGTTTGCCATGTGGTAAACAACCCCTAAACCTTACTCACACTAGTGCCCCTTCTCCTCTTTCTCCTCTTATATAGAGGGAGAGTTGAGGATCGGATCGATTAAACATATGTACGATTCTTGGTTATTATGGGGTGAATAAGTGTTCAGTTCGGCCCGGATATAAATCGAACAATCAAAACAATTTAGTCTAAGAAAATCATATTCGATCCTAGACCGACCGAGACCATATATAGTTTTCCCGCTCGTTTTTAAACGTAACCCGAATGAACTTGTCACCAGCCCAATATTATCCTTGATTAAACCTTATTATTATTATTATTATTATTATTATTATTACCCTCAGGTCCATTGTATCGAGTGTAAAGAACCCTTATTTGCTCATTTCACAAGTTTTATGGAATTGTATGATTTTTATGTATTATATCAAACTGTGGGATTCTCACCAGCTATGTTCATAGCTGACTTTATTTTATACATATGCTACAGGTATAGAGATACGAAGATAAATGTTAGAAGACACATAGCATGCTTATAGGATATTCAAAGAACAACTTATTGTTTCATTCATTTATTTGTTTACAACTTGTATTATTTGATAAACTTGTGTTACATATGATTTAAATGAAATAATGTTGTTATGGGCACCTAATAGTGTCACGTGTGTTTGAGTAATATGTACGTCACATTCAGGCGTTTCTGCTTTAGTCGGGATGTTACAGGGTGGGGGGGAGGGGGTACTAGGCTACTAGCCCAACCTAGGTGGGTTTGGAGGCTCCTGGTTAGGCGTCACGCCTACCCTAAGTTATTCACCTTTTTTGTCAATAACTGATCTAACAGTGAAAGATTACATGTCAATTTAAAGTTAACTAGTGATTTCGCCCCGCACAACGCAAAGGCAAGCCAACACGAATTCAACCGGTATCGGCTATGTTCGTTGCATGCTCAGAATCAAACCTATAAATTAATTCGTCAAATTAACATATTTAAAACAAAAAAGTAATTAAAAAAAATAGCAGCACCCATATGGCTTATTAAAATGATGTTATTCGATCGGTATCGGTTACGGTACAACAATTAAACCCAAAAAAATAAACAGCGATATTCGGTTGGTAAAACCCGAGCATTGAAACCCGAACATTGGTAAAACCCCAGCGTTACAGCGACGAGTCGAATACTATCCCATGAACCTATTAGTCTTACAAATTTTCATTGCGTATATTAGACTCGATTGATTGGTAATCGAAGAATACCAATTCGAGTGTGTTTCGATAACTCTCTTCGTTCCATGATCAAATCGTTTAAAGTGTAGTCATACAAAATTTAGCCCCTCTTTTCACATTCATGAATGCATCTGCTAACTCATCACTTTCTGTAGTCATACAAAATTTTACAAAATTGTTTTCTCCCACATAACCGTATCATACGCGTGTCAAGAATGGTTTGTACAAGGTTAAACCGATTGCCAATTCGTTTGACGATGGGTTTTGAATCGTCAAATCACTGATAAAGTATATGTGCAGCATTGTGATGAGTTTTGTGTTGTTTTATCACCTGATAAAGCTTAGCATATAAAGTGGCATGCGAATCTTGAAACTAATCGCCAAATGAACTGGCGATGAGTTTTGCAGTGTCAAAACAATCTGTACCGTACCGACCATTTTTGACACACGTATGACAGGGATCCTAGATGTAAAATAACTTCGAGAATATACCGCTTTATGATTAACTCTAGTTTCTGTGTACCCTCCCTAAGATCACAAATGTCATTTCCATCAAACCGACACGACAAACACTGTGGTGTCAACTGTTTCACATATTTAAACATCACCTGCAGTCTTCCTAAGCTAAAAATTCACCTCCAAATCACACACATATGGAAGACGGAAAAAAAAAGAAAGAAAAATCAACTGGCAGCAGGATGCAATTTCACTCGCATAGAGAGAGAAGAATGACCAAAATATTAAACGAGCGATACAGAATGAAAACCAATCATATTTCCAGGTGGAGAAACTGAAACAAAGCCGGGTTATAGGCCTGTAAACGAATCGAACGTTCGGTGAACTGTTTCCGTTCGGCGGGAAGTTCGTTTATGTTCGTTTTTTAATAAATGAACAAACATGAACAAAAAAATTGTGTTCGTTTAATTAAACGAACGACCATGAACTGGCAGCAGGATGCAATTTCACTCGCATAGAGAGAGAAGACGGAAAAAAAAAGAAAGAAAAATCAACTGGCAGCAGGATGCAATTTCACTCGCATAGAGAGAGAAGAATGACCAAAATATTAAACGAGCGATACAGAATGAAAACCAATCATATTTCCAGGTGGAGAAACTGAAACAAAGCCGGGTTATAGGCCTGTAAACGAATCGAACGTTCGGTGAACTGTTTCCGTTCGGCGGGAAGTTAGTTTATGTTCGTTTTTTAATAAATGAACAAACATGAACAAAAAAATTGTGTTCGTTTAATTAAACGAACGACCATGAGCACATCTTTCGTTCGTTCATTTATGTTCATGAACGTTCGTTTACTTGTGTTCGTTTATGTTCACTTACATTTGTTCATATATGTTTATTTATGTTCGTTTAGATTTAAACAAATGAACATAAACAAACACAAATGTTCGTGTTTCAAATAAACAAACATGAAAATAAATATTTGTTCGATTAAGTGTTCATTTTCGTATAAAGTTAAATGAACGAACATGAACATGCCGTCGTTCGTGTTCATTCGATTCATTTATAGGCTTTCATTATTCACATGAACACATCTTTCGTTCATTCATTTATGTTCATGAACGTTCGTTTATGTTTGTTTGTGTTCACTTACATTTGTTCGTATATGTTTATTTATGTCCGTTCATATTTAAACAAATGAACATAAGCAAACACAAATGTTCATGTTTTAAATAAACGAACATGAACATAAATATTTGTTCGATTTTCGTTTAAAGTTAAATGAACGAACATGAGCATGCCTTTGTTCGTGTTCGTTCGATTCGTTTATAGGCTTTCATTATTCACATTGATGAATGCATCGGTCTCAATCTCTAGGCTCTGCCGATTTTATTTGTGTTCGTGAACACATTCATTTCCTTAATGAACAAACACGAACATAAAATCTCGTTCGGTAAGTGTTCGTGAACCGTTCGTGAACACATTATCTCCTTAATAAATGAACACGAACAAGGCCTTGTTCGTGTTCGTTTACAGCCCTACCGGGCCATATACTATTATTCTAGCAACAATTAAAAATGTGCCCACCCAGGAAATATCAAATAAGATATTAAGTAATAATCTCCTAAAAAAACATATATAATTCCCAAAGACAAGATAAAGCAAGTTTAAACATTTAATCAAACACAAATCCTAAGTCATTGCAGCATCATATACTTCACCTGCAATCTTCTTACAGCTACAAACTCAACTCCAAAACAAATAGGGAACAAGATGCAGTTTTACCACTGGACTGTCGTTTAGAACGAAGTTAAAGATTGGATATAGCGATGAGCGTCTTTGTATATCGAACGAAGGCTCTCATCAGTCATATTGAATAGGGTCTGAAAACTGTTGTCCCGAAGATTGTACCTTACGATGCTTTGCAAAATTTTCAACACAATGAATGCATCTTCTTCTTTTTCATCTCTAACAACATCAAGTACTTCAAATGGGCAATTAGAGGATCGCCAGTATCGCCAGTAGCTATTAATCATATGAGGATGAAAGAAAGGAATATCATATTTATGAAGCTCCACTGTGTACTTGACAAACCATTCCGAATGGTCTGCCGACATCTCATACATAATCAGGTAGGTATCGGATCCATGACCAACGGTATCCATCAGATGCAGATGGCCTCGCGATTCCCCAAAGTAAATTGGGGGGAAACAATTCTCCCGCATAGACAACGGTAAAGGCAGATCTTGCAACTTTTCTATGTTAAGATCAAAGTACCATGGATTATAAACAGAAGGCCAGTAAATTGCTCCATTCCAATAAACTCCATTTCTGAAATCCGAGTAACGATGACTACAGAAATGATTGTTTGTCTTCCATTCCCTTGTTTCTGACGAATAGATTTGAATAAGCGACAAATACTCAAGGGGATCGGGTTTTGTTATATTTGAACTAACGATACAAACAACTTTGTAATGCGGACAAGTTTCTTGATGAAATGCGAGCCCAACGAAACAGATCATGTTCCGAGCGTTGTCACCTCCAGGGACTGGCGGGACGATTGCAAATTGTTTGGTGGTGGGATTGACCACATAGTACTTACGATCGCGTATACGACCACGATCGCTGCAACAAAGAAGCAAACCATTACAGGATTGCACGATTTTGACACCGTTAAGATCAGAGCAGAAATCGAGTATACGGAACAGAGGAGGGCTTCGGTCTTCAACATCAAACGGGATGTAATTATTGCGGACAAAAAGACCAGGAGAGATCTGAAGTTTGTCATGACGGAGTGTGAAATGCGGTTGACTTAAAAGCCACTCCCAGTGTTTGGATACAGATTTGAATTTCAGGATGAAGATAACAGGGAGCCGGAGAAGGATCTCGGTTAAAATGTCATCGCTGGAGCCGATCCGTGCTGCAGATGAAGTCAATTGATGATCAGAATCTGTTGTGGAGGCCTGCGGGCAGGGCTTTAAAGCATTTCGGGTTTTCCTGATTTTGGATCTGGTAATTGCCATTTTAGAGCGGCGGAGACTGGAGACAGAAGAGGTGTGGGTTTTAAAGGCGGAAGACCGACTTATAAGCTGACGAAAACAAGCTTGCAATGTAAGCTTTCGATGCAAAATCATTAGATGTGAAACCTCGTTTGTAAGTCAAAGGCGAAATCGGTCATTGAGGAAAGAAATCTCGTGATCATGGTATGTTACAAAATTATGTAATATTGTATAATCAGATTCAGATATTGTGAATGAACCAAAACAGACATTAATATTTATTGCTAGTAGTCCTGGGGCTGGGTCCCAGTGGCAGAAACAAAAGTCTCTTAAACGCCAGGTTCATGTCCCGGGAAGTAGAAAAAATTTGTCAATATATATATATGTTTGTTTATTTGGTAGCATACAAATTCATAATATAACTTCTAGCAAAAAGAAATGTATATCAATAGAGTTGAAGAATACCGAATAGGCTTTTTGAGGAATTCACCAATAAGTCCTTTGACTACATGTTTGACTGATTAAGTCCTTAATGCAATCAGTCGCCTCATCCCACAACTCATTGCTGACTTGTGCATCGTCTGGCATTATGATCTAAACAGTAAAATGGAAAATGGTTAGTTTGGGACGAAAATTAGAAGAAAAGCATTTGAAAATGTACCAATAGAGGAATAAATCATTTTAGGTATGAGAGTAGTTTCTATATTAAGCACAACATTCCAGGTAAGAACTAATTATGTTATAAGATAATTTAGATACACCACAGAAGTATGTTGACAATACACTTTAGTTGCAGGTTTGATATTTTTAAATGAAACAAAATTAGACATATAGGCTCCCTATCAAACAATGATATTACAACCAGCCAGTAATCACTAACTTAAGCTATAACTTAAAGTTTCCCTAAATTTATCCTAAGCATCAAACTGTTTAAATTGAAGGAATGTGGGATGATAACAATCTCAAAGCATATGATAATGATATGACAACAAAAATTTTTAATAATTAAAAAAATATAGGCAGAACATAAACAAATACCTCCGAAATACCTGGACAAGCAGCGGTTCTGTTAGCTGCAGCGACAAGAAACCGAAGAAACTGTTGTAAAAAAGCATCGCAGTCCTCGGAAATGTTATGATCATGTATGCAGGCGAAAATAGCAACAAACTGAGCGGTGAGTTCGACATAAGCGATACCGTCACTCGATAATGAAGAAGGGTTACTGTTGAAATAACCATCATAAACACTTGTAGCTGATGCTTTATGAAATGTTGTTGCTGATATGGTACAAAGTTTTACTTCTAGTTTTACTTCCTAAAAGAACCTGGCTCGTTTTGTCCAGTACTAAATAACCTGTTTGAAGCATAACCTCAGAAAATACTGATAAAAGTATCAATTTGGGAAGCATAAAGCATTGCTAAACAGCTTGAGCTGCCATGTTTTTCCGACAATGCATATCAATGTTTAACCCATTTTACAAAGCATGTCGTGTTTGAGTTGACCTATTTAAGCGTTTAATAAAATGGGCCGTTTAAAGTTAGAACAAAACAATAAAAAAATATATTTTGTAAGGTCAGCCCGCCAACCTGTTTATGACCCATTTACAACTTGCTTACAACCCCCACCCCCTAGCTAAAACTCCTTCTATAAGTTTTAACATAATGGGAAAGTGGTTTTATTTAGGGCATAGTTTGATATAAAAACTCAAGACATGATCCCAATGTGCTCAGATTAAAATTCTATTAATATAAACAATGAACAACTAATCATAACAAGTACGAGCATAATCAACATGACGAGAAACCGGTTCCTCCAATACCCGATTCCATAACCAGTTCCAATACCCGAATTCATAACCGTTTATGACCACTGGGACGAGTTTTGACCTTTTTTACGACTTTATAGCCATTTTAAGAAGAAAAAAAATAGGCTACAACTTACAGCTTAATGAACCTAAATCCCAAACTTATGGTTTAAAACAAAAATTGAAAGTAGCAGTTCTGATGGGAAATGTTGGTAAATCATATAACAAGAAGTTGGAAGAACTAAGATTTACAAGTAATGTTCTCAACAAGCTTATTAAATTCTCAAAAGACTATAAAACAGATTAAAAACATTTTTATCAAGCACCTTACTTGCATGGTCATTTATAAGCCTCCGCCAGTGTTTGGATACAGATTTGAACCCAAGGATGGAGGTTGACGGGATCCAGACAAGGATTTCGGTTAAAAGGTCTTCGTTTGAACTGATCACATCTACAGATAAAGTCATACAGCTTTTTCTCACTGGATTGTGTTCTAAAGGTAATGTTTCAAGAATGTCACTATTCTCTGCATCATTTGCAAAACGAGATAAGGGCCTGAATGGAACCCGCACCTTAACACAATCAATCACCTCATCCCACAACTCACTGCTGGCTTGTGCATCGTCTGGCAATCGCATTATGATCTAACAGTAAAATGGAAATTGGTAAAAAATTAGAACAGAAGCATTTACAAAGGTATCAATCAATCAATCAATCAATCATGCTCAGTAAAATCCCACCGACAGCAAAGCTATAAGTAGGGTCTGGGGAGGGTGGGATGTAGGCACACCGTACCTCTATCCAAAGGAATAAAGAGGTGGCTTCCAGAGAGACCCTCGGCTCTAAGTACATGTGTATGAAGCAAAATAAAGGAAATCAAAGTTTAACAGTTATATAAAAACTACTACTAATTATAATAATATTAATAATAAGATCACAGTTTAACAGCTATATAAAAGCTAATAATAATTATAATAATAATAATAATATATGTAAGGGAAATACCATTATGGTATGTGACCTAAATAAGTTAAGTCTAAGCCCTAAGGTATTCAATTCTCTCTAAAAATCCTTAACTTTAATTCTACTTCTCCACGAATTCCTATCCTCAACCATGTCCTCAGAGAGGTTTAGGTCTATCAAATCATGCCTAATCCTCTCATCCCAAGTCAATTTCGGTCGTCCTCTACCCCTCCTCCCCTCTATAGTAATGTTTTCTACGGATCTAACAGGATTCGTTGTCTGTCTTCTCTTTACATGTCCAAACCATCTCAATCTCCCCTCTCTTATCTTGTCTGCTATGTTCGCCACCCCTAATCTCTCGCGAGACACAACGTTTCTTATTCGGTCTAGCCTTGTGTGCCCACACATCCAACGTAGCATTCTCATTTCTGCTACCTCCATCTTCCGCACTTGTGCCTTCTTGATGGCCCAACAATCTGTTCCATATAGCATTGCAGGTCTAACTGCCACCCTATAGAATTTTCCCTTTAGTTTAGTCGGGAAACTCTTGTCGCACAATATACTTGTGGCTGCTTTCCATCTACACCATCCTACCTGAACTCGGTGGGTCACATCACTGTCTAATTCCCCATCGCTCTGTACAAATACTGATAGAGAAACAAATTGCCTTTTATGAACAGAATTATTATAAGCACTGCATTATAAGATTTGTTTCTCTATCGCCTTTGATTACCGTATTTTAATGATTATTAGTTATTAACCTTGAATCTCATGTAAATATGTAATCAAACGAATCAACAGTTTCTCATGTCATGTGTGTGTTCAATTGATGTGCCTTTTTGGTGCCCTAATTAATCTGTTCTTGTTGTACAGATAACGGTTATTAGGCCTGTAAACAAACACGAACAGATTTTCTATAACAAGCACTACATTCCAGGTGATAATTAAGTTTCTAATATAAAGTTTTAAGATATTATAGATTTATAGTACAAATAACTCTAATCAGTTAAGATACACCACTGCAGAATGTTGTTGCAATACAGTTCAGTTGCAGGTATGATATTGTTAAATGAAATTATATAAGGCATATAGCTTCCCTATCAAAGAATTTAATCTGAGACTAAAAGTTTCCCTAAATATTGCAAGCCTTTTTTTCCCCACCTTTCAAACCCATAACCATTTGGTTGTAAAGCAATAAGGTGCAAACAAGCGCTCGCGAGCTACTCGAGATTGGCTCGTTAAAAAGATCGATCGAGCCCGAGCTTGAGCCTAAAAGTTAGCTCATTTAATAAACGAGCCCGAGCTTCACTTATCGGGCCGAGCATGTCATTTATATAATTTTTTAAAATATATATTTAATAATTATTAATGAATATATATAATGTTATAAAAAATAACTAAATAATATATATTATTTTATACAGAAAATTATAATAGAATAAAATATATATAAATATATAATTATATTTTTTTAAAAATAATTTATAAATGATAAACGAGCCGAGCTCGAGCTTTGAAATATTTAGGGAAACTTTTGGTCGAGCTCGGGCTCGTCTCGGCTCATTACACCCCTGCATACGCATCTCTAACTGTATAAATTAAACGATCGTATAATAATAAAAATTAAAAAAAAACAAAGCATCGGAAACAAAAACAATACATAATTAAAAAAAATAATAAGAGCAGAAAATAAACAACTACCTCCGAGATAATCTGCCACGTGGCGGTAGTGTAGTCACCGGCGATGAGAAACCGAAGAAGCTGTTGAAGAAATACGTCGTGGGAAAAGTATTTCTTCGTGTCCAAAATATCTTCTGCAACAAAAGCTCCTCTTCGTGTCCAAGCATTAACGCGGTTAGTCCACAAGAGTTTGGTCGGTTTGAATTCCAAGCATTATGATAGTGGAACTAAAACCATAAATAAAACAAAAAAAATAGTAAAATTATTGGTCAATAAAACTTGAACGTTGTAAAACCGAGTGTTGTCAATCCCGATCATTAAGGCGGTAAATCTACGCAACAGTTTCCGACACTTTCGTTACGGTACTGAAATTAAAAAGAAAAAAGACCAAAACAATATATAATTACATATTTCACCAAATTAAAAAGGCGATTACATAGATCTGGTTCTAAAACATATATATTACATATTTATCCATTTTATAAAAATTAAGTTATTGAATGACTATTTTATTCTTATTTTTTATGAAAGATTTATACCGACCTTGAACGTGTTTAACCAGCGTCGGGCGCATTACTAACGCCGGACTCGTTATTGGCTTCGAATGCGTTAACCAGCGTTATAGACATAGCCGACGTCTGACCATTTTTATGGTGGACATTACGGGAATTTGTTGGCCAAACAGACCTCAATTAATAGTATCTTTATATAAAAAAAATACTTGTAACGAGTTGAAGCTATGATTTTTACGAAAGCATAAAACCAAAGACTCGATTTTTGCTTCGGTTCACTTTTTTCAGTCGTTTCAGTTTTGGATCCGTTTTTTCAATTTCATGCACACCTTTTGACGTGGTTGCAAAAAGGCTAAACCATTGCTGGACATTATGCATATCATGACTTATGAGAAAACAACCAATCTAGCCAACCAATCAATCCATTTTACAAAGGTTCACATGTGACATAAACAGTTAATATTTGATTCTGTTTATTTGCTTATGAGCTGCATAATAATAACTAACAAAATTTGATGCGATAGATAATAACTAAAGCATTTAACGAATGCGGTTGAAGTTTGCAAATGGCTCGGTGGCTTGTCGAGTCGCCTTAGAGCTCCCAAAAATATTCCACAACATCAAACTCCCGTCCACGCCTCCTGTAGTTGCAACCGTGCCTCAACATATTCATAAAGTTATTACAGTTACAAACCGCTTTCAACTCAATATACAAAAAATTATTAAGAAATAGATATGCCTAGCTATTTTAGTATATGGGTAAAGTATCTAATTGATAGAGTAAGCACCGTAAAGATCAATTAGCGAGGTTTTGGCCGATACAATAAGAACTGCTTACTTATGTCATGATGTGAGACAAACGTTAGTAATCAACTTATGTAATAGAGTTGATCCACTAAGATATTGAGCAGCGGTGTAGGATCAGATCCCAAAGATAGTAAGTCTTTCCTTTCAAAAGTCTTTTTCAAAAATTCTAATGATAGTCGAAATGTCTATGTTTTATTCTTCTGAAGGTGGGAGAAAAGATAAAACTTAAAATAAACCGGATTTTTAATCCAAACTTAAGATACGTGTGTCATGAATAGACTCAACTGGTTTTGACCATCAACTTCCATAGATTCAACTAGTTTTGAGTTGACCCGTGCGAACTCAGTAGCTCAGGCTCATTTCTATTTATAAATTTGAGATTTTAGACTTCTTATATTTCATCTATAACCTTTAAATAAATTGCGGACCTGATTTATATATTTTTTTATCATTTGACAAATCAAAAGCTGGTAGAAAATAAATCTACATCTAACCACGAGTAGGCGTGTATGGTTCGTTTTGGGTTGGTTTTTGGCTTAAACCAAACCGAAAACCAAAACTCCAGTTTTTGAATTAAGGAGTATTATTATACATTTAGGCTAAAATATTATTATAAAGTTGGTTTTTGGTTTTTATGACACGTCGGTTTTTCATAAACACAAAACACATCCTTTCGGTATGACTTTTTCGGTTTCCTAATAACGAGTTGATTTAATCGGTTATCTGAGGAATGTATCTGCAATTACTAGTATCTTGATTAACAAAATAAAATATACTTGTAATAACTTGTAATCTATTTAACAAAATAAAATACACATTCTTTGTACATCAAACCATCAAAAAATATAATGGATCAACAAGCAATTTCTCCTAACAGCAAAACAAGTCAAAAGACATTTTTGTACACTCAAACAACGAATCAACGAATCCGGTTCACCAAATGGCATCGCAGCAGCTTTCGGGGCAGCCTTAGCCGCCACTGCAGGGCTCCCGAAAACATTCCAAAACCTCAATGTCTCATCTCCAGCAGCAGACACGACCGTACACCCATCTGGGCTCTGGGCCATAAACAAAACCCTCGATGTATGGCCCGTAAAAGCTCGGCCATTTTGACCATCGACGGGTACTTCCATAAAGTCAATTGGTTTTGACTAAACCCGTGTTCCATAAAGTCAATTGGTTTTGACTAAACCCGTGTGAGCTCAACAGCTCGCGCTCATTATTGTTCCATAAAAGCGCGCACACCTGGGAACCGGTGTCCACCGAGTTCAGACACGCACCTGTGTGCGTGTTCCAAAACTTTATACACTTGTCCCCACCACCGCCTCCCGAGGCAAGAAGATTCCCCTGGAACGGACACCAAGCGAGTGCTTTGACCGCAGCCGTGTGGTCCTCGAGTCTATGAAGCCATTGAGTCGGAGAATTAACCGAAGCCATTGACCTGTCCCATATGTGAAGAAGATTGTCGTTGCCCCCGCTCGCTAACTGTTGACCCGAAGCTGACCATTTCAACCCGCAAACCTCTTGGCTGTGGCCCGCGTATGTCTCAACTATATGTGACCTTATTCTAACATCACTGTTAACAACCCGTCCATCCATTCCGCCACTTGTCAAGATGTGATTGTTCCAACCCAACGACCCGACCCGAGACTGATGGCATCCTTTCATTGTTCTCAACTGTGAAATAACATTCATCAAGTAACATTATTTACATTATTTACAAAAACATTCATTAAACATATAAATATATAAATATAACAAATTAGTACCAATTTGTTAGCAGTGGAGTCCCAAAGCTGGACATCAGAATTGTTTAACCCGACCGAGATGTGGCGCCCGTCCGGGGCCCACTTCACACTTGTGACCGGGCCCGTTTCATCATTGACTGTAACGAGCTCGGAGGTGTTACCGTCAGCCGCGTCCCATAAATACACCGTGCTTCCTAGCGCGATTGCGAGCACATTTCCGCTTCCCCAATCCAATAGATTCAAATAATAATCGTCTACGAGATCCGGTGCATCCAGTGTCCTCTCAGATGTCTGTAAAGCGTGTCGGAAAAACAATGGTTTAAACTTTAATTGATTCCGTGGTTTTGGGCCAAAACCAAACCGAAAACCAGAACTTTGGTTTTTGGATTTTTGAAACCGTTCGGTTTCGTTTTTTTTTTTTTTTGGTTTTTGGATTTTTGAAACCGTTCGGTTTTTTTTTTTTTTTTTTTTGGGTTTTTGCCATTTGAGCTTGAAAAATTTTAGGCTAAAAAGAAAGTTGCCTGAAAATAATGAATTTAGGCATAAATAATTTTGTTAATTATAAATTATTTGAGTTACATATTTATTAAATTCTTATGAATTATTAAAAATAAAAAACTAGAATTCAGTTCGGTTAGGTTTTATCGGTTTATATTACATGTAAAAACAAAACCGAACCATTAGTCGGTTTTGTAGGTTCGGTTTCTTGAACGCGAACAAGATTAAAATATTAAAACTAAAATGGCTTACCTGAAGAATGTATCTACGGGCCTTTACGGGTATGGCTTGCTGGACCGAAGCAAGATCGTTTAAAACCGATTCAGCTGGCATCGGTGGCTTGTTCTTGAAAGCTAGAATCCGGGTCCGGTTCATGGTAAACGTCTCCGCCAACCGCTTCTGGTACGCTTCCCTAGACGGTGAGCTCACACTCGGGTGCTCCTTACCTTTTCTCGGGTCTGCGGTTGTTAACATGTAATGTGCGTAATCGAAATCCATTGCTGACCTATTCGGTATAAACCTATCCAGCTGCACATAATCAGTTAAACCGAGAATTAGATACTAATTCGGTAACCGATTTACGAAGGGGGTTTAGGGTTTACGTTTTCTCCTGAGGTTTTTCGGTGGAGGATCGGGTTTTGAAATGGGTGTCGGGATTGCGAATCGGTGATTGAAGAGGTTACTGATCCTGCATCCATAATGTTAATAATAATAATAATAATAATAATAACAGCAATAATAATAATAATAATAATAATAATATGATTGTATAATGTTAAAATGAATAATGTTGAATAATAAGCCTGCAAAACCGAGGTTAGTCGACAAGTAATGAACGTAAATCGGGTTAAAAACGATGAAATTGAAGAGCGCGGTGAGATCGTTGATGATTAGTGTTGGGTTCGTAGGCCTTGTTGGCCCGGTTTATTATATGAAGTCAAAAGAGGAGACGGGTGTGGGCGGTCGGGCCCAAGCCCGGCCCGGTTTAGATTTCTTGCATAATAATTTACTAACCCTAGTTCGGTCTCTATATAAACAACATTATGTACTTGTAATATTCGGTCACTCAATAAAGATATACCTAGTTGCCACCCGTGGACGTATGTCAGTTTAGACCGAACCACGTTAAATCCTCGTGTTCGTTTACTGCTTTCGTGTGTGTGTTCAGTTTCGTGTGTGCGTTTAATCCTAACAAGTGGTATCAGAGCTTAGGTTCAGATCACACGAGAACACGTTGAACCAGTTCCGCTCATCACTGCCGCACCAGAAGTCGAAACTAGGGTTCTGTCAGTTTCTGTTTGCCGCCGTTACAGTTGGTTAGGGATTGTTCCCCGTCACCGACGTTCGTTGTGGAGGTTCTGTTCCGAAAGTCAATCACGCATCACCATCGTACCTGTGCCGCTTTCCGCCACCGATTGCTTGGTCAACGTGTATTTGTTTCCAGTTTGTTTGGCTGTATATGATTGACCATAAAGGAGAAAGTTATTATTTATTTTTTCCTTGGAGTTTGGTGTTCTTGTGACAGAACGTTTGACGGCCGGAAGGAGCAAGAAATCAAGAATTGTTATTTCAACTTTTTGGAGTTCATGCCACTATAAGACAAAAGAGTTTTTTTTGGCAGGGAAGAATACGTGAACAAGGGTTTCTTAATTTTTATTTGTGGGCTGTTTCTTTTGGGCCGAAATACAAAGGGCTGTAGGCCCAGTTTCTTATATTGTGTGGGCTTGGGTTGAAGATCAGTATTTTTGATCAGCTTTCGGTTAAGCAAAGAACGAGTAAAACAGCGAATCAAGATCCTATTTTCGTTGAAGAACAGTTTCAAGTCAGAAGAAATTTAAAGAAACTTAGAACCAGTACCAACCGCGTTTGTCAGGTTTTATCGTTTCAATTTAAAGTTTCAGTTTTCTGATTTTTAGTTCGTTATTCCGCTGCACGTTTAAAATAGGTTGATTTTTTAACAGAGTTCAGTAGAACAGTCGTTAAGTTCAGGTTCGTGTTGCTGTGTCTGTCTCTGTTTTTTATCCAGTTTTTCGTTTTAGTCATTGTTATGGCAGAAGAAGGAAAGTTTTCGATACAGAAGTTTGACGGACAGAAGTTCGGTTGGTGGAAGATGCAGATTGAGGCACTACTTTGTCAGAAAGACTTGGATGTAGTGCTTGAGGATGAAAAACCAGAAAAGATGTCAGAAGCAGATTGGAAGAAGTTAGACAAGAAAGCTAGGGCTTGTATTACTTTGTCGTTGTCGGAAGATGTGGCGTTTAACATCATGAAAGAAACCACAGCACGTGGTATGATGGAGGCGCTATCCAACATGTATGAAAAGCCTTCGGCAGCGAATAAAGTCTATCTTATCCGAGAGCTAGTGACAACAAGAATGAAAGAGGGTGGGTCAGTTACAACTCATATCAATAATCTTAATTCGATCTTATCCCGCTTAGTGTAAGTTGACATTAAGTTTGATGATGAAGTTCAAGGCCTCTTGTTATTATCCTCTTTGCCCGACAGTTGGTCGCAAACAGTGACTGCAGTTTGTAGTTCGTCTACAAATATTACTTTCGATGGGATTCGAGATCTGATTCTGGGAGAAGATTCAAGACGCAGAAGTTCAGGTGAATCATCAGGCAATATGCTAGTCACAGAAGGTAGAGGTAGGGGAAAACAGCGAGGCAGTGGGAGTAGGAAGAGGAGTCAGTCTAAGACTCGTAAGGATATTGAATGTTGGGGTTGTAAAGAGAAATGACACTTCAGGAATCAGTGTCCGAATGGTAAGAAAGAGGTGAACGTTACAGAAGACGACACAGATGACGGGGTCAGTAGTGATGAGGCTTTGGTTTGTAGTGTTGAGAGTAGCGTTGATGCTTGGGTGATGGATTCTGGTGCATCGTTTCATGCCACTCACTGTAGTGAAACGATGAAGAATCTTAAATTTGGGGATTTTGGAAAGGTTCGACTAGCGAATGATGATATATTAGAGGTTACGGGTATGGGAGACGTTGATTTGATAACTTCAGCCGGTACTTCTTGGACTTTGAAAGACGTGAGGGTTATTCCAAGTTTGAAGAAACGTTTGATTTCAGTTGGGCAGTTGGATGACCAAGGGCACGATGTTAAGTTCGGGAATGGGCAGTGGAAAGTAGTCAAAGGGAATCTTGTGGTTGCTCGTGGCACGAAAATGGGTTCATTGTATATGGTCGGCACGTCATCGAAAGGAGTGGATCCAGTTTTGGTGAAAGACAAAATCCGGTTCACAGAATCTCGTGGGCAGAAGAAGGTTCGTTTTGCAAGTAACAAACCCAGAGCCAAAGTGAAGATTCAAGATGAACGAGCTATGAAGGTTAAATCAGTTGGGGGACATCGTGACAGTGGGAGCACAGGTCGTGTTTCAGTTACAGTTCCAGGTCGACAGTGGATTAAGAAAACCAGTATTCCAGCTGTAAAAGTCTCTCCAATGAATTACTTGCTGAATATGGAGAGTGTTTGTTCTCAGGTTATCTCAGGATCCGGTAGTTCGTTACAGTGGGAGCCGGTAGGGATAGAGAACGGGTCAGGGGCAGTTTCAGCCATGACTGACGTGTTGGAGCTCCGGGGAGCTTCAACGGGCCTTCAGGTTAATTGATGAGAAGGCGGTGGCAACTAGAAGAAGTTTAATGTTCAGATTACAGAAGTACAATCAGGAGTGCAGACGAGAGTACTCAAGGCCTCCGAGTGGGAGATTGTTGGGTTCGTAGGCCTTGTTGGCCCGGTTTATTATATGAAGTCAAAAGAGGAGACGGGTGTGGGCGGTCGGGCCCAAGCCCGGCCCTGTTTAGATTTCTTGCATAATAATTTACTAACCCTAGTTCAGTCTCTATATAAACAACATTATGTACTTGTAATATTCGGTCACTCAATAAAGATATACCTAGTTGCCACCCGTGGACGTAGGTCAGTTTAGACCGAACCACGTTAAATCCTCGTGTTCGTTTACTGCTTTCGTGTGTGTGTTCAGTTTCGTGTGTGCGTTTAATCCTAACAATTAGAAGGTGATTAAGAGAGAATGTGTGATTATTAGAGGATGATTTGTGGGGTTTATATATGATGAAAGCTAGGGTTTTGATGGGGTTTTGTAATGGCTATTAAGATTTGGAATGTAGCCGTTGTAATATTTGTTGACGAATATACCCTTCGTGGGTTTTGGCAGGGATGGAATGGGGCCAAGCCCATATTTACAACTTTAGTTTGGTGGGTAACTTGGTTAGAGGTGCACAAATCAGGTTTCTCAAATGCCCGGTTTTAGAGGTGCATAAATCGGGTTTTTCAAAACCCCGGGTTCGGGTATGGAACCGGGTTCGGGTATGACCGGGTATCGAAAAATCGGGTATTGGCAATACTCGGGTCAGGTTCGGGTCCGGGTATTGTCTCTAAAAACCATACCCTATGCATCGGGTTCGGGTCGGGTATAGAACGGGTATTCAAAAACCAAGTATTTAAACACCCTATTTTCGGGTATTGAAAAAACCCTATTTTCAGGTTTTTTTCGAGTTTTTTTGTGCTTTTTCCCGGGTATTTTTCGGGTATAGATTGGATTCTTTAAGAGGTTGCACTTTTTACGGGTATTTTTCGGGTAATTTCGGATATAAATCGGGTATTTGAAAAACCGGGTTTCGGGTATTGGAGAAACCTGGTTTCGGGTATAAATCAGGTCCGGTTCCGAGTACGGGTTTTGGTACTGAAATGAATACCTTATCCGTACCCTACCGGTAGGGTCGGGTACGGGTTTGGGTATCAAAAACCCGGGTATTAAAAAAACCGGTGCCAGGTATTTTTTTCGGGTCAGGTTCCGGGTTCGGGTTTTTTGTGCACCTCAACCCGGTTTTGGGTATGGAACTGAGTTCGGGTATGACTAGGTATTGGAAAGCGGGTATTGTCAATACCCGGTTCGAGTTCGGGTTTGGGTCTGAGTATTGTCTCTAAAAACTATACCCTATGCATCAGGTTCGAGTCGGGTATAGAACCGGGTATTTTAAAACCGAGTATTTGAATACCCTATTTACGGGTATTGAAAAAACCTATTTTCGGGTTTTTGGGGCTTTTTCCAGAGATTTTTCGGGTATAGATTGTATATTTTAAGGGGTTGCACTTTTTAGGGGTATTTTTCGGGTATAGATCGGGTATTTAAAAACCTGATTTCGGGTACTGGAAAAACCTGGTTCCGAGTATGGAACCGATTCCGGTTTTCGGGTATTACCGGGGATTAATCGGTTCCAGTTCCGGGTACGGATTTTGGTACTGTAATGCATACCATATCTGTACCCTACGGTTTGGGTCGGGTATTTAAAACCCAGGTATAAAAAACCGATTTCGGATTTTTTTTTCGGGTCGGTTCCAAATCAGGCTTTTTCTTTTGCACCTTTAAACTTGGTGGGCTTTTGGTGTCACGGCCCATTTAGTTAAACATCGAAAAATAAAGAGTTAAAAGTATGGGTTTGAGGAGTGGTTTAAGGTGTTGTGAACAAAAAATAGAGAAAATGTAGTGATTTTTATGTATATTTGAAAAGTTCTCTTGTAGCATCCTATAATTTTTTTAATATTTTTTTTAAAGTAGTTGTGAGTAGATGTGAGGGAAAGGTTAATGATAAAAGGTAAGAAAAAAGATTGTTTAATTGAACAGTAGAGAGAGAAAATAATATTTTTTGGTGTAATTGTGGATTTAAAGATAAAGAAAAGGATGTGAATGCTATTAGTCCAAAAGATTGTTTTTGTGTTTTAGTTTTTGCTTAGTTAAATAGTTTCATTTTCATATCACGTTTAGTCCAGCTCACTAACTAAATTTGTTTAAATAAAATGGCAGTTTAGTCTTTTATTATGATATATTTTTTTTCTCTTTATTTTTAGCTTAATGATAAATTATGTGATATAAATAATTTTTCTTCTGAACCGTACACTATAAAAAAGATACAAAAACAAACAGGTATTACATCTATTTTCTATTTTTTCACCTCTCTGACTCTCAATATACTGACACTTCAAGTCACAAACACTTTTGAAGATGACAACTTTCTTTATCATCATCTTGGTGTCGATGATGACAACTCATCTTCTCTTAACAAATATGAGTTAGTTTTTAACTTCTTTTGCTCATATCGTTTTTTATTATATTTTCATATCATAAAATTCTTTTTAACCGTGTCTATCATGATAGCTGACAGATAACAAAAATCGTTATATTATTTATGTTTGTACATGAGTTTCTTTGTTTTCGTAAGTAGCAAAAATCTTATATATTTTGTATATCTTCGAATTGTAGCACGTCAAGCTCATCGACGTTTTAACGAACGCTAAGGCTTAATAGTTGCATACCGCGTTGATGGAGACAAACTGCTATGCACCTACATAATGTTGTCTGCACTTTTGTATGCATTAGACACAGGCGCATCACTGTATACGATAACACGTCCCAAGCGTTTTACACGCTCACCCTTTTTTAGCTCGGTGTTTTATTCGATAAATTTAAACCAAATCGATTCGTGAAGCTAAAGCAGATTAATATTCATTTTAAAAGACAACATGAGTAGTCGAGTTTCCAGTTCGGTCCTGTACAGTAAATTTTTATGATACAAATTCTACTATCTAATTCTTTAGCTTAATCCAACTTAAAGATTCATCAGTCATCACCAATCCGAATTCTTGAACACGCGAAGTCAAAGTCTAAGTCAAACCTAACAAAATCTTGACCAGGTCAAACTTCCTTCCTATGATCAATATATGCACCACTTTCAAACTAACAAGTTGAAATCAATCATTTTGACCATAAAAGTCAAACTATGCCTCCTGTTTGACTCCTGTCTTCAAAAGTCAAACTACCGAGTTGACCGCTTTAACGTTTGACCGCCTCCCGCCTCACAAACTTTCTCATCTTTGACTGCATTTTTATACCTCCAAATCTTTTCATTTTCTCCAACTTCTCTTTCCTTCCATCGATATCCGCCTGAATAGCCTTATCTCGTTTCTCATCCGACATCAAAGCCAACCGAGCAAACTTCTTGGGCCTGACAACCCCAAGCCTCTCGGTTATCTCTTGAAAAGCGGGAACAACCCCACATCTTATATAACACCCTTCAACCACCTCCATCGAGTTTGCTTCCGGAAGCTTAACACTATTCTTTAGTTCGAGATCCAAACAAAAAGGCGAGTCTTTTAACCACATTCTTAACGAATGAGCTTTAGCAATAAGTAGCCTGCTTCTCATTTTACATGGTAAAAATGGCGAACCCATTTCCCATAAGTAAGCTTTTATCGTACTGTTTAATGAAACGTTGTTGTATTCTGAAACACCGGTTATTAAAACAACCGATTTTGGAGATAATGGTGAACCTTCTAAAGATGCATCTTGCATGTGGTCAAGCCCTAATGTAAGACCGACTAGAGCCGCACCGGCCGATAGTTTTCTAAAGTCGGCTCCCCAATCTTTCTCAGCTACCCTGCGTTAATAAAACAGTGTTTTTTTAGGTTGTGGTTAACTTTTATAACATTTGATTAATATGTATTTTATGTATGTGTTTTTATAAACAAGAATAATGCAAGGTTTGTGCTTTGGAACAAATCATATGATCATTATTTATTACTAGGCCTGTAAACGAACTGAACGTTCAGTGAACCATACGGTAGGAAGTTCGTTTATTAAATAAACGAACAAACATTAAAAAAAATGTTCATTTAGTGAAACGAACAAACATGAACACATCTCATTTGTTCATTTATGTTCATGAACATACATTTACATTCATCATTAAAATTCATTTATTTTTTTACGTTCATTTGTGCTTGTTAGTTTACCCTCTTAAATATATCCATTTAACTTTTTTAGGTCCATTACAATTTAGTCTAGTTTTAATAACTTTTTAGGCCTGACAGTCTGACACACTGTTCAAAGTTACTTTTAATTGGTTTTTAGCTCAGCCATGTTCGTTCATCTATGTATAGTTACGTTAGTGAAGCGTTCGTTTATGCCGTTAACAAACGAACACACTCATTTTCTTAGCGAACGAACACGAAAACCTTGTTCGTTTTATTGTTTGTGCTTGATTGTTTGTTCAGTTAAAGTTAAACGAACAGACACGGACACGAACATCGTTCAGTACATTTGCAGGCCTAATTATTACAATTTGAAATCACAGCAATTGGTTTTTAATGAACGGATAAGTAGATTCTGATTCTGATTATTTAATATCATATGATAAGTTTTAATATCAATATGATTACCTGAAAACATCATGTCGATATATATCTTTTTTAACTGCCAATTGAAACACCCATGAAGCAGTGGACCGAAGCTCAAAGGCCCATAAAAGATCTTCAACAGCATTAACAAAGTTAAGTGCTGCGTTATCTTCCAAGGGTTTCAGTTCTTCCAAAACACGGGCCATTTCCAAAATCAGTGATCCTGAGTTTGTTAAAAGCCTGCAAAACACAGTTTGTAGATATAAAGTTCAAAACTTTATGAACTTAAAAGAAAAATTTAACATGCATTGGACAAAAGTTAATGTTTTTGACCCGTTTGCTTCTGACGGGTCAAATTGGTTAAACTAAAAGATTTAACTAGAAAGAAAACGGATCAAATGGGTTGAAAGTCATCTGAATATTTCAAATGCATAAAACATCTTTACTAAAAAAAAAAAAAAAAAAAAAAAAGAAGATGAGGTCTTATCACAAAATGACCAAATCCGCTCATTTTAAAATAGTATAATTCAACTAGCCCATTTTATGATGAGGTGGCTTGCAATGTCATATTTCTTGCTGCCAACCCGTTCACTAAATTCACACCCCTAAGTGTAATTACCAAAATAGACCTTTGACAATTGACATAGAATAAACTATAAAGCTCATAAAACCAAGTATAAAAGTTTATGTGGGTCAGCCCAACCCGCCGGCCCATTTAGCCAACAAAAATAGTAAAGATTATTACTTGATCGGAAGATCAAAGCCTGCGTCTTTAACAGCATTCAAGATCATCATTGCATCATTTAAAGTCTTGCACAAACTAGCAGCCCTAATAAAGATGGTCCATATTCTATGATCCGGTTCCAACCCTTCATTTCTCATCTCAACAAACTTTTGAATCCCAATATCATAATCCCGGTTCTTTAAATACGAATCCAAAACCGAGCCATACGTTAATGTACTCAACTCCTCGCCTTTCGACTTCAAATTATTAAGCACCTTTTCAGCTTCCAACGGATTCCCTAAACTCCCATAAGAAATCATAAGCAAATGCATTGTAGCAACATTCGGCTCGATTCCATCTTCTTTAATTAATTTAAGCAAATCTTCACATTTAGAATGATGACCCGTGGTTCTATACATCTTCAGCATCAAATGATAAAATGAACGGTCAAGATTATACCCTTCACGTCTCATCTTCTCAAAAATCTCCTCACATTTTTCCACCATTTGTTGCTTACCGTACGCAGCAATTAAACTTTTGTAAGTGGTCAACTTTGCATCTAAACCTTCTTTGACCATTTCTTGAAGTAATAACATCCCATCTTCCGGTTTATGGTCTCTACAATACATAACTATTAAAATGTTATACATATCTTCATCCGGTTTAAATCCATTTTCTTTAATCTTGTGGTATACTTCAACCGTTTTCCTATAATCTTCGATCTTTGAATATAATTTAAGCAAAGAATTATATATAAAAAGATCCGGTTTGAATCCAACTTCAATCATTTCATCGACCATTGCTTCAACATCGCGCACGTGTTTCACTTTACAAAGTAAACTGATTATCGTTCTATAAAGATGCATGGTGGGAAAATAACCCGAAGCCTTCATTCCATTGTAAATCTTTTTAACCTCAAACACATCACCGTTTTGTGCGAATGCATCAAGCATTAAAACAATGGAAATTTTACTGATTTTAAAGCCCATATCTTGAAGTTCTTGAACCACAACGTATAGCTCGTTTAATCTCCCATCGTTAATCAATGCTTGCATAAGCCCGTTAACGGATTCTACAGTAGGAGTGGGCCCGTCTCGCATCATGGTATTAAATGCGGCCCGTGCTCTCTCGTATTGACCTTTTGAAGCATACGTTTGTATTAACGCGTTCCATGCCTTTCGGTCAACGACCGGGAGCTTTGACCGAAGACTCCCCACTACACTTTCTGCCTTTTCTAGTAAATTTGACTTTCCGTATGACTCGATAAGGTCCACATAAACTGAAACCTCGTCGATTGGTAGCCCGTTTAACTCAGCCTGGTTGATTAACTTATGACCCGTTTCTGGAAAGCCTGTTTTACAGTACATGGAAGCAACATTTATATAAATTGATTTAGAAATTTGTATTCCGTTAAACATCATATCAGAGACCACTTGAAAGGCTTCATGAAAAAGTCCAACGTCTTCACATTTCTTAATGAGAGATTCATACATCGAAGAACTTCCATTAAACAAATTTAAATCCCTAACCTTTGCATATTCATCTAAAGCAGCATCTAACTTGTTTGACTCGCAGAGAATCATAATTAGAGCTTCGGTTACAAACTGCCGGGACCCGCGTGAATGTTCTTTTAAGAAATCAAGTAAATCCAATGCTACCGAATGCCTTCCAGATGAACTATATGAACTCAAAATAGATAATAAATTGTGATGATCCAAATCATAACCCTCTAAAATGCTAAGTTTGACCATTTTGACTGCATGATCATAGCACTTGCATTTAACTAAACTACAAGAAATCACTTGTGGGTCCAAATCACATAACTTTTGCATATCACTAACTACTTTTTCAACATCATCATCCTTGTTTTCATTATTAAGAGCTTGGATTAGCATCTCATAAAGAGATAAATCCGGTTTGAACCCGTCACGAACCATATTATTATACAAAAGCATAGCTTTACGCACATCAAACCGCAAATATATATCTAACATGACCGAATATGCAAGAAAATCAGGTTTAATACCAGATTTCACCATGCAATTGAACGTTTCTTCGGCCTCGAGTCTCTTCCCGGCTTTCCCATATCCACAAATCAAAGCACTATAAGTTCTTAAACTCGGCTTAATCCCAGCATCCATCATTTCCGACATCACATTTGCAGCTTCGGAAATCTTGTTAGCTTTACCTAACGAATCAACAAGAACCGTGTATGTAACAACGTCAGGATCACAACCGTGCGATTTCATTTCTTTATAAAGTTTTAACGCCAAATCATGTTGACCTAACTTCCCATACATATGAATAACAGTATTGTAAGTCATTTCATCCTCACCAAACCCTAACTTCACCATCTCATCACAAAGTTTCCCAACTTTATCTGCATAACCTTCTTTAGCATACGCGTATAACAAAGAGTTATACGTTACCGCAACCGGGTCAAACCCTTTTGACTTTATGTCAAAAAACAGTGATTCAGCTTCATTAACCATCCCACATCGACCATAAACCGATAACATCGCGTTATAAGTCCATAAATCAGGTTGACATTTATTATCCTCCATGTCTTTGTAAATCTTAACCGCCTCTTGTAAATTTGAATCACGCGAACACGCACCCAAAAGTGTGTTGTATGTGATAATATCGGGCTGAAGCCCGGCCCGTTTCACTTCATTTAGCAGATCAAATGCCACATTTGGTTCCATTTTAGTGGACCTAAAACGGGCGTTTATCAATGTATTGAAACTAACAAGATCGGGTTCATATCCTCTTTCTCGCATTAAATCAAGAACTTCTTGAACTTTAACAAACCGACCCGTTCTAGCATACACTCCCATCATTGCATTGTAGACTTGTACAGTACTATCAATCCCTTCTTCTGACCTTTCAAATATCTCTACAGCTAAAGATTCTTGATTCGCTTTACCAAGAACCGATAATATAGTTGCAAGCATTCGTGCATTCGGCGAGTACCAATTTCTAAGATTCAACCACTCATAAACCTCTAACGCCCTTTGCCAATTTGACTTTCCAACCTCTTTGACCAAGAAACAGAAATCAGTAGGTGTCATTTGAACCTTTCGATCATCCAACACATCAGCCACAAATTCATTAGCCTTCAACACTAGAATCCTATCAGTTAAAAACTGAACCCTTTCCCTCCAATCTTTAGCTCTTTTCAAGGCTAATTTAGTCATTTTCTTGGCCACTCAACGACCGGGCCGACCCAAAGATTCTAGGGTTTCATCAATTTCCTTATCTTTTAACTCAAAGTTCACAACTTTATCTTCTAAAACATCATTCTTAGCCACTCGACGACCGGGCCGATGAAAAGATTCTAGGGTTTCATCAATCTCCTTATCTTTTAACTCAAAGCTCAAAACTTTATCTTCTAAAACATCATTCTTAGTCACTTTCTTAGCCACTCGGCCACCGGACCGGCCCAAAGATCCTAGGGTTACATCAATTTCCTTACTTTTTGACTCAAAGTTCAAAAATTTATCCTCTAAAACATCAATTTCCTTATCTTTTGACTCAAAGTTCAAAACTTTATCATCTAAAACATCAATTTTAGGGTTTGGGGGTGAATTTGGGAACTGGGTCTGTGCTGGTTTATTATTATTGGTGGGTTCTTTAAGATTAGGGTATCTGATTAATGGGTTTGCTCTGCTGTAAGTAAATTTCTTGGAAACTGTTTCTTGTTGTTCAGTGGTGGTAATGTTATTGGTGGAAGCTGAGCAGGATATATGACAAGATTTGGTGAGTTTGCATACCTTTGATGAGTCTTTAATGGCTGTTATTGGTGTTGATGGTGCTGTGAAGGTTAAGATATTAGCCATCATCTGGTCTTGGGGTTTTTACAAGATTTTAGAGCAGTGAAGGGTTATTATGAGTGGGTGTGAAAGAAACTATAATCATGGTTTTGGCGGGTTGTGACAAGGTTTTGTAGATGATATAAAGATCCCAAATATTTTACTCAATCCAAATTCAATGCATTCTTCGAGAATAGTGAATTTTTTTTAAGTCAAAGAAAAAAAAAATTGGGTCTTAAATAAAATTAGTCGAGTAATTTGTTTTAAACATTAAAAATACATATATTTTCTTTATATATATATATATAATTTTTTTTAAATACAAAATTCGGGCTTTATTGGGGGGTGTCGGACCGTGGTTCGTCGACCACTCGGCTGTGCCTTATAGTTGGCTATGCTTACGTACTAAGCATGCAGGTTGTATGAAAGGTGAAAAGAGGCCACACGGGGTCGTGTGACTTGTTGTATGGACACGTCATAAGGGTTATAATGTTTATATGGGTCTTATGAAGTGGTTTTCGTTTAAATCATACGTGTTGTAAAATGTGTTAAGAGTAATATATAATTGAGTAATGTGACGGTGTAAAACATTTACAAAGTCATACGACCCATATGACCATTGTTCGTCTATCATACAACTTATATGATGACGTCATATGATGTATGCATATAAGGTGAGACTGTTTTTTGGGTTATTTATTCAGGTTTTGGTTAAAATAACACTTCTAGTACAAACCCTAATCATTATTATTTTTAACAAAAATTATAAATTTTGATTCATTAACGCGCTAATTATCATGGAAAATTTATAAATATATTTTCTTACTTTTTATATGTGAAAGGGTATTCGGTTGTGTAAAATCTTTATCTTATTACACCGACTATTGTATTTCATTCACTCCACCAATTTCTCTTTTGTGATCGTGAGAACCCGTTAGTGAAAACTTACATCCCAAGAACCCCAATACTCTTAATCAGTGGAATTAGGCAAAACCACCTTCAAGTATGAATCTTTACATGATTTTCATGCATATCAATACCCACTTTTCTTCTTTTTTATAAAAGATCTCTATACATACTAAGCTAATGTTGAATCTTGAAAACACAAAAACCAGACTCAAAACATCAGGCCACATTCTAAACAGGGGTGCAAACGAACCGAGCTACTCGAGATCGGCTCGTTAAAAAGCTCGATCGAGTCGAGCTTAATCGAGCTCGAGCCTAAAAGCAAGCTCGTTTAATAAACAAGCCCAAGCCCGAGCTTCGCTTATCGAGCTCAAGCCGGCTTACGAGCCTGTTATTTATATAATTTTTTAAAATATATATTTAATAATTATTAATTAATATATATTTAATGTTATGAAAAAATAAATAAAAATAACTAAATAATATATATTATTTTATACATAAAATTATAATAGAAAAAAATATATAAAAATTGTTGATACATATAGTAAACGAGTCGAGCTCGAGCTTGAAAATCTACTCACGAGCCGATCTCGAGGTTTGAAAATAGAGCTCGAAACAAGCCAAGCTCAGGCTCGAGTTGTGTAAGTTAAACGAGCCGAGCTCGAGCCTAGTCAAGCTCGAGCTCGGCTCGTTGCACCCCTCCAAAGACTGAAAACAAACCGAATTCGTTCAAGGCACTCCGCTTTTCCACAATACATAGATATAGAAGTATGAATTCAACACCCAAACAGCAGTGATTCTTTTTTACATTATGCCAAAAGTAGTAGTAGTACTACTACTACTACTACACAGGGTGCCATGCACAACACAGCTATCCAAGGCTCATGTGTTCACTTCTCATTCATATACATTTAAAAAAGAAACTCGGGTTATTGATCAACACGTTTAATCAGAAAGATGAGGTACTAGCCGCCTTCATGTCCTTCAGGGTGCTGGCTAGCCAGTCTAACCCCTCGTACAGCCCATCTCCCCTGAGTGCACAGGTCCCTTGTATGTGCCATTTTCGGTTCTTCAGTTCAAACAGTCCGAGACCTTCGCATACCTCCATTGGTGTCATTGCTCCTTTCTGCGTATATTAATTATAAATCAAAAGGCCTATAAAGATATTGGCTTCAGAACATTTATAGATGTAATATCAAAATCATATGTATTTTCGACAAAAATAATAGATAACCGAACAAGAAGAAGCAGGCACTTATTGTAATAATATTCTTAGCAATCCTAGTTCCTAAACACCCTTCAAAGAGTCTTTGCTTTATGTTAACATTATTAAGCAGGCAGCAACATATACATGTTGTATACTTGTATTAGACCAAAAGTTTCTGTAAGGAAAAATATGAAATCTTGAGTTTCTTGGTTATATATGAAGATATCTTCTAATATTTTAAAACAGGGTGACTTTGATTTTCCATCAAAGAAAGAGATATACTCGATAGATCTTTCGAAAAAAAGGGGTGAAATGCAGTTTTCGTCCCTGTGGTTTGTCCAAATCTGCAGTTTTAGTCCAATAGTTTCAAATCTGCGATTTTTGTCCCTATGGTTTCATTTCACTTGCAATTAAACCCGACCCCACCAACCCATTAAGTCTGATTGTTAAACCCATCAGCGTGTCTGTCACGTGAGAGGCAATTTTGTCCTTTTTTGTTCCCAAATACACCTCAGCCCTCACGTGAGGGGGCTAGTGAATTAGGGTTGGGGTTTATTTGGGGAGAAAAAGGACAAAACTGCCCCTCACGTGAGGGGCACGCGATGGGTTTAACAACCTGACTTAACGGGGTTAGTGGGGTTGGGTTTAATTGCAAGTGAAATGAAACAACAAGAACGCAAATCGCAGATTTGAAACTACTGGACTAAAACCGCGGAATTGGACAAATCATAGGGACGAAAACCGCAGTTTACTCAAAAAGGAGTCAAAAAAAAAGTAAGGGGGTGTTTGGCATTGCTTATTTTCACCAACTTATTATCTTTTTGAAAAGTAATAAGGTGTTTGGGATTGCTTATATTGTGAGAGGAAAAGTTTATGTATGCAAACTTCACCTAAACACATTATAATATGCAACTATAACTGTTAGTAACAAAATGTATACAGACCTTATCCTATTGAAATGATGTTACAACAATTTGATGCACACAAAAATGTTATCAAGTGTGTAAACATACCATGTCCTGTTTGTTTGCAAACACCAAGATGGCACAGTTAAGCATGAAAGGATCGTTGATAATAGCCTGCAAATAAAATGAAAATAAGTGAAGTCGAGATTAAAATATCCAAGCAAGAATCTTTCACTATTTACCATACAAAATGGTGAAATACAATAATAAAATACCTGAAACTCTGCCTTTGCTTTGCTTATTCTCTCTCGGTCCAAAGAGTCAACAACGTAAATCTGGACATAATAACGTCAACATAGCATATAACTTATAGATCAAAGGAATACATCCGAAACAACATATGTTAAAACAAAACAAAAATGGTGTCTATAGTATACTTACCAGCCCATTTGTGTCATTGAAGTAATGCCTCCACAAGGGCCTCAACTTCTCTTGACCGCCAACATCCCAAACCGTGAATATCACATTCTTATACTGAACCTTTTCCACATTAAAGCCTGCCTCAAAAGAAATAATAATCTCAAATCATGGCTATTTCTTTACTCTGAAAAGAGCCCATAATATACAAAAAATTAATAAATATAAATACCAATAGTAGGAACAGTTGATAGAACTTCGCCAATGTGCAGCTTGTAAAGTATGGTTGTTTTCCCTGCTGCATCTAACCCCAGCATGACAACCTAAATATGTAAAAGAACAAACTAAATAACTTAAATATCATACACGGGTGTTATAATTAGATCTCATTGGTAGAGCTGTAAACGAACTGAACGTTCGACGGACTGTTCGGCGGGAAGTTTGTTTATGTTCGGTCGTTAAATAAATGAACAAACATGAACAAGGAATTTCTTTCGATTAACTAAACGAACGAACACGAAAAGAGGGTATGTTCATGAACGTTCGACAATATAGCTGTTTATGCTCGCTTGTTCAATAAATTTTTTAGTTATTTTCAAATTACCTTCCTAATCTTATCATATAGATTTAAGCAAAATTAATAACTATAAAACAAAAAATACATATATATTAGTATTTTGTTATAATTATATGTAAAATTAACATATGAATATAAATGCTAAAAACAAACACCAACACAAACTTGGACCGCTAACGCCAATCATTCTCGGTTAGCCAAACCAAACCAAATAAAACATAGTTTGTGTTCATTCATTTACGTTCGTGAACCGCTCACGAACAAGTTCACTTCCTCAATGAACGAACACCACGAACAAGAAATTTCATTCCGTTAGCTGTTTGTGAACTGTTTGTTTGTCCAATAAAAACCTATCGCCCGAACATGAACAAGGCATTGTTCAGTTCGATTCGTTCACAACCCTAGACCTCATAGATGTAAAATACCTTTTTAATTACTATTATCAAAACTAAAAACCAAAAAAATCAAAATAACCAATGGGAGAAAGAGTTGCATACAAGCAAAAACACAACAGAACACAACAGATTGAAGCTAATAAAGTCAAAATTGTTGGCAAATTAAGTCTAAGAAGTGGATCAATTAGGGTTTGTGCTCAAACTTCACAGCTGAATCAAAGATAGCAAGAATCATACTTAAAGTAACCAAGTTCAAATTTTTATCAAGAATTCAAACAAAACACAAACACAAGATCTAACCCTAGCCCGGTGACCGAGACATTAACCATACTAATCCTATTACAATTATAAAAGTAACCAACTTGACAGATTTTCAACTTAGGTCCTTCCATATTCACCGACTTGTGAATACGGTCCGGCATTACCAACCTAAAATCATAAGGTAAGTTGAAGCTTAAAAAGTCAAATTATTGACAAAACTTGACAGCTGAATCAAAGATAGCAAGAAGCATAACTAAACTAACCAAGTTCAAACTTTTATCAAGAATTCAAACAAAACACACAATAAAGCTCAAAACCCTAATTTGAAAATATGAATAAAAGGTAAAATTAATGACAAAAATACCCTCATCTCGCTGTTGCCAAAGAATGTATCAAAGAGCTTGCGGAAAACTTGACCCATGCGTGCTATCAAGATTCAATTTCAATTTGAGCTTCTGATTAAAACCCTAATCTTGAATTGAAGAAAAGAGGTGTGCTGGTAAGTGGATCGAAACAGAAATCAAGAATTAGGAAAGAAAGAAAGATGGGTTTTGTGTTTTGGGATGTAATAATAATAATGAATGAATAGAATGAATATTATTAATATTATTACTGTAGCGTTGCTTCAGAGAAGATGCTTATACTGAATTTCATCATAATTACCATTTTTTTTTCTTTTTCTTTGGGTTTGATAAAAAGAATAATTGGATTATTATTCTTTTGATGATAAAATTGAGTTTTTTTTGGCTCCTCCAAACCTAATATAATATAATAATTTCAGTTATATCCTATCGACAAATAACAGTTTTAACTTTATTTACAACGGTCCAAGACTGACATAACCCTAACATTGTAAGTTACAAGTCGTCAGAAAACTCACATTTTTCAATGGAAAAACCATCACCAGCTAACTCACCACCAACCAATTGCCACCACCACTTTAGCACCACTGATCGACCCTGAATGTGCGTTTAGGATTCCGACAACCTCAATAACTTGGCTTTTACTAGAAAAATGTTCATAAAGGTTTGTTCTAAGATTACAAAGAGGTTTCGATTGAAAAGATTGAGTTTTCCGGCAAAAAACGTTTTCCCAATGACCTGCAACTAACGGCATTAGGGTTCCGTTAGTTGCAGCCTCGCAGGCCGTTTTAAACAAATACACCTTTAGTTGGGTTCACCACCAGCCAAACTTGCCAACAGGTCATAACTGATATTATTTAAAACCATTTTACTTTTTATACTAATTAACTATCTAAACATACCATAACTCAAATTCCTATTTTCTAGAAATTGGCTTGTAATATTTATATACTAAGGAAATATATTTAATACGTATCTTTTTCCTAGTTATAATGTGTTTCATACGGTTTTAGAAATGGATATATTGAACTACTTATGAGAAATTGAGAACTATTTGTTTGTTTTAATTTAGTTAAGAAAATAATTTGTGCTTGTTTGACTATTTCAGGATGAAATAAACATTCTTATTGAATAAGTAATTATTCTAGAATTATATATTCAACTAGTTATTTAGTTGATTATTCTATCTTAAAGCTTTAAAACTAATAGCTAAATATGAAAATCCCAAGCATAACAATTAGGCAACCTAATTTTACTTCTCTATTTTATAACTTAATAACTTACTTTTGATAATTATGATGGTTTTCTTGTACATTATGTCATCATCTTCTGTCTTGCTCTTTTTGAGCATTTTAAATTTACATACACTAATGCAATTGCCTAAGTAATTTAACTAACATTCAATAACCTTATTTCAAATGTTAACAAAATTATGTTTACTTAATTAAACTCGTTAAACACCTAATCTTAGAACTTAGGTAGTTATAACTAGGGATGTTCAAAATACCCGAACCCGAATAAGCTAATTATGGTCGGGTTACATAGGGTGATCAAAAAGTATTAATTGGGTTATTCGGGTTACCCGAATTGTTAATAGGGTCGGGCTTCATATTCATTTATGGAAAAAAATCGGGTTTCAGGTTAACCCGATTAGTGGTGATAGTTAACTTCAAATACAATATAGATGCGAAGGTAAAATAGACACTAAAAAATCAATGGTGGAAGTTTCATAGAGGGTTCGGTTATTCTGCTTATTTGTTACCATTTTTATGATCGTTCATTTAAGTTTTTCATGTTCGTGTACATATTAATATTATTAAATATATTTGCATTTAGAAATTATACCACCCTAGTATGTTTTATATTTGATATTTTGTGTTTATATAAATATGTTCATTTATGTATTTACGTCCCAAAGCTTCGTTTTTAGTAGGATTGGCTTTGCTATTCAAAAGGGGGTTGTGGCACAGCTTGTTGTCTGCCACTTTATTGTAATCGTAATCGTTTTTGAGTTTAATGAAATTGATTTTATTGTTTAATTATGAAAACTATTCGTTTAGATTTTAAATTAGCAAACACAACATGTTCAGGTTTTAAGCAAGCAAACATGAACACAATAAATTGTCCGATTTGCGTTTGTGTTTGTTTAAAAACGAGCACAAACATGCCCCTCTTTATATTCGTTCGGTTCATTTACGGACATACATGCAACCATAAGATAATTATTTGTAAAAGAAATTGAAAATTGCATGAAATGAGAAATATTCAAACCCACAAGCAAAAAACACAAAAATCAACTTAAAAATAGAACTTAAAAATAGAGTAACACAGTTAACCCCACAAACCTAACCCGATACACCCAAACCTTAATAGGGTCAAGTTGCAGATTATATTTTATTTTCTTAAACCCCAATTAACCCAAAACCCGATCAGATTGACCCGATTAACACCCCTAGTTATAACATAGCAAAATCAAAAAACATACCAGCCATAGAAAACAAAACCAAGAAACAATGTTCCCATCAATACTAGTCATTCACCAATGAGTTTAAAAATGATTCCCATACATTACAAGTATTTGAAAACACAACCCATAAACATGAGTCTCACTCATCAACTAAAATGTCTTCCAATACCCCCTATATGTTCCTACATAACCAACAATCGACTACCGTCAATACTATTACTGTTCCGCACCACCACGCCCCATAAAGATACCAAACACCCTTTTGTACGTACCCTCCTCCGCAAACCACTAACAAAGCTCATAATTAGAGAAAAATTGGGCTAAAGTTTTAACCAACATGGATCTCCACAAATGTATAATAAGTAACAAAAAAAGATACCAATGAAACTTATTAGCCTTTTTATGAGTCCACCATTTCATCTTGGATCTCATTGGGTGCGATAAGACCAGGAATGCTAAGCATTCTTTGTCTTTCGACCTCTTTTTGAGCTGCTGCTTCTTCTGCATATAAATCCTTGTTATCCTGCAAAAAAAACAAGTCAAAATTAGTCTTTAATTATCACTAATGCACCGACAAATATGGTCGGACAAGGATGTTTACGTTAATGATCAATGAAAGACAGATTAGTGTTGGATATGTTTACGCTGTTTGAAGTGTAATAATCATGAGCAAAATTTGACCACAATGTCCAAAATCAATCATTTTGGGAACAAGTAAAAGACGGTTTGTAAATTAAAATAAAAGTCAATTACACATTTGCACGGATGGTCCCTGTGGCTTGTTCATATTGCATGTTTTAGTCCCCACTTTTCTAAAATCACACTGGTAATTTTGAAAGTTACTTTGCTGTTACGTTTGAATGAACGTAACAATGTTGGAGACTACAAGTGTAATTTTGAAAAAGACGGGCAAACTATGCAATAAGGGCAAACTATAGGGAGCGTCCATGTAATTAAACACGGTGTCAATACCAAGAAAAGATATTATGGCACTTACCTGAGCTGAAAATTCTTTTGACTGCACAAGAAAGTCCCTAATGTGGTTCTTGAATGTTGAAAGATCTGCTCTTGATTCAAAAAGCCCGTTCACAAATTTTGTGACCTAAAAAGACGGTCTCCGTTAGACGAATGTTAAAATTGCGAAAGAAAGAAAAAATGGTTTAAGTTAATCACAAACCTCAGATGCAGGGATGTTAGGGAACGAAGCACCCAAAAGCTTAATAGTATACTCTCTAACAAACATCCCATTGTTTGGATACGGATAAGAAACAGTGGCTGCATCCCACAAAGGCTCGGTTAACGCACCTGATTCCACCTGAAATTTTCACCATAACAGTAAGTGTGACAATATCAACCGATTTACTTATGAAGGTATCAGCCTCCTAAATTGTTTTGTTCATCGATTTTGACTATATTTAAAAGAGAAACTACACAAAACAAAAACAGCCTTAACATCTTTATCCTAATTTTAGCAACCAAATTAATTTTTACGCTGATTTTAGTATGGTCCTTTTACGCTGGTTTATTAAAATTTGCTGATGTGGCGTCTCAAGTATTTACATAAATCCCACGTAACATATGATGTGGCAACTACCAACTATTTTAAAAACGATCATATATAACTTAAAAGTAGTTAATGAATGTCACATCATATGCCATACAAGATACACGTAAGCACTATAAAATGCCACATCAGCGACTTGTAATAAACCAGCATAAACAGAAACCGCTACCAGTGAAAGTAAAATCATACAAGCATATTAACATGATGTGGCGTAAGATGAGACAATGACACTAAGGCGTATTTCTGGTGAAATCAGTTAAATGGAGCTGATTGCTACAATCAAACATACATTATTAGCCCTTTTCCAGTTTGCCCATAAATTTGATTGCTAAAATTAGAGAAAAAGAACAGCGAGCGTTTCTATTTCATGTTATTGCCCTTAAAAACAAAGACTGACCGATTCAGAATATTACTATGCTAGCCCGCCTTTCAACATTTAAACAATACACTTGACTAGCAAAAAGAAAAATACCAGGCAGAATAAATGCTGTAACACTAAAACATGCAGCTTGAATCCCGGTTTATGAAACGTGTCAGTCAACACAGCAAATATTTCTTGCACAATCAGCACAAAATAAGACCGATAGAACTGGTTGCAAAACTCGGAGTTCTGCAAAGAAAACAATCAAATTTAGTTGCATACACAAAATTAAAACTAATACCAAAAAAATGGTCTAAAAAACATGTACCTGAAAGTTCTTAAGCATCTCCAACAAAAGATTAAGCCCAGTTTCAGCAATGTTTCTCTCAGTGTGCCGAAATGCCCACATCACAGAATCCATTACAAGTTTTAATTGCTAATGTAAAAAAATATATATGTATTAGACTTGTAGAATTAGCATAATTGAAATTGATAAAAAAAAGAACATAAAAAGTAAAAACAAACCTCGGGTGACAACAATATTAAAGCTTGGAAACAATATGTAGCAATAGCTCGAAGTAATGAAAAAAACTTGAGTCGGTGCTCAGGGTAATCTTCAAAATTCTTGGTTATCATCTGCCAAAAATAACAAATACAGAATGACGTCAAATTGGTTTTTAATTGACATGCATTTAAATTATTTTTTAAAATACAACACTTAACCAAAATATTATTACCTCGAGAGTGCACTGGAAAACAGCCTCAAATATACGAGGAACATCATCTATCATTGCACTCTTATACCTGTATTTTATACGCAACGTTCACAAAAGCAAATCAGGCCGTTAAAAAGGATATGTTTGCAAATGATATTAATAATGCGACTCCTTTACTTATAAGCGAGTCGTAATCAAGTCAAACAGACCGAAATTCATCTATCATGTATATAATTTTGCAGAAACCTGTCATGCTGGCTCTTTTAAAAAAACAGAACAAATGTCCCAAGTCACGTACTTATTTATAATGGTGGCAAACAAAGACAAAACTTCCGATTCTCTAGCATCAGGCAAGTTTCTAGCATAATCTCCAAGCACGGGGTCCATCATTGGGGGCACAAACTGTTTTCCAATTTGTGGTTGATCTTCAGCTTTGTCCAGAAAAGTCTCAATGAGCTTAAGTGTTTCCCTCTTCACAGATCTGTAAAAAATATGCATATAAGTAAAATAGTTTAACCTAACACTAGATACATCATAAATAATATTAAAGTTAGCCACCTTAAAAGTTTCACATAGGAAGTCCTAGAAGCATAAGGACCCCCTTCAGCAATGCTAGATGAAATAAGCTCGCTGTACATTCTGTTCAATGCAACATATTGTTTATATATTTTGAGGAAAAAAGTGAAGATACAAAAAAATGAGCCAAAAAGAAAGTAACTTACTTATAAACATTAAGCATGTCCAAAAAGATTAGAGTTATCTGTGGTAAGAAATAGGTTCCAAGTGCACTGGCAGCACTCGTATTTGTCTGACAACAATGAAGAATGCACATATAAATTCAAATAAGTGATAAATAGAATGAAAAATTCGATCAAAATATATGTTAAGTGTTAAAACACAAACCTGCAATATGTTAAGCACAGTCCTAATAGCATCTTGATCCTTCAAAAAATCCACATTACCACGTGCATGTCCAATAATCTCAGCCCATTTCTGCATATTAATGCAATCGTAAGACAAAACAATCCAGCATTTAAATATAAAAAATTAAGTTCTTATAACAGAAGCATGCCTGATTAGGAAGACTCATCAGCCTCTGCAAATACTCTTCCCGTTTTGATATCTCAGATTCTGCTTGAATCATATGACCAACCTAGTAACATGTTTGCGGTCAAATAGTCAATAATGTCCAGTAAACACTACTACTTGTAACAAAAACATGAAATTTCAAATTGAGAATCTTGGACTTACAGATTCATAGAATGAATGTATCTGGTGAGGCTCAAGGTCTGCAATGGTGGTTGGTAGAGTTGTAAGCAGCTCTGAAACAAACGCGTCGTTTTCTCCAACCTGTTACCAAAATAAGTTAAAA
Organism: Bidens hawaiensis; assembly: GCF_021521415.1. Lineage (NCBI taxonomy): Eukaryota > Viridiplantae > Streptophyta > Magnoliopsida > Asterales > Asteraceae > Bidens > Bidens hawaiensis. Next base: position 168,963 of record NW_027493070.1, on the reverse strand, counting down.
CCATCTATAATAATTGAGAAATTAATTAATCATATAAAAAACAGTTAGAAGATAGTATGCGTTGCCTGCACAATAACAAACTTGCGCTTGCACTTTTGGACAATCTTCAAAAACGTGTCACACGCCATGTCCTAAAATCAAAAGTCAAACCTCTAATTAGTAACTGCACTAAATGTACATAAGACCCTACCATAGGGGGTCTCACCGGAAGCAGCCTCTCTATCCCTATGGGGTAGAGGTAAGGCTGCCTACATCTTACCCTCCTCAGACCCTACCATAGCTTTGCTATTGGTGGGATATACTGAGTACGATGATGATGATGATGATGATGATGACTAAATGTACATAAGATAATACCATTAATAAAATAAAACCTGAACTCCTGGATGTGTTTCATGCATGAACTCAAACAGCTTATTTATAACAGTTTTAAGAAACTTCCAGTGGGCCCGCAAAAATCTTGGATATTGTCCAACAACATACATTATGTTACTCGCGATGACAGCTTTGTTGTCTTTTCCTTTAGTTATCTCACAAAGATTCAACAGATCGCGAATAACCATGACAAGAAACCTGTTTTCCTGTTGGAACAGAAAGACAAGATTAAAAACGATAGCAAGATAGATAAATATAGATGGCAATAATGTTAGGGATGAGCTCGGTATCGTACCGGTACCGGTACCGAAAATACCGATCCCTAAAATCACAAAAGCTTGGTACCGATACCGGTACCGAAATATTCAGTTCGGTACCGGTATTGAAGGTAAAAATGCAGGAAATACCGGTACCGTACCGGTACAGGTATCATACCGATCCCAAAACTCAAAACTTTGGTACCGATTCGGTATCGACGGTTCCAAATCGGTACCAATTTCAGTACCGGTACCGGTACCGAATTTGCTCATCCCTAGATGACATTTATAAGTTGACAAAAAAAAAGGAAACAATAAAGTGGTTACCTGTTCCTCCATCATGGACCCAGAAATGGATCCTATGGCCCAACATAGTGTGTTCAGGTTATTCCAAGTCCAATCCTCACCGTTAAGTTGTTTACTCAATTTCTTCAGCATCTGTGACACCCAGAAATACAAAAAAAAAATGTCACCACATTATGGATTGAAAGCCAGATACTCAACAAAAGATAAAACAAATATCAAAACTATACCTGCTTTTCAGTATCATCATGATCAAGATGTGACAAATAGATAAGTGTTTCCCTCATAATCTGCAAACATTTAGTTTCTTAAGCAATAGACAAAAAATAACAATAATGGTAACATCAGCATCAGATTCACAGTTTGAATGATTTTCAGTTAGTTGTGAACATTTGGTCTATTTACCTTATACTGAACAAGAACATCATTATCTTTCAAGGTTTCACGAACAATATTCCCGTTTTCGTCTTCCACAATCAAAACCTCTTCGGGTTTTGCCATACGAGATATCATAAGTGTTCTTAATTTTGACATGGGTCCCGCATAAAGTTGTCGTCTTTGCATCAATTGTGAAGCAAGACCATCACCCATACCAGGAAGCAGTGGCATCTAAATCAGTAAAAAAAATGTTCAGCTTCTTCAGTGCATCAACAAAAGCAAGGTAAAATTTTTAGATAACTTAGCGTTTAATTGACTAAATGTACATCAAGTATTAAAAAACATCATGGCATACTTGCAATCCCATCATGTTTGCAGTTGCAGCAGGGTTTTCAAGATTGTGGCTTGCCTCAAAAAGCTCTAATACTAAAGAATTCCAGTAGTCTAAGCAGACCTGTTGACCATAAACAAGAGATTAAACAAATTGTATCTTACATGAATAAAAAACCAAATAACAACACACCTTGAAAACCTCGGTATCATCAACATAGGAGATGTTGATGAGATACTCAAGGCCAATCAGAAGGGAATTGATGTTTTCTTGTGAAGACTCCAGTACACGAATATGATGCTGCATGCAAAATAAAGCAGTATCAGATGCTCAACTTATTGAAAGCAATGAACCTATTACACCAAAAAGTAGCATTAAAAAAAAGCATGCCTTGTAAAATGAAGTGAAAAACAATGCCAGATTCTGGATAAACGCCTGAAATAAATATATATGATGAGTTTTATCAAGATCAGACACATCAAGTATAAACGTAATAAAAACTCTGAAATAGTGTGTACCTGTTCTTCACTAGAGCCATTTGCATACGCGTTGGGTATATTCGTATTTGTTGGAAGAACAGTCTAAAACAAAATAACACCACCATTAACAAATTCAACTCCAAAAACTAAATATTATATCAAACCATTATTTAAAATTCCATTTACCTGGAGCTGGGCCATTAATATGTTGTACATGTTAACATACTGTCCATTGTAAAAATCCCCAAAATTAAGAGCTGCAACCTGTCACCATGATTACCATTTGCAACCATTATCAGAAAAATCAGAACTTCAAAAAATGCAAAAGAAAATATATAAAAAAAATTACCTCTGTTAAGCACTGAATAGTCAGATTACGGTATGAAGGTACAGGGAAAAACTTAAGAAGTGTTTCCAGCTGTCACAGATAATAGCATCAGTTTTAATTTCATGAAAAGTTAACCAGAATAATTATATCAAAATTAAAAAAAAATACACACCAGTGGAGATTCAAATATATATCCCAAAGGAATCCATGAAAGATAAGCATGCAATGTTGCCAAAGTGGCTCTGATAAGCTCGGTTCTTTGAGATGCTGACAGTACATACAAGCATAACTCATGAATGAGTTGAAACTCACTGTTCCCGCCCAAAAAAAAGAACTTTAGTACAATTAAAGATATGATCAATAGCAAATTAAAGAAATAATGTAATGCCTGTTCAAAGATTGTTTGAGCTCTTTTATTTTCTGTTGAGTCATTTCACCCCTTGAGAAATCAAACACTTCCTCACTTAAAAGCTGAAAAAACAAAAATCAATACTTAACAGTAAACACCATTTAACTAATAATAAGTTAAATAACAATAATCTAAACAAACGGGATATGATATTTCAAACATACTTTCAGTATAACCATGCAGTTCTCACAGATTGTTTCGCTTGTTTTTGCAGCTGTAACCAGATCAGGAATAAAGCTACGCCACCTGGCAGGCCACTCGTGCTTCAAAACCTGTATATTTATGCATTCACAATTCATTAAGTCAACCATTAAAGTCAGTGAAACGTATAAAAGTACCGCATATAATTACTAAACAAAACCTGACCTGGACTAGTATAATGTTGAGTTTGTTGACATACAACCTTTCTTGTCGAAAAGAACCCTCGTTGCTTGAAAGCTAAAAACAGAAATAAATACTTAAAAAAAAAGTGATCGTAAAAAATGAAAATAGCATCAAAAGAAGTAGAACTACAGCGTGCGCACCTTCACAATAACATCAGATATATAATTTTTCATTCCATCACGTTGTTCGACAGGTAAAACATTCCACCTGTACTTGACTACACCTTCAAGAACCTGTAAATAACAACATTATCGTATTTTAACTGCCAGCATACCGTATTTTTGTTCATCCTATTTAAAACCACATTAAGCATGCCAAAGTCCATTTGAAAACCACAATAAACTTGAAAGCTAGGGAACCAATATAGGCCATTAAATTCAAAAAAAGAACAGTCCAGATCAGTTCCCTGGTCCTCAAGTTTTGTGTGGCATATTCAGCATATATAAAATAGAGCGCAATGAATAATGCATTTATAAAAAAGATAGAAGTAATGACCTGTAAAGCAAAGAATTTGGTATTCAAGTTCTGTGTGTTTGAAAGAATGTGAACCACTTGAAGCCACATATCGGGATTATTTTGCAATTCCCGCAAAATATGATCAGCAGCAGCCCTCTGCAGTGTAAATAACATGCTAAGTAACAACACTTAAAAGTTATAACAAGAAGAGCAAAATACGCTACAATTTTGAGATAATTAGGGCTGTAAACGAACCAAGCATTCGGTGAACTATTCAGCGAAAAGTTCGTTTAGGTTCGTTCGATTAATAAATGACCAAACATGAACAAAAAATTCCGTTTGATTAGCTATAAATTGAACATGAACAAAAAATTCCGTTCAATTAGCTATAAAAATGAACATGATAATGTGTTGGCAAACGCTTGATAATGTGTTCGTTTATGGCCATATTTACAAGTACCATGTTATCAATGTATATGTAAGCTAACATATAAATATAAACCTTCCAAAAAACACCAACACAGACATTGTATGTGTTCACTTGCGTAGGTTCATTTGTATCCGTAAACCCCAAACAAGTTCATTTCCTTAATAAACAAACACAAAACAAAAAATCTTGTTCCGTTAGACGCCTCCTGTGCACCGTTCGCCGTGGACAGTTCGCTTGTGCAATACAAGCTTAACGAACAAGCACGATTCGATTGCAGCCCTAGAAACAAGTACTAATCACTTAAACACTAATCAACAAAAATTAAAGCCCTAATCAGTCTAATCAGCAAAAACTAAAACCCTAATCCTAAACAAAAACAATCGGCATCAACAAATTCCTATAGATTTGATACAAACACACACAAGCACAAAATTAGGGAAAATTAGGGCACAAATGAAGAGTACAAATACAAACACAGATACAAAAATTAAAGCCCTAATCCTAAACAAAAACAATCAATATCAACTCATTCCTATAAATTCAGGACATTTGTTACAAACTCACATAAACACAAAATTATGGCAAGATAGGGCTCAAATAAAGAGTACAAATACAAAAATTAAAGCCCTAATCCTAAACAAAAACAATCAGCATCAACTAATTCCTACAGATTCACAACGTTTGTAGTAAACTCACATAAACACAAAATTAGGGCAAATTAGGGCTCAAATGAAGAGTACAAATACAAATACAAAGCCCTAATCCTAAACAAAACCAATCAACATCAACTAATTCCTATAGATTTGCTACATTAACACAAAATTAGGGCAAATTAAATACAAATACAGATACTAAAGCCCTAATCCTAAACAAAAACAATGAACGTCAACTAATTCCTACAGTTAATTATAAACACAAAATTAGGGCTAAAATGAAGAGTAGAAATAGAAATAGAAACCTCATCTTTAGATCCAGTGCCGTAAAACGCAGCAACAGTAGCGTCAAGCACACCGACGTCAATCGGCTTACTTAAGTCCCTAAGCTTCTCCGCCGCCATCGCACAGTTTTGATTGATTGTTACGAACCTGAACCAAAACCCTAGGGTTTTATATAAGCGAACGAAACCCTAGCCTAGAAGAAGAATAAGCGAAATGAAGAGAGATGGATAGCTTGAGATTGAAGCACAAGGAAGAAGTGTAGAGAGAGAGTTGGAAATTGATATATATATATATATTGATTTGTATTTCCCTCTGTGTGTGTGGTTTTATAGTGTTGTTATTATTGTTGTTGTTGGGTTTTGAGGGTTTGAATATCCAAGGAAAAGAAAGGTCTCGAATCCATTCCTCTAAATTAGGGATGTTTAAAGTTTTTACAATATCACACTACGGATTGAGCAAATTCTATGCGGGTGTACCGAATCGGTACCAAAGTTTTGAGTTTCAGAAACGGTACAGTATCGGTATTTCCTGAATTTTTACCTTTAATACCAATACCGTACCGGTATTTCGGTACCGGTACCAATAATTTATGATTTTCGGGACCTGGATTTTCGGTACCGATCTCATCCTTATATCTCACTACCTCTTTTGTTGATTTACATTTTTTCTCTACTACTAGTGGGTTTTGGTCGGTTGTAAAAATCCCGACTAGGCATCGATTAATCATTGATTAATTCTGGTTGAGGGGGGTCTACACTCTACGCTACGACTGGCTTATATCCTTGTGTTTGGGTGGGTAAGGGGAAGCACCTTACAAGGGTGTCCCTTTTGTTAGGCTGAGAGACCGTGGGTTTGTTGCGGGGCAAGTGGTGTTGAAAGCTTGCTTAGAGAATCAACACATGTTTATCATTTTTGTTTTTGATACAGTTGGTTTCTTAGCCATGGAGGCTGTGGAATTTTTGAGCTAAATTCAACGGGTGGTGTATTATTTGGCCCCTAAGACTTCAAATTTTGTTTTTAGTATGATTGGTTTCGTTATTCAAAAGGGGGTTGTGGCGCAGCTTGTTGCCTGTTTACCTGTCACTTTATTTTAATCGGCTTGTTTTTTTAATGGCGTTCGAAAAATATGAGGTGGATTTGACGGATTAATCGCTAGTTCCCAACGAACGACAAGCGATTTTTATAACGCTTGGAATCAACTCGATTTGTTACGGTGTCAATATGAGATTGACAAGATTAAAACAATGTGGATGTGGCACGTGGTAGGTGGTAGGTGGCTTTATTTGATTATAAGAGAATTAGAGAAAGGAGTTATGAAATTTGTTTATGGTTTATTTTAGATACGTGCTCGTAAACTGGATAGGTTAATTATTTTGTCATTATTTGTTTCGATTTTTGGATTAATAAGTAATACAATTACGTTTTGATTATGTTATCGGATTTAGTTTATATTATGTGTAGCGTGTGTTAAGGATGTAAATTTGCAACGTGTTTGTGTATGATTGTGTAATGATTGTATGTGTATCCATATTTATAATAGAAACAAAACCGTATAATTAAAAGTTAGATAAGGATATTGTTTAATATTTCATTGATATTGTTATAAATACCTTTGTTGTCGTGCGTTATAAAAAGGCAATACAACCTACGGTAGGATTCATGGACGACGAGAGTTATGTAGCTTGTAGGATTCGGAATATATACTGGGAATATGCTTCATACCTGACGTTACGGACTATTATTAATGGAGATAAAAATCAAGACTTCAGTTGTAAAATGACTATATAGCATATCTAGCTTGAACATCAAGCATTTAGCTCATTAAAACAATACGAAAGATAGTATTTATCTGACATGAACTGTTTAAATATAAATACATGAGATAATATTATACGATGTAATAAAGTAGTAGTCTTCTAAGTTCTAACTATCACCATGATGTGTATTTAGACAAAATGTTTATTAAACCACGTAACAGTACAATAATACAATGCCATTTAACTTTATGTACAAACATGAAACAACATGGTGTGTTTAACATTGTGTTTATTTGGTAGTTTTATGTCACGTAAGGAGAGTTCAAATTCAAAATTTTGAAAGGATATGGGTATCGACATTTGCACACCTACGCAAAAATTTGTATGTTTTTCACATAGCAGTCCAGCTAATATATGTGAAATTAAAAAGATAGTAATGCTTCCTGACTTTATCAAGTAATTATATGGTGTTAGGAAGGGATGTCTCTTCCTTTCGGTAAAGGATTTCATAACTTATGCTCACTTCGAAGTTTTCAAGAGTTTTAAGGGGAGTTTTGTGTGGCATGTGATATAATTTTGTTCTTAGAGTTAGGAGTGGCATCTCAGTTTAATGAAATACAAATGTAAGGCATGAACATGTCATTCAAGAAACAATTTATGAACGAGGATGAGTTAGCTAACATAAATTCTAGCTTTATGTATTTCTTGTGCTTATTTCTCTTTTACTTCAAAATTAATTTACATAACCCACATGTCATTCAAGAAATATTTTACGTACAGTCAAGTATTTTAAACGTTGTCGTTAAATTTAAATATAACTCATTCACCATATGCTTTTTCTTCTTGCATATACATCTATAAGCTTTACAGTAATATGTTTTCTTCTTTAGGTAATCAAAAACTCATGTTAACACTTATAGTTTAGCCTTGAATATGATATACCACTATGTATAGTAATGAGTATGGTCAATGTAGATTTGAGAATCAAGGTCTAACTCGTTCAAGTGACCATACTTTGTACGATCAATACACAATTTGATTATGCATTGATCGTCCAAGATAGTCCATGTTTTTTTATACTCATAGACGTTTCTCTTTTTTCATTAATTTCATGGAATGCGTGCTATCAAAGTTTGACTCGTTTAGTTCTCTGAAGCATAAGCTGGTAGAGTCCATATATGATTTAATTGTTCTTTAACCGTCATATCTTTTATCTTTCTTTGTTTACTGTGGCATCCCACATCGGTTGGGGAGGAGAACTAAGCCTTCTTTATAAGGAGGTGGATACCTTCCCCATCATAACGCGTTTTGGGCGCTTAACGGTAGTGGATAAGAGGAAAACTCCACAGTTAAGCGTGTTCCAAAGCAGACAATATTATGGTGCGGCGGTAGCTGGGCTGTTACAGATTGTTTGTAACACCCTAGGCAAATCCTACATCGGCCGTGGACATGAGAGATTCTTGGTTCATAAGTAAATGTTCTGCCTCTTAAATCACCAACGCGTTTTGGGCTTAACGGTAGTGGACGAGAGGAGAGTTCCACAGTTAAGCGTGCTCAGGTGGGAGTAGTAGCAGGATGGGTGACCTCCTGGGACGTCTCCACCTGGGCAACCAAAAACAAATCTGTGAGCTCTACGTGAGCAAAGCAGACAATATTGGTGGTGCGAGGGGCCGGATGTTACATCTACATCTTTCATTTGTCTAGGCACGTACTATTATTAGAATAAAGAAAATGCATTTTACAATTAGTGTGCTGAATTGATGCATTTTCATTTGTCTGTGTATGTGTTGTTAGAATAAAGAAAATACATTTTACAGTTAGTCTGTATAAGCTGATATATTTTTATAGTACCGGCCTAATTATCATGATCATCCTTAGCATTGGGTTCGATCATACTTGTAATGGTGTACTCAAAATTTTATAGATGGTCGTATCTTAAAAGTTATAGGAATAAAACTAATAAAACATGCACAAAGTTAATTGTAATATTAGAATAATAATAATAATATTACTATTTTTATGTTCATCGCTTGTCGAACAGGTATTATACGCACAACTCTTTTTCAAATGAAATCGACACCGAAACATGTATAAAAAGGAACACATCGCAATGGTACATTTGGAATTCTATAAACATCATATTTCATATTTCAAAAGTTATACAAGAAAAATAGAAAAAAAAATTTGTTAATGGGTCATGTGTCAAAAGGTTGTTGGAAAGAAAATACAATAGTAAACTTATATAATCTTACGGAGTTATTGAAAATTGTTTAGGGACTGTATAGTAAATTATAGAATCTGTGTATTGATACGCACAACTCCATTTCAAATGAAATTGACACCGAAATATTTATAAAAAGGGACACATCGCAATTGTGTATGTGGAATTTTATAAAACATCATATTTCAAATCTTATAAAAGAAAAATAGAAAAAAAATTGTTAATTTCTATATCTAAACTAGTATTTACGTCACCCGCGTTGCGGTGGAGGTGTAAAACCGTGCATTTACATCCACTCCACTCGAAAGCATGAAGTTACCACCACCACCGCCTTCGTTTGACATCCTCTCTCCTGCAGCCAGTGACTAACGTTAACCATTAAGAAAACTGAACAAAAAGTAGACGTAAAAACGTTGAACCACACACGCTCAGTGCATCGTGTTAACACACAAAAATTAGACCAACACATAAAATATAGAAAAAAAAATAACCAAGTCAACTTAACATCTATGCGTTGTGGTGGGGCTATTAAACGGGAAAATGGACATAAAAACGCTTAACTACACACATGCATTGCAACGCGTTAACTTGTTAAATTCAAACGTAAACATTAAACAAAAAAACTATAAAAGATGAAAAGTATAAGACACCAAAGTTGAAAGTGGAAAAATGTTGATGACTAAAACTAAAATATATTTTATGACATATTTGTAAACTACGAAAAAGTGTAGGAACCAAAAGTAAAAAAATGAAAGTTATATAAAAAAATATTACATGGTACAAACTTTGATGCACAATGTACAAACAACTAATGCACATTTCTCTCGCTTTTATTATTATATAAATTTCTATATATAAATGTTAGAACGACACATTAATTAATCTTTAAGTCCTTTCCTAAATTTCATTAAATACTAGTTGAATATAAAATGATATTCTTTTCTTAATTTTCATTAGTGTCAAACTTGCTTCTTCATCACTAGCCACACCTAACCAACACCACCCTTGTTAGGTATGCTCTTATGGAGTCTTGAAAACTTAACTATAGTTGCATGGGGAGGCTAAGGACACATTGGCTACTGTTCAAAAAGTGATCGGGGCGTGGTGTATGTGCAATTAACAACTTCATAATAATTGATACGGGTTAAGGCGAGCAACACCAAAGATACAACAGGGATGGAGGTTTGGAAGGAAGATGAAACGTGACGATGGGAAGAACCCAGAGTGATTTAACATTCAATAATGGCTACTCGTGGTTGATAATGATATGTTTAATTACATAAAAACTAGTTAGAATAACAAAACTTTAAAAGAGCAAAACTACTCATACAACCTTAATTACAAAACTTGCTTTAAATGTAGTAACAAAAGTTTCAAATATAAAATATGAGAAATTTCAATTTAGATTATACAAACTCGTATCTTATACAAGACATAAAAAAAGAGTTTGAGATTGACTTCCTACATGCTTCAAGCTCATCTTTTACTTGAGACTGATCTCGATAAAAGCTAAACTTGAGAATCGTATTTGAATTGCTTGCTTGACTCATTCGAAGGCATACCTAAAGGTCTAACGAGCCAATCTGCTCGTGAACTACTCAAGACCGGCTCGTTAAAAACTCAACTTAAGCCAAGCTTAAACGAGCTCGAGTTTGAGAAGCTCGGGCTCGCTCGATAAAAACTCGATTAAAACTAGCTAAAAAAACCTGACTTGAAACCTAAGTAGTTGATGCGGAAATACGTCGGATATCGGTAATTTTAATATCATGCAATATGTATATATATAGCACTTTAACACTAACAATTCAGTATACTCTTCTACTATTAACAAATTATCTTTTTATAACTTGCAAAGCACTAATAATTGTAGCAATTAGAAACTGATTAAGACTCAAAACACCAATGTTAAATACTAAAAGTTGAAAATCAAGACTAGAAAACACTGATATGGGGAATATCAGTGAAATATCGGTTAATATCGCCGATATTATTGGTGCTGATATTCCGACCGATATTTCACATGAGGATCGATACCACGGAAATTGACCGCATAGCTTGAAACAAGTCGACCCAAGCTCGGATCGGGTCATGGCTCGACTCATTGCCTCGATCATAGGTCCATTATACTTCAAGCTCGAGCTCGAGCCTAGTTGATTTGCTTTGTTTAATTTCGAGATCAAGCTCGAGCTCTAATTCACTTTGACTCGACTCGTAAACAACCCAACCCTAATTACAGTACACGCGTAAATATTTAAAAAGTGAAAGGGCACTCAATTGAAACAACTTTAAACTCGAGGGGCACTCAATCACAATCACATTTACAATTACAATTACAAACCCTAACCCTCGATCTTCATTTCATTTCTGAATCGAATTCAATGGCAACATTTGGGGCAAATCGGTTGGCTACAAATCTTGTAAAAGCCCTAAAACCATCATCACCTTCAACGTCAACGGCGATCAGAGCCTTCAGCGGCCTCGTTAACAGCGAAATCACCAGCTCACACACTGCCAAATGGATGCAGGTTTGCTTCAATAATGCTTGTTTTTGTTATGTTAGGGTTTATTTGTGATTAATGTCTGTTTGTTTGTTTAAAGTTTAAAACTTTTTGATTAATTTGGGGGTTTTATTTATTTATTGATTGATTTATTTTATGTATGTGAGATCACGTGGTTACGGTGGTGTAGAACTCAATAGGCGGTAGTCGGGTGGTTGGGTATTGACTAGCGAATGAATCGGATTGGAATTTTATATGTAATTTTTTGTAATTATGTGTGTTGTGAGTATTATATAGATATATTTGAAAATTTTGAAAAATGAGTATATTTTTTCAAATGCATAAAAGATTTTGATGGGTACGATTTTAGGGGCCGATTAGGTGAATTCGAATCAATATTTTGACAGTGAATTGGTGTAAGTGTGACTATGTGTGGATACTGTTTGTTTGTTTGGTTTTCGGTTTTTCCCTAATTTAATAGTGGTTTGAGGTTTTGTTAATTTGGGGGTTTTTATTTATTGATTTATTTGATGTGAGATCACGCGGTTAGGGTGGTGTAGAACTTGCTAGACGCTAGTCGGACGGTTGGGTAAACGGATTGGAATTTATATGTAATTTTTAATGATTATGTGTGTGCGTATTTGAAAATAAGTAAAAATTTTCAAATACTTTAAAGATGTTGACGGGTAAGATTTTAGGGGTCAACTAGGTGAACTTCAATCGGTAGCCCTCCGACGACATCTGATTAATCGGTGCCTAATCGCGACTTTTCAAAATTATACACACACGCACGCAAAAGTTTGTATATAATTTTCAAAATAAGTATAATATTTCAAATACTCCAAAGATTTTGACTGGTAATATTTTAGGGTCATGAGTGGTAAATTTTCCCATCGATTGATTAGGTAAAATAATTTTTTAAAGTTATAAACACACACACACAAATTTTATATGTAATTTTCAAAACAAGTAGAATTTTTTAAAAACTTAATTTTGACCGATTCTGACCTTTTAGGGCTCGATTAGGGACATCGAATCGGTAGCCTAGTTGCGGTTTTTACAACACTGCATAAATACCGTAGTGTTTTCCATCTTTTGAATGCTTTTGGAAGTTGCAACATTTTTTCTTTTGAAGAATTTTACTTCTTGATTACCATTCTGATGTTGGGAATCAAAAGCGTGTGTTGCATATGTATTTTGAACACTCTATACTTTGTTCTTTAACTCTTTATTAATATGTTACAAGATGAATCGATATGGCTGATTTTCAAAATTTAAGAAGAAAAAAGAGAACGTTTGGATCGGTTTTTTAATATTCCGTTCGTAATTTTACAAAACAAAGGCATATGAATGCTTTCTGCAATCTATGACTTAGTACTCAAAATATTTTACCCATTCCTTGAGAACTACTCAGTATTGGACAACGACTACTAAATGCAAAACCAATTGAAATGGAAGCATGCACCGTGTTTTTCCTCTCATTATGTCCTGCACATGCATGAGGCCTACATGAGAGGCATAACATGCATAACATGAAGCAGACTCACATCGCATGTCTTTGTTTTATAGAAATAGTGAGAAATATCGTAAAATTGATTCACAGATTGTTTCTTTTCTCTTCTCTAATTTTTGGTAGATTAGCCATCTCGAGTCGGCTTGTAACAAATGGTACTTTTATTCCCGAACCAAATGCCTCCAAAGTAAGTTGTCATAATTAAGTAGTTGAATTTGCTTATTCTGAATCTATAAGCAGGTGAGCTGTTTAAACTTTTAGTATATAATTCTTTCAACAGTGGAGTAACCTGGCGTTTACGATTTTAAGTTTGCTTTCAGGAATCATGCATGAACAACTTTTTTGTATGAGATTTTTTCTAGTTATAAATATTTAATTTATGGCAGGACACAACTAAGAAATCTCCAATGGAATTAATCAATGAAGTCCCGCCCATTAAAGTTGACGGAAGGATTGCTGCTTGTGAAGGAGGTCTCTCTCTCTCTCTCACACACACAGAGCTGTTATAATTTTATGCAGCAATAAAGGTGACTTAATGGGTGGGCCCGATAATGGGTTAAGGTTGGAAGTTGGAACATATCGTTTATTGTACAAGTTGAAACGGGTCGTGTCAGGTCGGCTGGACCAGTCAACATTGTTTCCTCATTTTATTAATAAATTTTACAAATAGTTGATCAAGAGTTTTTCTGCACCAAAATGTAACAAATTTTCGCCTAATTTTTATTGCATGTAATGGACTATGATTTACCTGTAGTCGGTTATATTCAGTTCCGACGTCTTTAGCTGACGTGTCAGCTTATATGGCTGCCAAGTTTAAGTTGGTTATTAAAATGGATTAATGGCATGTTTGTTTGTTAATTTGATGTTTTGAATGATTGCAGACACCAATCCTGCGCTTGGCCATCCTATCGAATTCATATGCCTTGACAAAAGCGAGCCAGCTGTTTGCAAGTACTGCGGTTTACGATACGTTCAAGACCATCATCACTAAATTCATCTTAAAACTCCAGTGCTAACATGGCATGTATTCAGCTTATTACTTTGCAAAACCAGCCTTTTGTGTTTCAATTTCAATGCTGCAAAAACATGTTATTCTAAACCTTTGTAATGTTTCTTGACATGCTTGCAAATAAGAATACAGTTGGTGTAATATTTGATATCAATCTGTTGCCTAAACTGGATGATTGATGTATTGCATGATTGCCTAAACTATTGATTTTCTTTTAAGGTATGATACCAACCAACATACACCATAAGATTTTCTTTTAAGGTGTAATATTTGATACCAACCAACATACACCATAAGTGTCAAGTTTTGCATAAGTGGTGTAGATTATAACAAGTTTTGCATCGATTATTAAACGTGAGAATTTTTTGTCGGTTTTAAGTGTAACTGGTGTAAAAGTTAGCATACAAGTGACCATATTGTGGTTCAAATGGCCTACTAATCTATTAAGTAAAAAGATTTTATAACTGTCATGGTTCATTTCAAACATTTGAATTGTTATAGCACCTCCATCAGGCTATGTTGCGCGGGGTCCTTGGCGAGCGAGATACCATTGCGGAGCAGGCTTGTGGAGTTCGTCTAGATGCGAAGTTTGGATTTGCGGACTTGGAGCGGACCTAGGGTGACTATGTGGAGCCCTCTCACATAGAGGTGCACAAACCGGATATTTTTAGGAACCGGAACCGGATAGGAACCGGTTCTGGGTTTGGTCAACAAAAGTCAAGACCGGTCGGGTAGGAACTAGTTCCGGGTACAGTCGGGTATTTTTCCTGGTTTTTTTGCGGTTTTCGCGTAGGGTTGGGTTTGACCGGGTATTTCCGGTTCCGGCTACGGCTTCGGGGTATCAGGTCATGCTTGCGGGCCGGGTACGGATATGAACTGGTTCTAGGTCGGGTCCGGAACCAGGTATTTTGTGCACCTCTACTCTCACATGCACGCAAACATATAATAATAATAATAATAATAATATTTCAGTGAGGTTTATAGAGTTTTGGTGCAGTTCATAATAATCCTTTAGCATTCATTTATCTGAATATAGGTAACCAGATGATTTATTTCATATTTTTTAAAAATTAAAATCTATTTTGTAATCAAATTTTTGCCATGCTGCATAAGCTAAAAACAGAAAGAAAAAAAACCCATCTCATCTTATTGCAACAAATTATTTCTTTCCTCAATAACATCAGTTATTCAACTAATAATAATAAAATTGCTAACCAATAAATTATACTTCCTGTTTGTATATCAAATCATTAACATCAGTAACTTCATCCTACTTTGACCAAATGGGTTGACCACCAAATGCCCCAAAACGCCACCCAAACACCAACTAATTACCATCACCGCCATCCTCACCCGCCAACATCCGCCTCTGCTGATGCTCAGCAACTTTATAATCAATCACCTCACGAAACAAAGCCGGATCAAGAACACAATCTTCACTCCCGTAAACTGCAGCCTGTACACTCGCCATAAGTTTAGCAATCTCTCTCCCCGAAAACCCATCGGTTTTCGCAGCGCCTTCTTTAATCATATCATTAGTCAAACCCTTAACCTCTATTTGCTGCTGTTGTTTCTCAAATAACTTAGAAAATAAACCCGGTTTTCTTGCACCTGCTTTGGTGATATATTTATCTAAATATAGTTTCAAAAGCTTAAACCTTTCTTCTTCACCTGGTAACGGGAATTCCAAAACTTCATCGATACGGTCTGCAACAGCCGAGTCAAGATCACCGGGCCGGTTAGTGGCTAAAGCCAGAACTATGTCTTTCGATTGGTCACCGGTTCGGAACAGGAGTGCGTTTAAAGCACTCCTTTGAGCTTCACTCATATAAGTCTTGTTTCGCCTTTAAAATAAAATAATAATTACTTTCTGTTAGTTGTAAGTTGTTATATATTAACTGCACTGAATAAGCACTCTTCATTATTTTAAAATAACATAATTAAGCTTTTATTTAACCATCAAAACAGGAATAAATTAGATGAACAAATTAATGTGTTAATCAATAACTTCCAAGTAAAAAAGAAACTTTATGTAAAAATTTGGTGTAAACATATTCCATAAAAATACTAATTTTAACACCAAAATACTGTGAAGTTTGGTGTATACAATTAGAGGTGTGCATGAAACCAAAAAAATCGACCCGTAACCGAAAATACCAGAAAACAAAACCGAAATAAGTCAATAACCGAACACAAACAAATTGCTGGTCTCGGTTTTGTATGCAATTAAAATTAAAAAAAAAAAACAAACAGAACCGAATGGAAGGTATGAATTTTAATTTTTTAATTTTGAATGCTAACTAGTTTATAAGAAGTTAATAAATAGTGGAACCCAAATATTTTAGTCCAAATGCATAATACTCATTAATCATATTAATTAACAACGGTTTAGACCCAAATTCATTATTTTGGGCCGATTTTTTTCAGCCCAAAAATTTCAAGCACAAATGGTAAAACCAAACAAACTGAATTTTCGGTTTTTAGTTCGTTTTTAGCCCATCAATAGAACAAATTAACACGTGTCAGAAAATTAATAAAAGGAATTACTTACTCGCATAAAAACGCATCTGCTTCATCAATGAAAAGCAACAGGCCTCTATTGGACTTTTTGCCCCAATCAAATAACTGATGTATTTTTGTAACGGCTTGCGAACCTAACGGTGCCACATCACCACCGGTCATTAGTGCATAATCAAGCCCCTGAAACATTTCAACCCATATAAATATTTAAAAAAATATGAAACACAGATGGGCCAGGGTGAGTTGGAAAACATGAAAAAATTCATACAGATTTTTTTGCTAATTCTCGAGCCGCCATTGTTTTCCCAGTTCCTGGCGGGCCATAAAAGAGCATATTCCTGAACGGTGCTTGATGTAGCTTTGTATTGGCAGTTGCACCAGCTAACTGATGAATTCTCTTCTGCAGAGACGGGTTAAGAATCACGTCACCGAATGCCTTCCCCTTTTGAGAGTTTGACCCCTTTTGACCAAGAGTGGTCAACCCACGTGAGAAAAAGCCTGACCATGGAAATCTTCCTCTAGAAGATTCTCTGATTAGTGATGGTTGTCCCAATATTCTGTCTACGTAGCTCCAGGCAACCCGAGCACCTTCTCTGTATCGTAAAAAGATAATATTACATATATATATATATATGATATTGATTTGAACCAAGAATATATACAAGTGTGTGTATGTATTTATGTATGTATACCTTGTTGTGTAGATACCTGCAGCAAGAGCTGTGACACCACCAACCGCTACTATCAGCTTGTTTTGATCGGTTAATATTGTGCGTATCCCCCCTAAAAAAATTATTTACTCGTGCCGTTAATCTAAAGCATATAATAATAACCGTTAATCTAAAGCATATAATAATAAATTAATATGAAGTTCTAACAAGAGGTTGTGCAGCTTATGACATGCCAAAAACATAGGCTTGTAAACGAATCGAATGAACACGATCGGACACGGAACATTCAAACGAACAAGGTTTTCTTGTTCAAGTCCGTTCGTTAAGAAAATGAGCATGCTCACAGTATAAAAGTATTGTTCACGAATGCAGAAGAACAAAGGTAACTGAACATGGTTGAACGAACATAACTGAGTTAAATTAGTTAAATCAAATAAGAAGAACAATGTGTTGAGCCTAAAAAGTTATTAAAACTAGACTAAGCTGTAATGAGCCTAAAAGGATTAAATGAATATATTAACGAGCGTAAACTACCAAACTTAAACTAACATAAATGAACGTAAACAAACAAACATAAACGAGTTTGAATGAACGAGCGTAAACGGACATAAATATACAAACGAGGCATGTGTTCATGTTCGTTCGTTTAACTAAATGCACAAAGAACTTCCCACTTTATCCTTTTTAATGCTTTTAAGGCGTCAATATTCAATACACGAAGCCATTTCTTTAAAAAAAAAACTTAATTACCTCCAATGTGTTCAAATGTAGTGTTAATTGCAGAAACCCATTTCTCTCGTTCTGCATTTGCACGTTCCACCAACATCCGTTTATTCACATCTTCTGATAATTTAGCTTCATGGACTCTTGCTTCTGCGTCAGCCATAGTCTTAATCCGATATGTTTCTTTATCAATTTCAGCCTTTTCTCTTAGGGTTTGCCTCTTCTGTGCTTGAATATGCTCTTCTGTTGCCTGTCTCGCTTGTTCTTGCCTAACCGATGATTCTTCTTGCATTTTCACTAGCTCTTGGTTCCTTACTCTGTGATGCTCGTTTTCTGTCTGCAAATTAATTGTCATTTAATTAGAGAAAAGTACCTAAAAATGTGAGAAATTTGGTTGATAAATAAACCAAAACATCACAAGCGCGACGTGCCTGCATTCTTTTCCGTGCCAGATCATCCTCATACCGAGCCATCTGTGATTTATTTTGTGCTTGTTGCTGAGCTAGCCTTTTCTGTTCTTCATATATTACCTTTTGCCTCTCCTAGTAAACATGATGGACAGAAATATTCAAAATAATGCAAAACAAAATGTTTACATGAACATTTATGTGTTATGTTATAAAGATGAAATATTGATCAAACACTTGATTTAGCATTCGAATAAACAAGAACTATATAACAATTGTATAATATTAAAATATTAGAATAAAAAAATGTACTTCACATCGTTGAACATATGTTTTATCATAAAAATATCTTGAAACCAGGGCCAAAACTTACAGTTTCTGACTGAGCTTGCATTGCTTTAAACTCAGCCATTTTCGTTGCTAACTCCGCCTGCCTAGTCTCTTCCTGCTTCCTCATCAATTCAAAAACCTAAAAACACCATCAACCACACATTATTACCAAATCACTCGTAATTGCATAGAAAATTTAAGCTTAATTATGTTAGGAGCTCAATTCTATGCAAATACCGTACAGACACAGAGGTGTGCATGAAACCAAAAAAACCGAATCGATATTTATAAATTTGTATATTTTATTCTAAGTAATCAAAAAGAGTTTAATAAATATGTCACTCAGTTACTTTAGCCCAAATGTAATATAATCAATTAGTTAGTTATTGATTGACAGAATGATTTAAGCTCAAATTCATTATTTTGGGCAAATATTAATTTTTTTGGCACAAAATTTTCAAGCTCAAAATGCAAAACCCATGAAACTGAAACTGAAACCTAACAGTTTTCAAAATTTCAAAAAAAGAAGTTTCAGCTTTGGTTGACAAAACTTGACGGTTTGGTTTCATGCTTATGTAAAAACCGATATTACTGTTATGTAATAAAAACTGAAAAAACCCAACCCAACCGAATCGAATTTATAGATTATTATTATTCATTTTTTATTTCATGTAATCTATAAGAATTAACAACGGAACCCCAACCCAACCCAACCAAAACCAAAACCAAAACCAAAACCAAAACCCAAACAGTTTTCAACATTTCACAGACCAAAGTTTCGGTTTTTGAATCTAAAGAAGTTTTTAAAAAATGTTGGGTTTTGGTTGTGCATGTAATAAAAACCGAAAAAACCCAACCGAATCGAATTTGTACATTTTCATATTTTATTTTTTATTTAAAGTCATTTATAAAAATTTAATAAATATATAACAACCCAACCCCTACCCGAACAGTTTTCAACATTTTATAAACCAAAGTTTTGATTTTTTGTTCCGAACCGAACCGAATCTTGCACACATAATAATAATAATAATAATAATAATAATAATAATAATAATAAAAACTCAACCTTTTTGGCATCTTTGGATGCAGCAATCTTCTTAACAGCAGCAGCACCTCTCTCCAACGCCTCCGGATCAAAACCCGCCGAAGTTGTTCTGGGGTTGTCGTTACGAACACGCGCCGCCGCCGGTGGCTGTTCATTCTGCGGTGGTTTAGGGTCGATCACGTCACCGACAGCCGGAGATGGTGATGGTCTGCTGGTGAATGAAGGAAAGTTGAAGAAGCCTGAAGCTGAAGCCTTGGCCATTGGTGTAGTGAATGGGTTTCAATTGAAATTGAAATTGAAATGTGGGTTTGATTTGGTTGGAATTACAAGAATTTAATTTAATGGTGAATTGAAGCTTGAAGAAGAAGAAAGAAAACAAATCAAATCAAATCGGTTGCTGAAACTGGTTTTAAGTTTTAAAGGTTTATGTAGGGTTTTTTGGGCCTGTGTAATTAATAATTTTTATTTAATAAAAAGTTGTTATTATTAAAAAATATAGAAAATTAGAAATTTTGTGTGCTTTACCAAAATAACTTTTACTTGCTATCCTTTATTTGAATTTATTTGTCTCGGTTTTAGTTCTTTACACCAACGAATGTTAAGTTTTTTAGTTAAGCCACCCTATGTAAATGGCTTAATTAAAAAACTTAACATTCGTTAGTGTAAAGGGCTAAAACTGAGACATATATATTCAAATAAAAAAATAAAGAGTGAAAGTTATTTTCGTAAAGGACTCAATAAAGGAAAAAAATATATAGTTTTCTCTAAAAAAAAATTATAGACATTGTACAGTGTGAAATAGTGATTATACGTTTCTTTTACAATAATCTATAGGAATGAAAGTGAAATCCGAATCCGATTAAAAAGCCTGAAACCCAACGCAGTTCGGACGATTTTAGGATTAGTCTTGAATTTTTTTCGTGGGTTTAAAATTTGTAGTATACCCGATTACCTGATAATATACATGATGTACCCGATATAACTTTTTTTATATATTTGTTTTAGATATTATTTTTTAGTGTTCTACTTGTTTAAATGTACTCTTGTTTGTAATTTTTTTAGTTGTAGGCAAGAGTTTTTAAGGTTGCAATGGAAATGAGTGCACTACGTAGATGCAATGGAAATTTTTTGATAGTAGCTGTCATGCTACTTGTTTTTGTTTGAACCGTTATTATTATTATTATTATTTTTTTGGAATTTTGGAGAAATACTTATTTGTCGAAACTTGTTTATGACAATTATTTGAGACATTTTATGTTAATCATTGTTTATAATCGTTTACTTATATTTTGTCAAATCCCGACGAGTTTTCAGCCGATACACCCAATGAGTATTTTGTCAAAACTTGATAAAAACCCGAAACCCGATGGGTATGTCCGAAACTGACGGGTTTGAGACAAACTTTAATAATCAGGTATGTGTTTGGGAATACCTATTTGATATGCTATTCATCCTGTTAAGTGACAGAAAACTAAACATCGTCTTACAAAGCATCATTCTTTGTCTTTGAGATTTTGCAAGTTGTATCTTACCATTAAACAATACTATAAAAAGAACCTCTTTTGAGTTGTCAAAAAGTCCAAACTACAAAACAGTATAAATTACGATGATAGTAACAATAATAATAATAATACAAGTAGACAAAAAATCATGTAATAATATGGAATCAACAAATCTTCAAGGGAACTGAAATGACCCCCCAATCTGGTTCTGCCCTTGGGGAGGATTAATAGCAACCCACAACAGCGAAATCGTGATCGCAATAAGCCCCGACCACACAAACACGATCGTTGGCGTCCTCCCTCTTCGTCCCATCAACCCTTTCGCAAACGGGTACAAATGAGCCAACACCCAAAAACTAAAAAACACCCCACCAAGTAACCGGCTCCATTGCGGTATAGTACTATATATAGTCCTACTAAACCCGACTGCTATTGCTATTAAGTTCAACATCATTATAGTTAACGGCGGGATCATTAACGATGTCCATTTCACTACGTAGAGATCCGCAAACTCGTCGTCTTCATCTTCACCAGCGGATTTTGACGTTAATGTAAACGAGATTTCAATACCGGCCACCACTTTTAGTAAACCTTGTAACACTGCTGCTAAATGTGCACTTGTTCCTCCTATTAACCAAAACTGTTCATTCCTCCACCATTCTTCTAACTCAATACCCGACCATTTTACTTCGAGAACCGCCAGCATGACAATGGTGAGAGTCATGATTAGTAAGTAAACCAAGAAAGTGACATTTAGCGTCTGCACGATGAACTGTCCGGAGAAGAGAGACAATGCAGGGAGGAAGCAGTAGACGATTAAGAAGATCGAAGTGAATGGATAGATCCCTACATTAAGATATGCGATTCGTTGCAAAAGTTTCATTCTTGAGCTTGCGATGAGCGCATTGTTCCTTGAAAAGAAGATTTCGACTGACCCGGTAGCCCACCGAAGGACTTGGTGGAGTCGGTCAGTTAAGTTGATCGGAGCGGTCCCACGGAAGGCGTCTCGTTTGGTTACACAGTAGACTGACTTCCATCCGCGGTTATGCATTCGGTAACCCGTGACCACGTCTTCGGTGACTGACCCGTAAATCCACCCGACCCGTTGGCCCCACTCGGTTTTGTCCTCATACCAGCATGAGATTACGCTTATGGCTTCTGCTACGGTTGACGCGTCTAGAAGTTCGCGAGGAATGGTTAGAGCGCCTGGGGGGCGCCCATTTTTGACAGCTGGATGGTCGGCGAGCGGGCGGCCTTGGAACTCGGCTACTGGGATGGAGTCAATCAAAAGAGTCGAGTTTCCGAATTTTTTAGGTGCTAGGGAAAGATTCATGTCTTCGTCATCGGAATCGCCCATTCTCAAAGCCCGGTTTTCTTCGGGCTGGCTAAACTTTGTTTTCCGGCTCGTAAAGCAGCACCCGCACAAGCTCGGGTGTCTTTCTTTTGATCTCGGCGGGTCAAACCCGTAAAGCGCAATTCGTCTAAACAAACAACCCGTTCCGACATAAACGGGCCCTTGAAGCCCGTCAAGGGCCCGCATGTTCCCGTCGAAGAAAACTGTGTTGTGGTTCGCATACCGGTCAGATGGGTCAATGCCCTCGAACCGTTGAGGGAACTGGACGTAACAGATTCGGTCACCACCTCGGTCCATCATGAAACACATGCCTTCTCTCATGGCTTGTGAGTTGTAGATATAATGGTCGCAGTCCAGGTTGAGAATGAACGGGCCATTTGACATGATTGCTGAGGCCCGAACCAGTGCGTTCATTGCTCCTGCTTTTTTGTTGTGGTCGTAACCAGGTCGTTTTTCACGGGATACGTATACGAGCATTGGGAGACGGATGTCGACGTCGGTGAAATCGAGCATTCCGGAATCGTCTTCGGTCCCGTGTAATGGGTCTTCACTTGGTGGTTTTAACATCACCTGTAGAAGTCATAAATATATAATCAAGGACTATTTTAAAGTTCACTGATTATTAACAAAGAAATTTTAGGATGTTATATCAAACTATCGTAACCAAAGTCCAAACGAGAGATGATTATAAACCGTTGAAACCAACTGAGCCATTTAAACCAAAGCAAGTTGGCTGGCTCATTCGGTTTAAGATGCATACTATAGTACTCGGTTTGAAAAACAAGATTTAACAGTTCAGTTCACAGTTTGACATACCTTATAAACCAAAACCATTTCCTTCATTATTTATTAATTTTCTCTTATTCAAAATATGCAGTTATACACTTATACATATATATGATATACATGACCATTTTAATATTTTATAGATTTCAAAAAATTAATACAAACTAAAGACTTTGTAACCCAAAATATTTTAGCCCAAATGTCCAATAATAACTGATCATTAATTAACAAAAAGATTTAGGCCCAAATTCATCATTTTGGTCAGTTTTTAGGACCCAAAAATTTCAAACCCAAATGACAAAACTAAAAAAATCGAAACCGAGCCAAAACTTTACCTGAATAATTCCAGAATGATCTCCTTTTGAGTGTTCAGGTGCAGGAGTTAACCAAGTTCCAGGCCAATGAGTTCCATCAGCCATCCAGGTGGCTTTTTGAACCTTAATACTTTCTAAAGGTTCATCATCTCTCTTTTGCCTCTGTTGTTTCATAGCCTTAATTTCCTCACGTGCATGATACGCATCAGACCGTCTGCGTATCGAATCCGGAAGCCCGTTAATCCTAACCTTAAACTCATCAAATTCCCGTTTTACCCTTCTCCGATCCTTCACAAAGTCAGACTTCACCTTGTTCTTATAAGGATCTCTTTTCAAATTAAAGTAAGATTCTGGATTCCTTGGTTCAATGTTATGTTTTCTACAAAACGGGACCCACATGTTGGCAAAACTTGCAGCTTCTGCCATTGCTTCAAAGGTTAAAAGTGCACCACCATCATCAGAAACATAACATGCTAATTTTTCTACAGGATAATCAGCAGCTAAAATTGATAAAATGGTGTTTGCAGTGACAAGTGGTGGTTCTTTTTCTGGATCAGCAGTTGAAACGAAAATGTCGATTCCTGGCAAGTCAGATTTACCAGTCGGGTTGTTTAGCGTTGGTAACTCAAATTTTTCTTTTAAGACGTTGAGATCGGTGGCTCGGTTGACTGGGTTGATTTTTGGTAGTTGGTCAAGGATCCATGAAAAGGCGAACCATATTTCACAGACGATGGACATTCCCCAAAGCCAGATTGCATCATTGTTTGGATGGTTTATTCTCCACGCCAAGAATAATACAAGAACCACCATTCGAATGAGAATTAGAAGCCTGCGTATCAAATAACCAAAAATGATACGATTAATTAATGTGCATGAAAACACATATCACAAACAATGTTTTTGGATATTGTAAAATAGAGGTATAAATAAGGCACGATAGAAACTAAAATGTAAGGGTGTTTTCATGCTTGTTTTGAAGGAAATATGTGACATTGTATGATTGAAATAAGATATTGAGCTATAACTGATACATGTTGTAGGACATGGTGTTTGGAACTAGTTTAACATGTTATAGAGAATGCTATATAGAATTAGTAAGTATTTTATGAATATTATGCGTCTTGTGTTGTGCATTCCTATGGACAAGATGAAAGTAAAAAAGCTCTTAAATTTTCCTTAAAGGAAGTGGTAATTATCTCCATTTTACCCTTTCATAATCAGTTTATTCGCACTTAGACATAACTAATTGTCCAAAACTAACTATTTGACCAGGTCCAATGTGTTTATCCAAACACTAAAAACTAACTATCAAACCTCCACATCGAATCATTCTCATCAAGATCTGAAGAATGCTTAGAACTTATAACAAGATGCAAGATTCTTTCAAATTACATCAAAATCTGTTAGCTAGCATATGAATTACCACCAAATGGTCATAAATCTTGAACAATGGATAATAAAGAAACATGAAAACGAAGATAAAAGAAATATATGTACCTATACGGGCTGAGAACAGCAGCCGGGATTTTTTACTTCCGAGTCAACGGTCTCCAAGGCTTATTCATCAACTCCAAAGATTCAACATGATCATTATCCTTACCATTCTCCATCACTCCCTCTTTAGGCCAAATAGCATTACCATAACCATAAGTACCACTGGTTTCAAACAACCATCTGTTATGATCAAAGTCACCTGTTTGACTTCTCATTAGCACCGACTTCGTCGACTTCATCAACGACAACCTCCTCTCCATTTTCGACATCCCCGCCGGTGGCGGCAATGGAAGCGGCCGCCCACCACCACCCCCACCATTCTCCAACTCATCAATGTCAGTCGTCTTATACGGCTCCTTACAACCCGGACATATCCCATCACCCGTCTTAATAGCATCCAAATAACAATCCCTACATATCTTAAAATCACATTCACAAGGAAGAATATCCACTCCCCTCTCATCAGTCATGACTTTAGCATCACATCCAGGAACCGAACACGACGATCCTTTCGCTCCCGCCATTTGCGGATGATTAATCTCCGAATCAATCACCTTATCCATAAGATGAGCTCGAGTAACCGCATTAAATCCACCCGTAAACAACGAGCTCGAAACATACTGTTCTTCAACCTTCTGCGAGATCGCATCCATCGGCTGATTATCCGGAGTCGGCGGCAGGATCACCGTGTAATTCATGAAATCCTGACTTCCGATTTCGCTATCCAGATCATCTCTCGAGTAATTCACGTATCGACCGGACGACGTCCGTCTGGCGAACGTCACCTGCGGCGGCAACGGCGGTTTGCTGTGCTGCACGTCTGTCGCATCCGAGCTTATTGATAGATTAGATCGAGTCGCTTTAAACGACTTATTATTCGACGCCATAATTCACAAAATTCACTAGATCTGTAATATAACTACACATCAAACAGACAGATTTTAGTACGGATTTATTGAATTAAAATTGAAATTAACAATAAACAGACGCATTTTAGTACGGATTTGATATAATTAGCAGTAAACAGACTTATTTGAGTACGAACTTGTTGAATTAAAATTGAAATTAACAATAAACAGTCGTATATGAGTACAGATTTGAGTGCGAATTTGTTCGATTAAAGTTATAACTAACAGTAAACAGATTGATATAAGTAGGATTTTGTTTAATTAAACAAACATATATGATTACGAATTTATTCAATTAAATTGAAATTAACAATAAACAGAGGCATTTGAGTAGAGATTCAAGTACGAATTTGTTAAATTATAGTTTATATTAACAGTAAACAGACGGATTTAAGTACGGATTAGAGTACGAATTTGTTTGATTATAGTTTAAATTAGCAGTAAACAGACGGATTTAAGTACGGATTTGTTCGATTATAAATGAAATTAGCAGTAAACAGACGGATTTAAGTAGGAATTTGTTCGATTATAGTTGAAATCCACCGTACACAGGCGGATTTGAGTAGGAATCAATTGAATTAAGTTGAAATTAACAGTAAACAGACGGAATTGAGTACGGATTCGTTGAATCAAAGAGAATTGATGAAGATGATACCTGTTAGAATGACATGAGGCAATGCAGATGAATGAGAATAGTGAAGAGTTAGGGTTTTGATTGAATGCAATGGAATGAAATTGAGAGTATTATATTATTATAGAAGGAAGTCGTAGTAGTAGTAGTAGTGGTGGATCTAATAGAGCTGGCATATATGGATTCCGACATGACATGTGAACGTGAAACCATGTAGTAACGCGTCATTGCATACTGTTAACATTTTTATTTATTTGTTCCTTTCATCCCACGATCACCGCCATCTTTCTATATTCAAATTGAAGAATATTATTAAATCATCATTTTCTATTTTTGTTTTAAATTAATATATGTTGTATTTATTAGATTGATATCCGGTATCTTTTGTTTTAATTGCGATACATAAGACGGTTATATAACTCTGTATATGTTGTAATGTGTTTAAAAGGAAAAATATATCTTTTCTAATTATTACTCTTTTTGGGAGGGCAACCTTCCTTGACTCAATCGGTAGCCCATAATTAAAAAAAAAAGTTACCTATTTTTAATTTTTAAACTCAATTATACAATTCATTTAAGTCTATTTAAAAAAAATTTGCGCACCTCAAATCATAATCAATAACCCCATTTAAAAATTTAATCGTTTAAGCCCAATAATAATAATAATAATAATAATAATAATAATATGTAATTATATTAAACAAATCATTTCACGTTGGATACATGTATTAATCGCGTCGTCTATTACATGTTTAACTAAATTGGCTATGATTAACATTTTTGGCAATTGGTGATGATTAGTAGATAACTTGCTGCAAAAATATTTTACTATCTAATCTAACTATGCTATTAAAGCAATTAAAGCAAGATAATTCCACATGTCACAATTATAGAGTGTCCACATTGGATTCCACATACACAATTCCCTTAAATGCATTTTCCACCTAATTAACATTCATTAAATTCATTAAAATGTATAACAATTCATTCATAAAATCCTTTATCCGTTATTTTTCTTTTAGTTACTATTCTAAAATTATATTAACTTATACATATTAATCTATAAAAACTAATCTTTAACCTTTTACAATTCAATATAAAATTCTCCATTAATTTTTTTTATAAAGACTACTTTAAGTTATAATTTGATTTAAATGAATATAAAATAAAAGTCATAAATAAAACTTATTATATGAAATAACTGAATTTACGTATTACATATAATAATTTTTATTTTTATTATAACTTCCATCTGTGTAAAACACAGGATCTAACCTAGTACTGGTAATATTTTAGATAAGTTAAATATTTGATTTGAATTCAGTTTTTAAGGGGTTACAAAACTTACAATTTGAAACCAGAATAACAAAATTCAATTCAAGAACTCAAACAAATTTTGTTTATGTTCAAATGCTAAAACCAATTGTTAATCATTAAATGGAATTACATCCAAACAATATTTATCCTATATTTTATTAACAGAAAAGATCTTTTAAATAAAATCTTAGAATAATAATAATAATAATATAATTTATTAAAAAGGAGTATGAAAGT
This sequence comes from Bidens hawaiensis, assembly GCF_021521415.1. Classification (NCBI taxonomy): domain Eukaryota; kingdom Viridiplantae; phylum Streptophyta; class Magnoliopsida; order Asterales; family Asteraceae; genus Bidens; species Bidens hawaiensis. Next base: position 140,655 of record NW_027493070.1, on the reverse strand, counting down.
GATGTTTTCAATCATGGAATGCATATGCCTTGCATGTCCCCATGATGCTTCATCACACCCCTCTTTGGTATTATATATTTATATCATATGATTCCCATTTCCCACACATTTACATGATTCTTGATACCTCAAACTCTTCTAATTACAATATTGAAAAGAAACAAACAAAATCTTGTACATAGTTACAGACACATCTATGGTTTTAAATAAATAATAATTTAACCAGAAAAACTAATGTTTTGATGCTTAGAAATGGAACAACATTGTGAAGGGTATTTAGACAACCTCATTAGGGATTCAATGGGAGAATGTTGTTGGGACGCCTGCAGTCGCACATGCAGATGCTTCTTGACCCGTTCACGACACGTTGTGATCTTCGTGTGTGAAGTTTGATGTTTATTAATTTGCCCGCCATCTATTAACACACCAAAACAAAACAAAAGGTTAAATTTCAAAATTACTTCATACATCAAGTGTGCCTGTCACATCGTACGGATAGTATGATTTTCCCTTCATATGACCTGCGACCAATATGGCCACTTTTCACCGACTCATGTGACAACATGGCCAATTTTCGGCTTTCGACAATCATACGACCCCGTACGACCATTTTTCCTTTTCATACGCGCGTATGACATGTCAGTGGTGTCTGCCTAGTGTGTCGGTATGTCAGTGGTGTTCCTTTAGATGAAGCTTTCCTATTTAGTTATGAACTTTGTGCTTAATCTCAAAAAGATAACCCAAACTGTACTATTTGTGGCATAAAGCTTCTCAAAACCATTTCATGTTCCACTAAACATTACTTGACGTGATCATATTTGACAAACTAGTTATTTAAAAAAAAATCTAAACTTTTTTGGAAAAAATCGGGCAAACACAAACCAACCCGGACTGTTTTAAGTTGCCACACGCCAGCTTGGCCCGCCCGTTTTGCCACCACGAATTATAAAATTCAGGTATAATCTTAGAGAGAGAGAGAGAGAGAAGCACACCATTCTCCAAACTAAGTCTTCTGGCCCCAACGGTTGAGCGGGATGGGAATACAAGAAATGTCGCACGTACTGTCACATACACATACATCATCATCAAATCAGGAACAGGGATATATAAACACTGTTAAAACATAATTGTTTCAAATAACATGTAATGACATACAAACCTTGGCTAAATTATCTTGCATTTCTCTTATCTGAGTAGACTTAATACTTCTAAGATATGCCAAAAGCCAGCCTGGCTGCACAGCATCACTTGAAGAAACAAATAAAGCAATCTGCAGCTTTGAAAAAAAATATTAACTGATGTTTGACTGAAACAACTTCAATTTAAGATCATATGATAATGAGGCATGAGCCAACATGTAAATGCTAATGTTAAAAAACACTATTGAATGTTACCTTACCATAATCAAGTATTCCTTCAAAAGGAAGCTCAAGTTCATCACTAACTATAACGGGTATGCAACCACTAACAATGGCATCAAACAGTCTAGCAGATGATGGTGTATCGCCAGCTGGACTCAGGCAAAACACAGACCTGCTTGTTAAGAAAAAAACAAACTTAAGAAAAGATATAAAGGCACTGCCCATGTAAAGTTAAGGGGTTTGGAAATCAGATTTGAAACTGATTTGTGTAATAATAGTCGAATCAGATCAAATAATAGATAATCAGTCACAATAACCAGATTATCAGTTACAAAACACAAATCCTAACAATTTGAAAATAACTCTGAAACCGAAACTTACTTGCGCATGCCAGTTTGTGCTGCTATTTTCCCAGCTTCACCAGCACTTCCCTCTTCAATGATGACATCATCAGCATTACCAAGTTCGGCGCCAAGTTTGGAACGTATTTTTCCTCCCTGAAATTGGAATATTATAGTTCAGCATTTTATGCAAATCCTTTTCAGGGAAATAAAAGGTAAATTCCATATACACCCTTCTATCCCCCTTTATGATATCAAAGTTACCCTCTCAAAACACAAAAACGATCATGTTTACGCATTCCATAATAATAAAATCATATTAATTACTTGTAACAATAACATTTTTTTATATTAATTTATCTACTGAAACAACAAACTGTTATAAGTAACTGTTTGTAAGTCGTTTAGCTGGTAATGGATAAATATAATATTTATAGTGTTTTGAAAGGGAGAATATAGATTGTAAATTCTAGATGAAAAGAGATGAGATTTTGAACTTTTAAAAGGATTCATATGAAATAATTAAAAAAACAAAACTAACTGAAAATCATACAGCATTTCTTTTAAGCCTCCCACGAAAGTAAAGGAGTGTAGTTCTACTTGAAGCACTTTCTGATAAGCACTTGGCATCACATAAATCAAGATTTGGAACATAAGGAAGTATCAAATCCTTTTCAAGTGAAACTTGACCAGGCTTGTACCTGAAATAAATAATACAATTAAACATAAAAAATGTAAGTCACAAGATGAATGGCACTTTACCCTTATAATATTAAGATAAAGAACATACCAGTTTCCTGTAGAGTCCATATCCGGTAACAACCATATTGCGTTTTTAACAAACTTGCGAACTGACTTAAAAGACCAAGGATGATGAATTGGAAATATATGATCTCTTCCTTCTGACCGCTTCCACGCGGGTTGATCGGTAACCCACTTCAATGCTTCCTTAGATCACAAAAAAAAGTAAAAGTTACATTTTTGGTGTAATAAACAGACATGTTTTGCATGCTTACAAGAAAGTTGAAAAAACAAGTAAACATTGGTATTCACTCACACCCTGTAAAGCGCCTTGCATTCTTGTTTTTCCAACAAGAAGAAACCAATAGTTGTGAAAAACGGAACATAAAATAAGTCAGCATCCTCTTGTCGGTCAACACGCACAACACTCTTTATAAGTCTTTCTGATTCTGGTGCCATTAAATCTGCCCACAGCCAGTAGTCAATTGAATGCTGCAAAGAAAATAAGAAGCTGATTTGTAAATTTTGAATATATTTAAGCATTTACATGTTATAGGAACCCTGAAAAATCAAGTCGATCAGGATCAGTTTTCTTGAGGCTACACTTAATCTGATTGTTTGAACCCTAACTAATCACATAATCATAATCACTAGGACCGCAAACAAACCGAGCCGAACCAAACAAGGTATTGTTCACGTTCGTTCGTTAAGCTTTTAGTGGACAAACCAACGGTTTACAAACACCTAACCGAACAAAATTTCATTTTTGTGTCCGCTCGTTAAGGAAATTAACTTATTCGTGAACAGTTCACGAACACAAAGAAACAAGCACGAACAACGTTTTATTTGATTTGGCTGCCATTAGAGGTGAGATTCACCGTCTGCTTATACGTATTCCGGAACAACCACAGCATATCATAAGTAAACTTATCCGGCATATTATACACATAAACCCTAACCGGCAAGCCAACTTCATAAGCCCTACCACTCTCCGTACTCCAAATCGAATCGTCTAGTTTCTTCACTTCATTTTGATCTTCAGTTGCCGGATCACGAACCGTGTCATCACGAGATCTCGGAGCTCCGTTAAGTTTGAGGAACGACTCAAGTGATTCGACGAATGAGTATTGGACGTTAGGGTTTGAGATTGTGCAGTGTTTGGGAGGAAGGAGAGAAGAGGATGAGGATGCAGGTGAATGAGATGATGAAGAGAATGAATGGAGATCTGGTTATTGATATTGGTGTTCTGGAATTAGGGTTCATTAAGGAAGATGAGTATTGTCTACCGACGCTTGTTTTGCCCATCAAATCGGAGGATCATGAAACGGATCTTCAAGTTGTTCTTGTAGTTCACAAAAGTGCTAATTAATTGTCTTTTACGAGATTCTGATTAAAATCAATGCGGTATTGCTGCAAAAACTAGCGGTTTTGAACGAGATTTCAGTCAATTTCTGACCAAAATATGTTTCTGTGTATGTATAAAACTAAAAATTACATATAAAAATATGTGTGTATATAAAACTGAAAAATATACATTAAAGTCCGACTCCGATCAGATTAATCCTGATTAATCGCTGGTCCCCACCTTACCGCCCAACTAGCGATTTTTACAACACTGCTCGTACCCACCCTGCGGATTAATTACCGGTTATTTAATCGGTCAACGATTAAATCCTGTCAAAATCAGGATTAATTAGACTTAGTTGGTTTTTTCCGATACGTTCTGGCCAAAATCGGTGATTCCAACGAGATTTCAATCAAAATCAGCGGTTTCCAGCGATATTCCAAAAAATTATGACCAAAATATGTTTGTGTATATATAAAACTGAAAATTATACATTAAAGTCCGATTCAAAATACAAATAACTCACTGGTTCTCACCCCACTGTCCGACTAACGACTTTTACAGCACTGCGTGTAGGTAAGAAAAATATGAAGCAATGATATATATACATGACAAAGTACATCTACCTCAAAATAAATAAAAGTTAATAAGAGAGAAGTTGGAATATGCTAAAAATTAATTCATACATATAACATTATAAAATGAACAAAGCATTTTATTATTGTTGTCGAAAGTGTAGGTGGGTATTCCGCGGGAAAATTAAGATTAGTTAAATCGTGGGCGGCTTTATCATAAGCTCTAGTCGCCTCATGTACCGTTGTAAATGTTGTTAGAAAAACCATGGTTGTATTCTTGTCTTCAATCTCCGCTACAAACACCCTCGGGTTGGTTTTTTGAACGCCATAGCATTCACTCTTGGCTTTCGTCCGAGAAACTTGGTGCTCGCCTTTTGTTCTCCATTCTTGGAAGCCCCGTCACCGTCCATGAAATAATTAATGGTTTTTCTGGGGTGTATAACAAATCGTTGAAGTTAAGTGTCCATGCATGCATATTCAAGATGCAATAATATTACAAAGCGTATATAAAAATATAAACCGTTACATACAAAATATTGAAACAAGCGTTTTTTAATCTTTAATTTGAGTTTGATATTGCTAAAGTTCTTTTTTTTTAATTAACATGTTACGTGATTAAAGTGTTTGTGTACCCCTCTGCATCACGCTGACATATGATTTTTTGTTATGTATATAACCATTAAACTAATTTCTTCATATGACTTATTTTGAATTTCATGCTCCCGCTTCAAAACTATTTTAAAAGGCGGAAGAGATGCACAGACTATTCTTTGTTTACACAAAAAACACTGTCTGAGTATAGTCGCACCTTGTAAGTAGGTTAGACCCGAGTACCAAATCGTATGAAGTCAAGAACTTTATACCTTAATTAGTATAGAGAATGACCTGACTATCAAGTACACAAAATACAGTCTTTCCGTTTGTTGTTGATTAATCCCCAAAACACAGAACTCTTTCCGTTTGTTGTCGATTGACCACCTAAACCCCGTTTGTTGTCGATTGACCACCTAAACCGAAGACCGAAAAGCCAATGGACAAACAAAGGGACGACTAGATTGGTCTTATATTATATATTTTATTCTAGAATTATATTAAAATTCTTAAAAGCAATATATAATTTTTGTAATCTATCAATGCATTTAATAAATTATTAAAACTCAAAATATAAAGTTGAGACATACTAAAAAAGATATCGACGTATGTTTTACATCAACAATAATACCGATAGGTCTAATACCGGCACCGGTGTTGTTCGGTTAGAATCGATTCGATTAGATAAACTATGAAGACCGTCACCATATTCCAAGATCTCGCCACGTCAACTTAATCAGGAAAACTCGTTCCCTTTGCATTTGGTAATAATTGATTTGATCATTTGGTATAGTTAGAACTAGTTCCCTTTGCAATTTTCATTTTAATAATCATGAGAACTAGTGGAATTCCTCTGCGCGTTGCGATGGGCAATCTGACCGTACTCTTTCTTTTAGTTAGGGTTCAACACTCGGTATAGCAATCAAAAGAGAAAACTCAAAAGATTTTGACACGTGTTTAGACCTATCATCTGATACCAGTACTAGTGTTCGGTCAGAATCGATTCAGTTCGTCACGACACCGGTTGTGAGCATTAATTGTTATGGTTTTAGAACATGTCACAATCATACAACAAGCTTTCTTAAAAAAGATCAGTTTCATCCAAGGCTATGTTTAATCTGACATTCCTATTTAATCTTGTAATAAACAAAACAAAAACAAAGTACGTCATCAAATCACCACATTACGACCATCGCCAACACTCTTTATCGAGTAAGGAAGAAATATCCAAATAAAACTTTCACATGTAATGATGTAAACCACTACAAGGTCTGTATAATGAATACTCATACTTTCAACTAATCGTTAACCGTCAGCGCCAACTACCACTGTCGCCGATGGTATTTGAACCTTACCGGAATACATACATTTTTCAATAAGCACAAACTTTTAACCATCAAGCATTAACATCCAACAAATGAATTCATAATAAAGAGCAAACAAAGCCACAATGCTCACTCAACAGGCGACACACATAGCCAACTAAATTGCTATTGACCTTCAAAAGCATCATCAAACAAAAACACTAAAAAAAACAACAAAAACCTAAATCATTGTTTTCAAAGGAAGCACAAAACCAGCTCTTCGTTCTTCAAACGAGTACTCGATAACCTCTTCTGCATGAACCATTGCCTTAGTCATAGGTGTCATTGCTGTTTGCATTTGAGCACAAGGAGTGAAGGGTGGTATTGGAATTATGTTTTTCTGTGGAACTTGGTTTTCTTCTTCTGCTGTAGTAGGTTTCGGTTTGGAAGGAGTTATGAACGGTGACGTGCTGGTTTGGTATGTTTTTTGTAACGTTTCGTGTTTTATGTCAACTTCTGCCACTTTAACCTTGGATGAAATTGGGGAAAATGGCTTCCGAAATGTCGGCTCCATGTCATTCAGATTGCTTTTCTTGGTACCAGGTGTATCTAAACCTCTCCTCCCTAATATCAAATAAAAAAGTGAGCATATTTTCAAACGGGCTGATTCAGGTTACAACAAAACGGTCAAAAGTAACCAAAAGCATATACAAACAATATGGAGAGTAAAAATGGGTCGATTGGGGACAAACGTAAATAAACTATTATTTTGTAAAACTTATATTGTGAAAGAATAAAAAAATTGAAGGTAAAAACTGTTTCGGGTCAACCATAAGTTTTGACATTTGCCAATATGTTTAATAAAATTCAAAAGTTTAAGACAAAAAAAGGTTTATAAAATAAAATCAACCCGCCCATTTTTGGAGCCTTAACATCAACCTTTAAACATTTATTAGATATAAAATAAAATTTACAGTTTCAAGAATTTACCTGTGAACTGAGACCCGAACCCATCATCTTTGTGACTTAACTGACGATCGATCTTTTTGACAGTACGTATATTAGGAGTAACAGCAGCAGCTTTTGTGGAATGAATATCTGGTTTTGGAGTTGCATGGGCTGCTGCACCACCCAAGGACACTCTTCTGTTGTTTGCCCCACCCATTGACAATCTTCCACCTTTCTTAGCACTTTGTAGCTTTATTGGGCTCGGTTTTGACCCGAAAAGTGCTTCTTGTTCAGCCATCAACTGTCCTTGAAGTTTCTTCTGGTCCTAAAATACCAACACAAAATAAATGAGTTTTAACCACATTTTGATCTTTAAGAAAGCCATTATATTATTTTATATTATATTGTTATATACCCTTTGTCTTTTTCTTTCTTCCTCCTTTTGTTGTCTTAATATTTTATAGTCCTCCAGCATTGAAAGAAGCCGAACCTGCAGTGACATATTAGAATTTATGAATACAAGTTGAATAAATGAGGCACTAGTTTCGACCCGGTGACTTGCAAACGAGTCAATCCATCATATTGTTATCAAAAAGTTGTGTTGTAATTTTGATCCATTTACTTATATATAAATGGGGCCAATTAATCATATTTATTTTTCATAAACCAGCTAGAAACAAGTTATTACCCCGTCGTAAGTAAATTCAACACCCCTTTCATTCTCCCATGCTATTGTTTTCACAGCTAAAGCTTCCACCATTCCTGTTCCAAAATGATGCATGAATTATCTTCAGTTTTTAAAAAATAAAAACTATACTTGGGGGCTTATTTTGAACCATCATATGCTTATTGATCAAGGATAAATGTGGGATTTACCTGGAAGTTTATTTACCAACGCGCGTGCTTTCTCTGCACGCTTCAAAGTAAGATGAGCACCTCTTCCAGCATTATATCTATTATCATCCTAAAGGGACAGGGTTGACAGAAACCAATAAGAAACAATTTATAATGTGTCCAAACTGCCATTTATATATTAAAAGTTCATAATAATAGCAACATACCCTGTTATACTCTTCTAGCCAGCATTCTTCTTCACAGGCTGTTATCCATTTCTCCACTCTTTCCAATATTTCTTTTCTACTAAACGCTTCCTCTTTCACTTTCCCAATCAAAATCTCTATTTGCTCTAGAAGACTACCAGCATCAACAGCTCCTTTAATATTAAAAAATTATCAGTCAAAATTTCATAATAAATGGCTTCAAGATATCAGAATTTAGTAACTTATAGCATATGTATACCGGATTCGATAGCTTCAATAGCAATTTCTAGTGATGTGTCATTCTGTGGAAGAATATGTGTTTTCCTGCAAATATCTTCAAGTTCTGATCTTTTCTTGAAAACAAGTTCTTTCATTTTGCTTGACTTCAAACTTTCCAGCCTGGACACTTCTGCTTCAACCTTTAATGTAACACAAACGTTTGTTTACAAATTAATAATGTTATAAACAATGACGAATAAAAAAAAAACTAAAACTTACATAATTTATGAAATCAACAGATAGCATATCAGGCTCGGTTATTTCCTCCACTGACACAGCTATTTTACATGTAACACTTTGAAACATTTGTTGCTCTTCAACTGGTGTATCCATTAAATCCCATAACTCTATCAAAGATGTTGCAAGGTCTTGAATCTAACATAAAATTTTCACACTATAATGTCAGAAGTTTGATCCGGTTGAGATTAACTTAAATGAGCCAAAAAATAAAGCTTTAACTTACTCTTTGCATTCGTTGTATTTTAACCTCCATTAATCCTTCAATAGCAGTTGCAAGTCTTGAAATTGTATCATTACTGATGCTTTTTGTTGATTCGGTTTCAGATAAACTAGGATGAACTTCTTGAACAGTTTGCTTAAAATCCATCCCCAATACCAAACAGAGTGAATTCAAGGAACTCAAATGCTCTAAAACTTGCTTCAAACGGTCACTCTAGATAATAAGAAACATCAAGAACATTATTAGCATTAAATGTTATGGCTATAAACATGTTATGATGATAAAAACAAAATAAGATTTACCTTTTCTTTTTGGAGTGATTGCAGCTTTGTATGAAGTTCTTCAAGCTTTCTTAAAGAAAGATCAGTTTCATCCAAGACAATGTTTGAAGAAGTTGAATAAATTTCTTTTTGTATCTTATTTATTTGTTCCAGTACTTCAAGAAATTGATTTCTTCTATCAGATTTCCTCTTTTTCATCTCTTCTAGTTCCGGAAGAATGGCTCTAAGTTCTGCCTTTAAGCTTCTAGGGGTCTGATCAGACTGAAAAATAATACATATTTAAGTCAATTTAAACATTCCTTTCGTCGAAAGTCCTAATCTTAACACAATAACTTGCAACTTTCACAGTAAGAAACTTGACAAATCACATAACTTTTTAAGCAAATCATATAGTTAGGATTAAAATTTAAAGAACATAATATAGACATGTAACTAAATACCTGTCTGATGTGAACAGGTCTTTCACCCATAGCAGAACAAATGGCTGCTAATTCTGCTTCTGAGTCAGCAATTGCCTGTCTTAAGTGAGCTCTACACTTATTTGCCAAATCAACCTTCCTTCTGTACACTTCAAGGCACTCGCGTTCAAGTTCAAGCAACATCTGATCTCTTTCAGCATCACCCTCACCAACTTCATCCCATATAATCTGTTTTCCACAATTTTATACAAAAACAAGCAAACCGAATGAGAAATAACATAATATTCTCAAAAGTTTTAAAATACAAGGACTGAAGGGTACCTTAAGTTCATACAGAAGGGTTCCACATGTTGTTTCCATTTGTGAAAGTGGATCCTTTGAAGGAGTAGACATTATGTGTGCAAATTTTCCTGAAAATTGAACCAAATTATTCATTACAACATTGATGAACTAATGCAGACAACAAATTTGGCCATTTAAGTTTTAACCTTTAATTATCCTGTAAATAATTACAAACTCATAATCATAGTAAGTTATTAATAAAACAAGCACTTTAAACTGATTTTCCTATTTTGCAACTCGCTTGATCAATAACAGATGCTATTCATTTCGATTATGTTTAATACTTTAATGCAGTCTCATTTATTTTAAAACTACATATGCACTTTCGCATTTTAATCAAAATATGTTTTCGATGGAACTAATTAATATGGTTCTGAAGTTTAAGTTATTTGGTTCGCATCAATCGATACTGAAATTTGGTCATTTCGACTTAACCCAAAATACGCAACCGCATAGTAACTTAAAACTAAACAAAAACTAATAAACTTCTCATCATCAAACTCTTTGATTAACCGATAACCGATATAGCTCGTTTTAACCTAACCGAAATCCAATACCGATCACGTGAGTACCAGAACTACCAAAACAAGTAATCAAATCACTAATTAATCTCAAACTGAATCCACATAATCAAAACTGAAATTAGGTCATTTCGATTTAACCTAAAACACAAAACCGCAATCGTAACGCAAGATCAAACAAAAGCATATAAACTTCTTGATTAACCGAGAACCGATATAGCTCGTTTAAACCTAACTGAAATCCAATACTGAACTACCGATCCGTGAGTACCAACATCGTCATTTCAATTAACCTAAAGTACGAAACCGCATCGCAACTTAAAATTGAACAAAACTAAGAAACTTCTCGTCAATTAACCGATAACCGATATAGTTTAAACCTAATCGAAATCCGATACTGAACTACCGATCCGTGAGTACCAAAACAAGTAATCAAATCACTAATTCAACTAAAACTGAATCCACATAATCAAACTCTGATACTGAATCTAAGAATCAAAGCCTATAATAAGTTAATAACAAACGGTAACGATAGAGGATAAATGAATCCAGATGTGAACAAAAATGAATACCTGACCGGATGCGGTTAACCGTTTAGTGAATATCGAGTGGGATTGAGATTGAATATTAGGATTTGATGCAGGGAAACTGTTTGTGAGAAGAGAATAATGAATAATAATAATAATAATAATAATAATAATAATAATAATAATAATAATAATAATAATAATAATAATATTGAAACTAATTGGGGGTTTTGAGTTTGAGTACCGTTTGAAGGATCCGACCGTTGCAAAGATATATATAATAATATATATATATTTGAATTTTGAAAAGATGGGTTGAGCCCACTGGGTTCTAAATGGACGCTGGTAGCCCAATTGTTTTTATAAAAGATAATGGGCCAGCGTTATCTGGGCTGCAGAAGTGAAAAAAAAAAAAAAAAAAACCGACCTCAGAATCAGGTTTTTTTTATACCTGTTTACTACCCGAACGCGTAGTAGAGTATGAATAGTGTATGCATTTTAGTACCAAAAAGTCATACCCGAATCGGGTTTTTCCAACACATGAAACTGGAAAAGTGCACCCACTTAAAAGAATCCATTCTATACATGAAATACCCAAATAAAAATCCGAAAATAGGGTTTTTTCAATACCCGAAAATAGAGTATTCAAATACCGGATACTATACCTGACCTGAACCCGATGCATAGAGTATGATTTTCCCGAACTGGGTATGGCCAATATCCCGTCATACCCGAACCTAATTCAATACCTGAAATCGGGTATTAGAGAAACCTGATTTGTGCATTTCTAGTTCCGGGTATGGTTAACAAAAGTCAAGAACCAAGTTGGGTAGGAACCGGTTCCGGGTTTGGTCAGGTGCTCGACCGGGTTTTTATCTGGTTTCTGGCTGGGTATGGTCGGGTTTCGACTATGTAGAGGTGGAACCGGTCCCGACGGGTCTGGTATGGTTTTTTTAGAAATTGAAACCTGGTTCGTATCCGATGGTCAGGTCTGGTAGGAACCGGTTCCAGGTTGGATTCGGATTCGGGTTTTCCCCACCTCTAATCTGATTATTATTTCAAACAACTAATATTTAATTTTTTAGAAATACTTTAATAAAGTTTATTCTCAACAAAACTGATTATATCATTTGATGAAATAGTCAATTAGTCACAAAGATTTAAACATATTTATACAATTGTTGTATACAAAGAGCCGGCTATGAGGCAGGCCGGGTGGTCGACAGAATCGGTTGATGGTGCTCAAGTGGTGATAGTTGGTTAGCAGTGAGTTAATTGGCGGTGATTGCGGTGTTCAGGTGGTGTTTTCCGGCAACAAATTTGAATTTTCCGGCAAAAACATTTTCCCGACGACCTGAAACTAACGGCGTTAGGATTCTGTTAGTCGCGGACCATTAGGAACAAATACTTTAAAAGTTGGGACCATGCCAATTCATTAGTTGAGACCATCAGTGGCCAAATGGCAATAGTTGGGACCATTAAAAACCAATATACCTTTTTAATTTCTAAACCAAATTACTCAAATAATTTAAGGGCCAAATTTTTTAGCCTTCAGCCCAAAATTTTTTACGTTTCTCGGAGACGGCACTATGTATACACCATGATCTATGTTTCTCAAGTTCAATCTTATCATGTCCATGGAGTCTAAACAATTATATATTTCAAGAATCATTCGTCCTTGTGTGATCGATCATGTATGCAAACAAGCCATGATGGCACTAGATTATGCGCCAAACAAATTTAAGAACAATCATACAATAAAGTGATGAACAAAAGATGAAGAACAAGATTGATATAAACTTTCTAATTGAAGAAACTATCGTTTTATTTACAGTAGGATTGATGGGTTTATATACCCATTCAAAGTTGAAACGTTGTTCATAATGATAAGACATACTTTTATCAAAATAGTATGCATTATCATTATGAACAGACATACTATTTTGATAAAAGTATTTTTTTTCCTCATTCATCTCACATAAATTTTAGTTAATTTTTTAGGAATCTACGGTATGTTATTATTAATGCTTTAGTGATAGGTTGTGTCTCGGTTCGTTTCCATGCAGCCCATATAAGGTATTGCTGATGATGCAGAAAATACACATCTTTTGCGTGCAGTCCTTTTACTCTACCTTACGCGATACAATATATATATTCCGTTAAAGTTGATAATAATTTCGTTGTAAATAGAATATGTTGTTTTAGTTTTCATGTTGCATGGTCCAGAAAAACAAGTGGTTTAGGACTGCTGGAGCCATTCTTGAATAGCAAAGCGAAGGGTGTGGTTGGGCACAAGGTTTGAGTTAGCTAGCTCAAGTTTGGTCATGGGTGAGGTCTTATGCCCACTGTCTAACCATCCTCTTAAAGCCTCCGCTTCATAAGTAAATCCATCAGCACCGACCACCGGATCCTGCATCATTTTCTGCAGTTGACATAACATGCATCAGTTATGTAAGTACTTATGTTTTTATCTCAATAAATGCGGAAAGTAGAGGAGGCAAATATGACCCATTGGGTTGAATGCGTTGTAATAAAATGTATATAATAGGTCAGAATGGGTCAAACTAAAAAAAAGAATAGGATTGAAACGGGTCAAAACGGGTTGACTATTCTTGAGTGTTTTTTTTAATGGAATGAGAAAAAGGGAGGAAACTTTTTAGTTTTTTTACTTTTTTAGTTTTTGATTTATATTTCGAGTTATGATTTTTTAATTTTTTTTTTGAATTTCTTAATGAGGGGTTTTTGAAATAGGTTAAAATGGGTTGAGATTTCAGAAACCTCTCATTAAAAAAAAAAAATAATTAAAAAATCATAACTCGAAATATAAATAAAAAACTAAAAAATTTTATTCGTTTTTCTCGTTTCGTTAAAAAAAAAAAACTCAAGAAATGTCAACCAGTTTTGACCCGTTTTAATCCTTTCTTTTTTAGTTTGACCCATTCTGACCCATTATATACATTTTATTACAACCCATTTAACCCAATAGGTCACATTTGCCACCCCTAGCAGAAAGGAAGGTCAAAAACTGAAGGCTAATTACCGAGTTGGGCCAAGTGGGCCGGCCCGAGATGTCTTAGCTGGATGGGCTAGGGTTATGGGTGTTATGGTTTGTTAGTCTTTCATATAAATGTATCTTAACCGAGTTAGGGTTTAAGAACAAGAAAACAAGAGATAGTTTGTAATAGGGTTTTTGAGCTATATTTCCCTAATAACAAAGTGAAATCTCTTTAACGTTTGTGTGTTTATTGATTATCGTTTAATTCCTTTGAAGACCTTGAATTGGTATCAGATCCGGTTCAAGGAATTTGAACGATAATCACCAGTCGCCGCCACTGATCACAGCTGTGCACCGTTGCTGCCGTCACGCGTTCAACCAGAACCGAGTTGCTGCTGCTAAACTCGTGATTAAACGAGTCAGGTTTGATTGAGTTATTTCAGATCTGAAACTGTTGTTTTGTTTCGATTATACGAGCTGTGTTTAATCGAGTGGTGCTGCATCTAAGTACTGGATCCCATTACACCACTTTCTACGTACAGCTGTCGTAAGAAAGATATGGGGGATTCTGTACCACAATCGAAGGGGAAAGAAGCCGGATCTACGTCCGTGCACTGTCCCATGTTAACCGCTACAAATTACACCGTATGGGCCATGAGAATGAATATTGTGTTGAAGGTTCATAAAGTGTGGGATACGATTGGGTCGGATTTAGCCGAAGACGAGAAGAAGGACTTGGCAATAGCACTTTTGTTTCGGTCAATACCCGAAAATCTGATTATGCAAGTAGGTAATCAGGAAACCGCAAAGGATCTGTGGGCTGCAATCAAAAGCTGTCATTTGGGGGCTGATCGGGTTAGAGAAGCTCGCCTCCAAACCCTAACCACGGAATTCGATAATCTGAAAATGCGTGATTCAGAATCAATTGATGACTTCGCCAGGAAGTTATCAAGTTTGGCCTCAAAATCTGTAGCCCTAGGAGAAGAGATTGAAGAGACAAAGATGGTAAAGAAGTTTCTAAAGACACTTCCTCGTTCTAAGTACATTCAAATTGTTGCTTCGTTAGAACAAGTTTTGGATTTGAACAAAACCGGGTTTGAAGATGTCGTAGGAAGGTTGAAAGCCTACGAAGAACGAATCAAGGAAGAAGTTATGGAAACACAAGGTAACCTATTATTCTCAAATGGTGAAAGCTCTTATTCAAGATGGGGAGAAAACGGGTCAAGAGGCCGTGGCCGAGGACGAGATAACCGAGGCATGGGAAGAGGTCGTGGCAATGGGCTGAACCGAACCGAGTTTTGTTCCGACTCAAAAGGGAAGGAAAAAGTTACATGAAGCAAACATGGCAGAAACGGTGGAGGCCGATGCCGCATATGTACACGAGGTAGTGTTTTTGAATGAACAGAATCTAATACCCAAGAAATTTGAAACCGGTCAGGTAGAGAATAATGTGTGGTATTTGGATAACGGGGCAAGCAACCATATGACGGGAAACCGGTCATTCTTTTCAGAATTGAATGAAAGCATAATCGGAAATGTAAGATTTGGCGATGGGTCGTGTGTGAAAATCGAGGGTCGAGGCTCGATTATTTTTCAAGGAAAATCCGGTGAGCAAAATTTGCTAACGGAAACGTACTATGTACCTGGGCTTAAAACCAATATTATGAGCCTAGGTCAAGCTACCGAGTCCGTTTGTGATGTGAGAATGAAAGATGAATTCTTGACTATGCATGATGGGGGTGGAAGGTTCCTAATGAAGGTAACGAGATTACCGAATCGGTTATACAAGATACGTTTAAACGTGGGTACGCCGGTTTGTTTACTAGCCAAGATTGGTGATGATGCTTGGCGTTGGCATGCAAGGCTTGGGCATATTAGTTTCGATACGATGAAGTCGATGTCTAAAAAGGAGATGGTTCATGGTTTACCACGGGTCGAGCACGAGAATGAGATGTCCGAGTCATGTTTGGTGGGCAAACACACACGGAAGTCTTTTCCGTTGACCACGATATTTCAGGCTAAACGAGTTGTCGAGCTTGTTCATGGGGACTTGTGTGGTCCGATTACCCCCTCCACCATATCAGGTAATAAATACATTTTTGTATTAATTGATGATTTTTCACGGTATATGTGGTCTATTTTGTTGAAAGAAAAAAGCGAGGCATTCGAGAAATTCAAGAAGTTCAAAGCCTTGGTCGAGAAAGAAACCGAAGCGACCATTAAAACACTCCGAACCGATTGGGGAGGAGAATTCACATCAAGTGAATTTAATAGGTTTTGTGAAGAAAATGGAATTTCTCAACACTTAACGGCCCCGTATACGCCTCAACAAAACGGCGTTGTAGAACGCCGAAACCGTACTCTTTTGGAGATGACAAGGAGTATCTTGAAGGCCATGAAGGTACCAAATTATTTATGGGGAAAAGCGGTTCGACACTCCACGTACTTAATTAATCGAGTGTCAACAAGATCGTTAAAGAACCGCACACCGTATGTAATGTTCAAGGGGAAGAAGCCGACTGTTGAACATTTAAGAGTGTTCGGTTGTCTTGCATATGCTAAGGTTGAAAAACATCACTTGAAGAAGCTTGATGACCGATCGAGACCTCTTGTGAATCTTGGAACAGAGCTGGGTTCTAAGGCGTACCGGCTTTATAATCCGAAAACCCGAAGAATTGTCGTTAGCCGAGACGTGGTGTTTAATGAAAAGGTTGGGTGGAATTGGGAAGAACCGAGCGGAGATGAAGATGGCGAACCGGGTATGTTTAAGTTAGTTTGGGGTAGTTCGATAGATGTTGGAACCGGGCCTGTTATGATCAGCCCCATGCTGACTGATAGCTCCAATTTTGACTCAAACGAGTCACCCGACAGCAGCCACAGTGACTCCGAATCAGGCCCGCACGACGGTACACAAACGGGCCCAAACAGCCCAAATAGTGCAGGCCCAAACAGCCCAAATAGTGCTGTTTCTGGCAGCAATGCTTCAGCATGTTCAGCAGCCCAAAACGGGCCTGTTTTACCAACCCTACAAGTCGAAACAGTCATACCAGAACCGAGAAGATCAGCGCGTGTTTCGGTTCCACCACAGTACCCTGATGACTATGTTTTACAAGCTGATATTGATTGTGAACAGTTACTTTTAGCAATCAACGAAGAACCAAATTGTTATCAAGAGGCTGAAGTTTCAAAAGAGTGGGTTAAAGCGATGAAGGCCGAGATAGATTCCATCCACAAAAATAATACTTGGACCCTAATCGAGAAACCGAATGGGATAAAACCCATAGGTTTAAAATGGGTTTTCAAGGTGAAGAAGAATGCCAATGGAACTATTAATAAATACAAAGCACGGTTAGTTGCAAAGGGGTATGTGCAACAAGCCGGGATAGAATTTAAAGAAGTTTTTGCTCCAGTCGGACGAATCGATACTATTCGATTATTAATTGCATTGGCCGCATCGAATGGGTGGGAGATTCATCATCTTGATGTAAAAACAACGTTTTTACACGGTGAGTTAAAGGAAACCGTTTATGTAGCTCAACCGGAGGGATTCGAGAAGAAGGGGGAAGAACACAAGGTATATAAATTGTCAAAAGCTTTGTACGGTTTAAGGCAAGCACCACGGGCTTGGAACTGTAAACTCGATCAGATTTTGAAAAATATGAAGTTTGTTCGGTGTGTGAAAGAACAGTCGGTGTACCGAAAGGTTGAGGGAAAACATCATCTGATTGTGGCAGTTTATGTTGAAGATCTATTTGTAACCAGGACAAGCCGTTGTATTATAACCGACTTCAAACAAGGTATGTAGACCAAGTTTGAGATGTCGGATCTCGGGAAGTTAACGTATTATCTCGGTATTGAAGTCTCACAAAGCAATAACGGGATACAAATTAATCAAGAAGGGTACGCACGTAAAATTCTAAAGGATTCGGGAATGGAAACATGTTACCCGCCTCATGTACTTATGGATCATGGCTTACGGTTATGTGAAGCCGAAAACGAGGTGGAGATTGATGCGACGGGATACCGGAAGATTGTCGGGTGTTTGAGATACCTATTGCATACGCGACCTGACTTGTCATATTCGGTCGGGGTTGTTAGTCGCTACATGCAAAGTCCGAGAGAGTCACATGGTTTGGCGATTAATCACATTTTGAGGTATTTGAAGAAAACTTTAAGTTTTGGGTTAAAGTTTGAACGAAACGGGTCAAAGAAATTGGCTGGTTATAGTGATAGTAGTCACAATGTGGATGTGGATAACGGAAGGAGTACAACCGGGCATGTTTTCTACTTCGGCTCGACTCCCGTCACGTGGTATTCACAAAAAAAGCAACCGTAGCACTTTCTTCGTGTGAAGCTGAATATATGGTAGCTTCTGCATCCGCGTGTCAAGCAGTTTGGCTCCGAGAATTATTGGGTGAAATAACCAGTGACCCGCTACAAAAGATTAAGTTGAAGATTGACAACACCTCCGCGATTGCCCTCGTGAAGAATCCCGTGTTTCATGGTCGGACAAAACACATCAAATCTCGATATCACTTCATTCGAGAATGTGTTGAAGCAGATGAAGTTGAAGTTGAGCATGTAAGTGGAAAGGAGCAAAAGGCGGACATTTTAACAAAGGCACTCGCAAGATTCAAGTTTCAAAGGATGCGCGAGTTACTACATGTTGAAGACCTCCTGAAATCCTACTCGGAAATTAGGGGGGTGAATGAAGGCTAATTACCGAGTTGGGCCAAGTGGGCCGGCCCGAGTTGTCTTAGTTGGATGGGCTAGGGTTATGGGTGTTATGGTTTGTTAATATAAATGTATCTTAACCAAGTTAGGGTTTAAGAACAAGAAAACAAGATATAGTTTGTAATAGGGTTTTTGAGCTATATTTCCATAATAACAAAGTGAAATCTCTTTAACGTTTGTGTGTTTATTGATTATCGTTTAATTCCTTTGAAGACCTTGAAAAACCAACCTGAAAGATTGGACAAATAAAGTAATGTGGAATCTGGCATTGCTCTGAACCAATGCAAGAAACCCACATGGGTTCAAGCACCCTCCATGCCTCAGACGCTAGATCGGGTCGGTTTTTTCTAACAACATCACAGCAACTCATTGCTAAAAGAGCCAACTGTTGGGCCTGCACAAATGGCCAATCTCCAGCTGCAGGATCCAATATGCTCGTTAATTTTTCTTCATTAAGTGCATGCTGCACGTCCGTTGCTAGCTTCAAAGCAGGACTACCCGTCAATAATCTTAATAATATAATACTGAAAGAATATGTATACGACTTTGAAGTAAGTTCTCCAGTGGAACAAAATTCAGGGTCCACATAGACAAATGTGCCTTTGGGATCGGTTCGACAACATAAAGACGTGTTATTGCTTGAGAACTCAGTTGGGGAGAGCACACGGCATATTCCAAAGTCACTCAGCTTGGTGACTAAGTTATCATCCAGAAGGAGGTTAGCGGGCTTCAAATCGCCATGAACAATGCCACACGAATGAAGAAAAATAAGAACATAACAAAGTTCAGTAGCTATTCGGATTCTGTTTTGCCATGATAATGGTGGACTATTGTCTTTGCAGTTTAGTCTATCTTTAAGGCTTCCACCAGTAAGGTACTCATAAACGATTATCCATGCGTCCGGGCACGCTCCTATTAAGGTTAAAAGATATGGATGCCTTAATTTGCTCAAAATGTTGATCTGAAGACATTCAACATAAACATTAGGTATATTGGTTTTTATTAATCTCAGCCATCATCTTTTGATCGCTACCGGTCATAACTAACCAGTTGGCTACTGTCGGTCCCATCTTTTAACATATTTGTTTCAAATGGTCTGCGGCCAACGGAATCCTAACGTTGTTACTTGCAGGTCGCCGAAAATACGCTTTTGGTCGGAAAAGTCAACATTTTTTCGCTGGAAAACTCAACCTAAATACCACCACCAACCAACTACCACCACTTGAGCACCGCCAACAGATTCTGAGGATGGTTCTAGGTTTCCGGCGACCTCAATAGTTAGGGGTACGAAAATGTTGCGTTTTCCGAAAAACATGAGACTTTTCCGGCCCAAAACGTTTGACGTTAGAATTCTGTTAGTCGCGGACCGCTGGGAACAAGTATGATAAAAGATGGGATCGTTATCAGCCAATTCGTTAGTTGAGACCGACAACGACCAAACGATGATAGCTGGGATTAATAAAAACCAATACACGATATTGATACCTCCAGTTGAAATTCTGTGGGGCCTTGCAGGCTATGGAGGTGTAACATCTTTATGGCCACTTGAGTATGCAGAATAAAACCTCTAAATATACTTCCATACCCTCCTTCGCCAATCTTGAGGGACGGGTCAAAGTTGCGTGTGGCGTCTTTGATTTCTGAGAATGAGAATTCAGTGTGCACACTTGATCTTGATGAGGCTTTCATATCCTCTAATAATCTAAGTGCATCATCACACTCCGCCTGCAATTCGTCACGTTCCTTTTTGGCAATTTGCAAAAGATCAACAGCAGAGAAGAGCTTTTGGTCTAGATTTCGCGCTGCATGATCAAGATCGCCAATTTGACTTTCGAGAAATGACTTTTGTTCAAGTGCCATGCAGACTTCTTCTGCAACTTCATCCAGCCCGTTTTTAATATTTTCATGTTCTTCCATGGTTTTTTCTAGAGCTTCGTCAATCTCTCACCTTCGTCTCAATTCTTCAGCGTACAAGTTTTCAGACGCTTTAACCTGTGGCCACGAATATAATATATATTATAATCTAAAATGCAAATAAATGTTCATGTTAAAACAGATATAACAATATAACAAGATTCAAAACCTATATTATGACTACATATATTGCATGTGAAGAGATTAATAGATATACACATACACACTTCATTATGATACCGGCTCATTGTGACATGAGTCCCTGCCATGTAGCTCAGTTGGTTAAGGCGTAAGACTTGTAACAATAACCTAGAGCTCGTGGGCCCAAAACCGATCCTAAGCGCCAATCGTCTTGCCGTTGAGCGAGGCTGATTTACCTCTCACGTGATGGGCCTGGGACGGTCTAGCGTGGGCCGGTTTGCGTGTCCAGAACAACACGTTTTAGAACAATGGTGACACACGAACTGAGTGTAAGAAGTTGAAGTTTACCTTGTTTTTAGCCTGAATGGCATGTTTTTCTGCTTTCCTGCACCTACTAGACTCTTCAAACGCGTCTCGTTTGGAATTGTCTGCCTCGACCATGACTTGTACAAGCTGATGATAAAGCTCATCATTCATACCTCTTTCCTGCTATTAAACAATCAAGTTCCACTAAAGAACTGATATAACATAACATAAATTAAAAAAAGTAAAAAATGATCATACTATGACACTGGAAGGCGAAGGAGTTTGTGTGATTCGTGTATATCCATTGTCTGATTCCGCTTCACTACCTTCACTTATGCCGCATGGATCACTTGAACATGTGGAAGGACTTCTTTGTGCAGTACCATTCCACTCATCAGAGGCCATTGATCCAACAATAGGAGTTGATTCAACACTGAAATGTGGCAACGGGAAGGTAGATATGCGAGTCCCACGATTATCAGACATAACTCGGTGGTAATCTCGAGCGGGACTATTAGGCACTAATATATTATTCTGCCCTTCACTTACAGATCTTGACATCAAGGAAACTGGAACAGCAGGTTCATCCAACCTGCATTTATGTCCACATAGACTTGATTAACTTCTAGCTAGCCTATAGGATGCACAAACAGTTTCATTAAACTTTGATTTACATAAGCTTAAATTGGTGTAGGTTCCCTGGATGGATCTGCACGGGATATCTCGATCTACACAGGTGCGGAATCCCTGCGTAGGTTGTTACGAGCGTAGAACACGAATCAAACAAACACACGATACGAATAAACGAACACACGTTATATTATAACCGAAACACGTGATATAATCACTGAATACAGACTCAATACTCTCTGGTTCTCACGTCTCTCGACTCACACACGTCTGTATACGATTACCTTCAACTACCTAAACAAGCCGTGACCTAGCGTATAAATACACGACAACTTCGCCTTATATGTTCAGGAGAAGTTGTTGCTAACTTCGCTTGACTAACAAGTTCGCCTGATAAGCGAACTTGTCAGTAACTTCGCTTAAACATAAACAAAACACAATTAACATTACAGACTGGATTACAGACACTAGACTATGAACTACTGACATTATGCACCAACAGACTCCCCCTTGGCAGTAGCTTCATATCTTTATCTTTAAGCACTTGTCTTGTAATCTTCATGCATGCACTCCCTCTCTTACACAGACCGTGACTACTCGCTGATATTTCCTCGCTTCGCCTTTCCAAGCAGGAATATAGAATATCTTCTTCTCGTTTAACACCTGCAGATCAGCTTTAGATAAATTAACAAGATGCATCGGATCATACACTCTTAGCACTTCTTGTTCGTCTTCGTCTTCCATCACGGCTTCAGCAGTCTGGCAATCCACATACCACCATTTCAGATCTTTCAGCACATCTTGAGGCATAGTCTTCATTGGAACCTCTTTCAAACACCGAATCGGCTTATATTTCATCACCATCCAAGGTTTGCCATCTGCTCTCATTCCTCTTTCAGTATCTTCAACTAATTTCCCTTTCTGTGGTTTTAACAACTCAAACTTTTTCTCTTTAATACTTTCTTTCCATACTATCTTCCCAATAACTCTGGCCATATTATCATCACTTCTATTAATCAACCCCAGTCTGGCCAAATCCTTTACCTCACACTCAGGTAAGGTATTTAGAGATCTCAACGTCCTCTTAAAGTATTGGATCCCATCATATCTTTTCACCACGAACACTTTTAGCTGTTCATCATATAACCAACAGATAATGCCTTTCTTTGACTCAGCGTACCCTTTAATATTATAACTTTTCTTGAACATTGTAGGTACCACTGGCTTCTTCGTTTTGATAAACCAATGAGCATAGCCTTCCTTCCATCTAGGCTGCTCCTCTTATTCTGTATCATCAACTACTGTATCTTCACATACATTCGACTTCTCAACGGTTGGAAGCTCGTGTTCAACATTCTCCTCTACAATTTCACCTTCTTCAACATCATCTTCTATCACTACCTGTGCACCAATCTTCTCAATTTCTTCAAATGGCAGCACATCATCACCACACACATCATCAACATCTAACATATCATCATCCAACTCCTTCAAGGCATCGATCACATCATCTCCCATCTCCTCGTCATCTACCATCACCACCTCATCACCACCAGAACCGCCAGCTGCACCTGCAGACTCCCCCTGAGCTGTGGTTGTCCCAAGAGCTTGAGTAGTTCTTGGCAACTCACCACCTGCACCTTTCGATGCATTGGGATCATCGTCTCTGTCATTCTTCTTCTTTGTCCTGAGCTCGTCGCCTTTACAGCTCGTCTCCCCCTGAGATGCCAAGAACTCCTTCATAGCATCTATAATTTTTCCATGTTCAACCAGGAGGGACGACTGTAGTTGATTTTCTGCTACTAGGCGCTGAATAGCCTGGGTCTGGATAAGATATATCCTAGATTGCTCTGCCACGACCCGCTCTAGTGCAGCTATTCTTTCCGAGTCTGATAGGGTTGCATCGAAATCGAACCTCATATGAGATATGTCTTGAGTATACTGAGGAGGGATTTCGAATGAAACCGGGACATCAGAAGTAGCTGTGGACGTAACCGCAGGTGGTATCGTGACCGACAACCCTGCAGTGTGAACCACTGTCGACTCAATAACCTGTGCAACAACCTCCGACGGAGTAAGCGTTGGAGGCGGCAACGATACAAAATCTGGAGTCGTCAGCTGGAGTGTGATGGATGGGAGGCCAACAGATGATGATGTAGCCACCACGGGAACGTCCGTGGCGCTTGGCCTTGTGACCTGTAATGGTGTAGGGACAATTGACATACCGGACAGTGCGGGCGGAGCGAAACGTATGACTCTAGAGCTCTCACCAGCTCCCCTACCTGCACCTGTCCTGTCCCTTCTTGAACGTCTGATCAACTTATGAATGCCTTCTTCTTCTTCTGACTCACTGTTGTAATCTGTCCTCTTTCTCTTCCCATACGTCCTCTCTTGAGTCACCATCATACGTCTTGCTTCATCCATTACATCATCAAAATCTGAGTCATCCACCGTCGTAGCTGCTCTAGTAACATTTACTCCCGTACTCTGTGGAACCGAGACCTGTATATTTTCTTGAAGATCAACTCGGTCCATGTCAAAAAATCCTTGGCCGCCAAAAGCAGCGTCAAGGTCTACCTCTTCTTCAGCTGACACAACAGGCGCAGCAGGTACAGCTTGAGGTGCTCCCGCCTGTTGTGTTTGAGGATCTCTAAACTCGTCCCCATTAGCAGGAACATACTCCGGGTTGATTAAATACCCAAACAGTGGAGTATGCCTAGGACGCAGTTCAGGCTTGCTTCTAGCATTCGAAGTTCTACATTGAGCAAAGATACGCTTGTTCACACTCTCCACGTATCTGATAGGGCGACGTTGAGGCAACGTGGGAGCAACATGATTCAAGATCATTTGGAGAAATCTTGGATACATGATGAATCTCTCACGCCCCAATGCCCTTCGCTGTCGATCAATCTCATAGAAGACCATCTGACTCAAGCTGTAACGCTTGTTATAAGTCAGAGCAGTCATCGCCGACTGCAAGGTCGCGCCCATCCCATCAGTGCCCGCCTTCCTCCCTGACATGCAGACAATCATTACGTGCATGAGGAAGCGCCACTGATCGAGCAAGAAACCTTTCCTTCTTTGTGTATCCCCCAAGGGACCAGAATATCCCATTCGTAGAAATGCTCCATCACGGAACGGAGCAACAAACTCTGTCGGGTCGTCCCTCGTCTCCTCTCCGAATTGCAAAGCCACCCGGATTTGTTCAGACGAGAACTGAACATCCTGACCATTTACCGTTGCACGCATCACCGGGGGGTCGACGCGGCAGTCATATTCCACCGTCTGCCAGAAATCCTCAATGTTGGGCAAGGAAATCGGCAGAGTTGTCGTAATGGCGTGGAATATCCTCGAGCGTAAAAGGAAGGTGATGATTTCGCGGAAATCATCAACTCCGCTCGCTTCCGGGTCTAAGGTGATATACATGTTGTGACCCGGGAAGAACTGTCTTTGTTGATCACCTCCGTCATCACCGCCTGCACCACCTGCTCCAGCAACAGCAGCCATATCTGCAACAAACAGGTTAAGTTAGATAAACATCAAAGCGAATCACAAGTTCGCCTGTTACCATGAGCGAAGTTGTGATCAATTCTGTATAGGCGAAGTTAAAGGTGAGGCGAAGTTGGGAAACAACTTCGCTTCAACTTGAACTTCGTCTGATAATAGTTAAGTAAAATGATCCAGGCGAAGTTACGGATAACTTCGCCTAATCACAACATCGCCTCATAAACTGTTTCAAAATCAATAATCAGGCGAAGTTAAACCTCAGGCGAAGTTACGGATAACTTCGCCTAAACTGTAACTTCGCCGAATTTGAATCGGCAACAGTTAGGGATTTAGAAAGACGTGTAGATGATGATTTCGGAGATCGAGGACTCCGAAATACATGATTTTATGAAGTTATAGACGTTCATGCAAATTACTATCACGTAATATCAAGTTTGAAAATCGGGTGTTTAGGTTTCAAATAATCGAGGTCACGAAACGGTTCGAATCGACCTGTGATTAACATTAACGACCATGATTATACGAATATAGAACCCTACACACCTTTAATCTGATTTGAATCGAGGTAAAAAATAACAGATGATCGATGATATAAGTTCGCCGGTTGACAGGGAGTTAAGTTCGCTGGGTTTTTGAAATTATGATCCTGTTTGACCTTAAAACTTCTTTATATAGGGTCAAAGTTAGTACAGGCGAAGTTATCGACAACTTCGCCTATTCCAGGCGAAGTTATCAACAAGTTCGCCTGTATTTACAAAACACACCCCTATACTTTTAATAATTTTCAATAAAGTTTTAAAAACATCCTTTAAAGCGTTAAATGATACGATCAAGACCAAGTAACCAGGTATAAAATCAAACAATTACAAAAGTAACAAAAATTTGAAAAATTAAAGTACACGGGATCAAATTTCAGTCTCGACAGGGACTACCATGTTTTAGAAAAGATCCGAACAGGAATCATACTAATTTCGTGACTGTCACACAGATCCGTGTTCAGCTGTATTATGACATAAAGAAACAGGTTGTAAGCAGGTAAATAACTTAAGATGGTTTTCATCGTTTCTGTGATACGAGTTAAGTTCAATTAAGCTCAAAAATTAAGTGGGCAACAACTCAGAGATTATGATGCCTCCTATCTATTCTCAAAGCGTATTTGGCTTTCCCCAAGTCACCCCGAATTGACTTCAACCCATAGTGTCTGATTAAGTTTGTAAGTACTCTTCATCTGCTTCCCGTTCTCTTTCTTACTCCATGATTGAGAAGTCTTGACATTGTCGGCTCTAGAATGTTTCAATAACTCATAAGGTTTTTTTTTTTTTTTTTTTTTTTTTTTTTTTTTTTTTTTTTACGATAAACATTTACATAGACTTCAGAGTAGTAAACAACTGCAAGTCCCGAATCTGGATCACTGCAGTTTCTTCACACACTATCTTTACGGGAATCAGAACACTTACGGGCTCGTGTATGACTGGGTAATCGCTTTTCTGCCTATCATTCGGAAAGATATATATGAAGACATGCAAAACTCTTAAGGAGTTTCCACGTAAAATCGAGTAGATTTAGTTTGTATCACACTACTTTTACGCACCATAAAAAGCTACCATGACATACAATGACTGTTCTAAAGCCTTTTAAGCCTAATAACTTCACTAGTTAAGCACACAGAATCAGTATATCTATCACTTTCCAAGGTTGGATCAATTTTCTGTTAAACATAGTAAAGTAACTTCTTACGAAGTAGTAGACTTGAAAAATAATTTCATTTCCCTAAAAAATTTTTTTGACTTCAATCGCCCCGATCAGTTCAAAGTCTTCAGGTAAACGGTTATCCTGCGAATCCAATGGATTAGCTGGACCGACCACATACAAGTATGTGTCCTTCTAACTAAGTATGATCGACTAATTTTCAGCGAAAGAATAAAAAGACATCATAATCGCCCCGGTCACTTTCAGTCATCTGGTTAATGGCAACCCTCATACTCTACAAGTAGAAAATGAGGACCAAACATATCCGAGGATATGTCATTCAAACTGAGGTAACCGACATAATTTTAAGCGATAGTGACATTTTTTTTTTAATCAAAAACACAAAGCATGGTTACTCGGGATTGATCATCCCATTCAGCTCAACAAGGTTTTGAAATCTAGTTTTGTCAAACGCTTTCGTGAATAAGTCAGCGAAATTATCTAACGTATCAACCTTTTCGAGCTCAATCAGCTTCTTCTCAGCACAATCCCGTATAAAATGATGACGTATGTCAATATGTTTAGTTTTACTGTGCTTCACGGGATTGTTAGTTACTGAGATAGCAGCTGTGTTATCAATGCAAATAGGAGTAAGTGAGAAATTCAGACCATAGTCGCGCAACTGTTGTTGAATCCAAAGAACCTGGGAGCAGCAGTTGGATGCTGCCATGTATTCTGCTTCACAGGTTGAAATTGCGACTGAAGTCTGCTTCTTGCATTGCCACGACACCAATCTGCCACCAAGAAACTGACATCCACCAGTTGTAGACTTCCGACTCTGATTGCACCCTCCATAATCAGAATCTGTGTAAGCGACTAGCTCCAAGTCTCCTCCTCTCGGGTACCACAACCCCAGCTTCGGCTTGCCCTTGAGATAATTCAGTATCCTCTTCGCACCCTTCAAATGAGATTCTTTTGGGTTTGCCTGAAAGCGTGCACAAAGACAAACATCAAACATTATATCAGGCCTAGAAGCAGTTAAGTACATTAAAGAACCTATAATAGCCCGATATTGGGTTGGGTCCACGTCTGCATCGTTATCTGAATCAGCACCCAATTTGTGATTGACGCAGACTGGAGTTTCATATGGAGTGCTGTCCTCCATCTTGAAGCGTTTGAGAACATCATGGACATACTTCGTCTGATGAATGAACATCCCGTCTTTCTTCTGATCAACCTGCAATCCTAAAAAGAAAGTTAGTTCACCCATAGCACTCATTTCAAACCTTTTCTTCATGACGGCCTCAAACTCCTGACACATGGAGACTTTTGATGCAGCAAAGATAATGTCATCCACGTAGACTTGCACCAGCAGGAAGTCGCTTCCTTCTCTCTTGAAGAACAACGTGCTATCTATCTTCCCTCTTTCAAACCCATTTTCAAGCAAGTAATCTGATAAGGTTGAGTACCAGGCACGAGGTGCCTGATGTAGTCCATACAACGCCTTGCTTAACTTGTACACGTGGTCTGGAAAGTCTGGGTCAGGAAAACCCGGAGGTTGCTCAACGTACACAACCTCATCAACTTTCCCATTTAGGAACGCACTTTTCACGTCTAACTGAAATACCTTCATCTTCTTATAAGCAGCAAATGCCAAAAACAATCTAATGGCTTCCAATCTAGCCACAGGAGCGAACACTTCATTATAATCAATCCCCTCTTGTTGATTAAAACCTTTAACGACTAGCCTCGCCTTGTTTCTTATAATAATCCCTTTCTCATCTCTCTTGCACTTAAAAACCCATTTTGTGCCTATCGCATGCACATTCTTTGGTTTTTCAACCAAAGTCCAAACTTCCATTTTCTTGAATTGAGCCAGCTCTTCTTGCATGGCTTCGACCCACGAGCTGTCCTTTAGAGCCATTTGATAATTCGTTGGTTCAATCTGGCTGATAAAGCAGGTGTACAAGCATTCGTTGATTATGCCTGTCTCCTTAATGCTTGTGTAAACACAGGTGTGCTCATTCAAGCTACGTCTTGTTTGTACACCGGAGGACACATCACCAATCACATTCTCCAAAGGGTGATCTTTATGAATTCTCGTGGTCGGAACCGAACCGACATGCAAATTGGCTTCCAAGTTAGAAGAGAGCTCGTCAATGGTTGTTCCTTGCTGAGAGTGAAACGGATTGAAAAATTCTTCTTCAGGAGAGGCAGCAGGGGTATCGATAGCATTTGATGAGGAAGGTTGACATTTATCAAACAGCTGTCTTTGCACTAGATTTTCTTCCTCATCAAGGATCATCTTCGTAGCAACTCTTTCTTCTACTTCTGCACTATCCAAATAAGGTATGTTAAAAGACTTAAAAAGTCTATCATAGTCGAAAAACTCAGCAGGTCCGTTGCTTGGTTTTGGCGGTTTGTAACTTGTGATATCGGTGTTACACACCACCTCAACCTTGCCGGTCGATGTATTAAAGACACGTCTGTTGGGAGTCCCAACAACATAACCGACTAAGATTCCTTCATCGGCTACTTCACCAAATTTAGAATTTGTCTTTAAAATCGAACAAGGGGACCCGAATGGTTCAAGACCACTCAAGTTGGGCTTCCTCCCATGCATAAGCTCATAACACGTTTTATTAAGTCTTTTAACACTCAAGACTCTATTCAGGATATAACAGGCTGTAGCAATAGCTTCAGCCCAGAACACCACAGGAAGCTTCGAATCAGCCAGCATAGTTCTGGCTCCTTCAATTAACGTTCTATTCTTCCTCTCAGCCACTCCATTCTGTTGCGGAGTATACGGAGCGCTGTACTGGTGCTCAATCCCTTTCTGAAGGCAGAAGATCTCCATTTCATAATTCTTGAACTCCGTTCCATTGTCACTCCTGATGAACTTAACCCTTTTATCCATAACGTTCTCAACTTTGGTAATCAAATTCTTCACCATCTGAGCCGTTTCATCTTTTGATTTCAGGAAATATACCCACGAATATCGTGAGTAATCATCAGTGATCACCAAGCAATAAGAAGTACCTCCTAGACTTTTTGCATTCACGGGACCGAAGAGATCCATGTGAAGCAATTCTAGAGTACTGACAATAGAATTGACCTTCTTGGTGTGATGGGATTTCTTGTGCTGCTTTCCCTTCTTGCACGCTAGACATTTGTCTTCAAAGTTGAAACTTTTCAAGGGAACGCCCAGCACAAGTCCATTCTTGACAATGTGGTTCATCTTCCGAAGATGAATGTGCCCCATTCTCCTATGCCACAATTCGGACTCCGATTCGCTCGCTTTTGTCATAAGGCATGATTCTTCCGTGGCCATTTCAGTCGACCTCATATCCATAATATACGTATTCCTCTCACGTGGAGCCTTCATCACAATCCACTCCTCTGGTATCTGAAAACCAGGATGCAACACAATCGCCTCATTCTTTGTAAAATGTACGGTGTACTCCTTATCACAGATCTGCGACACACTCAGCAGATTGTGCTTCAATTCTTCGACAAAGTTTACTTTCTCTAGAGTCATCTTTCCATTAGACACCGTTCCCATTCCTGTAATCTTGCCTCCACTTTCTCCAGCAAAGCTCACTCTCCCTCCTTGAACAGGTTTCAAATCGTGTAACAAGATTTTGTTACCCGTCATGTGCCGGGAACAGCCGCTATCCACAACCCAAAGATTATTGGCAGCCCTGTTCAACTGTTCCTGCACGATTAAAGCAAAAGATTAGAATCTAGGGACCCAAGACCAATTGGTCTTGGATCTATACATCCCGAACTTTGGCTTTCCAAAGTTAGTCTCTGTATAATTCCTGTAAGTCCTATTAGTATACCTCCTTGTAGATTGATTGTGAGGCCTTCCAAACCTTTGTGAATTGAAAGAATTATAACTTACTGTTTGGTTATCAGCAGTGTGAAACTGAGATTGGTTTCTTTGAAAACCTGAATTAGTCTGATTTCTGAATTTTGAATGGTTTTCACTTTTACCAGTATTATAATTACCATTAGGCTTAGTCTCAGTTTTGGTATGCCTCACACCTCTGAATCGCTGCTTCAGAGGGCAATCTGCAACTAGGTGCCCTAATTGATTACACCTAAAACAACACCTATGCTCAACTTTCTTTTCAACAGTTGTTTTGGATGTCGAGGCTGTACTACCGCCCGTTCGTCTCACATTTGGTGGGACATAAGGGTTTAGCGGAGAACTCTTTTTAGTTGTTTTATCTTTCTCTCCACTATTTGGTAATACAACCTCCTCCTTTGTCTTACCCGACTCGAATGACTTATCCGAATCTGATGAGACCGGACTCGGAACAGAAATTTTAACACTTGACACAGGCGGACTTGTTTCGCCTCTACTAACATCTGGTTCTTTACTAGTTACCTTAACTGGAACTGTCTGAACAACCTCAAAGTCAACAGATTTCTGATTACTATGATTAAAAGTGTAATTGTGATTATAAGGTGGTGGAACCTCATGATAACCAATTCCTCCCCTCTTAACTGAGGAACCTTGATCACTAACAAGGTGATCAAGAATAGCAGAGGAATTTCTGAACTGCTCAAGTTTTCTATTCAGTTCCACCACTTTCACCTGGTGATCAGCAATCTGTTTTTCTCTTTCAGCTATTAGTTTGGTTTTTTCTTCCAAAACTTCATAGCTTAGATCAATCACTTGAATTTTTTCAGCAAGTTTTGCTTTTAGACTTTTAATATCTTTTTCACAAGCTTTTATTTTAAATTTATAGCTATTTTCTCTTGCTTTTGTAAAATGATGATCTTCTTTTAGAGTTTTAAACTCAGCATCCAAACTAACATACTGATCAGTTATAGTTGCTAATTGCTCAGACAAGTTTTCACATTTAGAACAAGTAGGTTTAGAACATACCTCGGAGAGCTGGTCTTTAGCATCAGCCATGAAAGCTTTTTCTTCTCCAGTAGCTTTCTCACTTTCTTCATTTTCCACATTCGCCAAATTTGCCTGTTCAAAGATTTCTTCAGAATGCAGGTTCCAGTTATATTCACCATCTTCTCTGGAAATCATGGCACTATAATCTTTACTACCCCCATTATGCTATGTAGACTTGCCTTGACCACGTTCTACACGCTCATTTCTGCACTCCTTAGCAAAGTGGCCGTTTTGTTGACAGTTGTAGCATCTTACCTTCGTCTTGTCAAACCCTGGTCTTCCACCGACAAACTTTCTTCCGGTCTTTTTCATAAACCGTTTCACTCTTCTCACGATCATAGCCATCTGCCATTGCAGATCCATTTCTTCCAGATCATCAGCATCAATCTGGTCATAGTCTTCATCCAACATAGCCGGATCAACAATCTTCCCCTGAATGTAGTTCTCATAGGAAGCAATAAAAGAAGCATAGAGAGCAAACTGCTCTTCAGCAGATTTGACACTCATAGGCATCTTAGAGTAGTTGTTGCTAGGAATACTTGGAGAGCAACTACTCTTGCTTGCTTGCGGTTTAGATGCACTAGATCCACCTGCTACAAAGAAAACATCACCATTCGTGTTGACTGACACATGCCCCTCATGTGATGAGTTGGCGCCCGACTCTCCCTTCGAGTAGTAGGCAGCTGATTCAGTCTTCGAACCTGAACTAGAGTTGACTTTAGCACCATACATACCTGGATCTTGAACCTGATCCGTAGGTGTCTCCTTTCTAACCATGTTAAGCTCAAAGGTTCGGAGCTTGTTAACTGCTGTCTCAAGGTCATAGTCAGCAAAGTCTTTATCTTCTCTCATCAACACAGTATACATCTCCCATTTTGGTGGGAGAGCATCAAGAAGCTTCTCAACAATCTCATCTTCTTTGTATGCAATTGAATAGTTGCTGAGTTCAGTCATCAGATGATAATATCTAGTGATGATATCATCAAGTGATTCGTTTTTCAGATACTTGAAGACCGAGAATTGAGTTTTGAGCAATTTGATATTCGAAGCACGGATTCCCACATTTCCTTCAAACCGGTTCTCAAGAGCTTCCCAAAGCTCTCTTGCTGTCTTGTACTTTCTAAAAGTATGAAGGATCTCTTGTGGAAGAGCCATAGTGATAGCAGCATGAGCCTTGCTCTCGGCCTCATACATCTTTTTCTCTTCTTCTTCCATTTTGCTGTACTTTTTGATCTGATCACGACCTTCGTACTCCATAGTTGGTGGAATATAACCATCCTGGATGCATACCCACATTTTCGGATCCTGGTACTGGACATATTGTTCGAACCGATCCTTCCAAGCAACGAAGTCGGTTCCTTTAACCAACTTTGGGGCCTTAGTAGCTGACCCTGCTTCTACTTCCATCTTAACTAACTCTGAGATGTTAATTGACGACATCTTTCTCAAAAACTAAGAAACCCGAAAAACAAAAAAAAATTTCTTCTGAAAAGTACTGTAGGCGAAGTTACGGATAACTTCGCTTAAGTCTTAACTTCGCTGAAGAACTCCGCTGATTCTTAACTTTGCTTGAGGTAAGCGAACTTAGGAGGTAGGCGGAGTTGTAGAGAACTTCGCTTGAGTTAGGCGAACTTGAGAAGGTAGGCGAAGTTGTGGATAACTTCGCTTAACCTTATATCTTCGCCGAAACCCTACGAACAGTGACGGCAACTTTGCCTGATGAACACGAAGTTTCTACAGATCTGATTTCTGGGTTTTTCGAGGTTTTTGACGGTGTAAAGGGTTGAATACAATAGTAGGTGGTAAGAATGACACAAAAACACAGAAAACACGTCCCGCGAATAGTCGAAACGGGACGATTTCTACACCCGCGTGAATATCCCGAACCACACAATTGAGCAATAGCTCTGATACCACATGTAAGTCCCCCCGCCCCGGGGCGTCGCCGATCGATACGAGATCCGCACGAGGTCTAGGAGTGCGGAATCCTCCTAGACTCGTTTATTGGTGTAAAGATGAAGAACACAAACACGTACACGAACAAATACACGAACAAATACAAGAACGGATAAACACATCTGCAGATCTTTTATATAATAACCGAAACACTTACATACCAAACATAAACAGAAACACGGCCGACCCGAGGTGAGCTCTACCTCGGGTCGTTTCACACGACTCTCCTTGTCTCTTACTCTCTCTAAACAAACAAACTGCTCAAAACACACACTAATTTCTGGATTACTAAACCTAAACAAGACACACGTATATATATATAAAACATTCTCGGGCCTGGGCTTCAGTAGGCGAAGTTGTTATAACTTCGCCTATGGCGAAGTTATTCTAACTTCGCCTATGGCAGAAGTTGTTACAACTTCGCCTACAGCGAAGTTGTTATAACTTCGTACTTCGTTTCCGCTGATCAGAATTGCATAGCGACGGTCACAAAATGCACCAACAGTCTCCCCTTTGACCGTTGCTCTCAATTCTAACAAACACAAAAGATCATCTGTTACACGACATGCACCAACAGTTACCCTCTTAACTGATGATCTTCTGTTTGCAGTCAACCAGCCGTGTCTGAATCTGTCATGTAGCTTCACAAATCTACCAATCACCCAGCGTCTTCCATATCAGATCTTCCCTTCAGTGTAAGCTTCTCCGACTATAACGATTGAGGTCTTTGAAATGCATGCATCCTCGTGCCAATAGATCATCTCAACCAATCACGTGAGTCCATCTGACTTCACCAACACGTGAAGTTGGGCTTCCTCCACAACTTCACCAACTCGTCGGCATACGATAAGGTTTAATCTTCAACTACTCAACATCAAGTGATCAATTTCATCACAAAACCACCTTGACAGAATCTAACACATGACCATTAATTAATCCGAAGCATCTTCAATCACCAGGGATAACGATCAAGAACATAAACACTTTAGTTCCCGATTAAATCCAACTTGTTCCAGAATTTTCACTCTAAAAATAAGCATCACGTTTCAGGATCCAATTCTCGAACGCCTTGAAAATAACATAAATAATATGCTCTGACCGCAATCCAGTAATGACAAAAACCTTCAGTTCAATTTGACTTTCTTCAGTTGGTCAACCTCGAACAACAACAATTTCATTGCCCACAAACACCCAAATATGTGTCAATATCCAGTTTCAATCAATATCCCATTCACAAACTCAACTCCATATCCAGAGTTGACACGTATTTGTTCACACGTAAGACCCAGAGATAACAAGTTTCACTCGTTGACGGAACAACGTCTCCGGTCTCACAATAATCGTGTACACCTGGCCATACAGACGAAAACTCCAAAACACTCTTTTTTATTTTTTTTATTTTTTTTTCTCGTTAACTTCGCCTGTCCATAACTTCGCCTATTCCATAACATCGCCTGACTGATAAGCGAACTTGTGAGGTAGGCGAAGTTGTGGATAACTTCGCTTAACCTTATATCTTCGCCTAAACCCTAAAATTTAAGCGACAACTTCGCCTGAACCCCATAACTTCGCCTGCGGCGCTGTTCAGCCAAGAACACATCAGATTCGTGCCAGAAACACCAAAACGCAGATCTCGAACCATAGCATAAGAGCCTAAGGCTCTGATACCACATGTAGGTTCCCTGGATGGATCTGCACGGGATATCTCGATCTACACAGGTGCGGAATCCCTGCGTAGGTTGTTACGAGCATAGAACACGAATTAAACAAACACACGATACGAATAAACGAACACACGTTATATTATAACCGAAACACGTGATATAATCACTGAATACAGACTCAATACTCTCTGGTTCTCACGTCTCTCGACTCACGCGTCTGTATACGATTACCTTCAACTACCTAAACAAGCCGTGACCTAGCGTATAAATACACGACAACTTCGCCTTATATGTTCAGGCGAAGTTATTGCTAACTTCGCTTGACTAACAAGTTCGCCTGATAAGCGAACTTGTCAGTAACTTCGCTTAAACATAAACAAAACACAATTAACATTACAGACTGGATTACAGACACTAGACTATGAACTACTGACATTATGCACCAACAATTGGTACTGCTCTTTAATCTCTTATCATATCATTGCGGCTATATCATTCTATTTCTACAAATAAAAGGATCCAATTACAACAGAAAGGAGGTAAGCGGGCAACAAGCTGCGCCGCTACCTCCTTTTGAATAGCAAAACCGATCCTACTGAAAACAAAGTTATTGTTCTTCGGCATCATTGAGTTACTGTGCACGGCCCGCTGAACTCTTTTTAGAAACGTAGCAGCATTGGGGGCAAGAGAACCAAATGTATCGAAAGCAAAAGGAACGAAGGCGTGTTGATTCTCAGCACACGCCTTCTCGTGCTTAGCAATTTTTCCTGTTTTTACCTTTAACACGGCCTGCCTAGCAACAAACCCGGTGTCCCTATGCCCGATAAGAGGGGACACCCCAGTAAGGTCCACACAAGCATGCTTCCCCGCCCATCCAAACACAAGAATGTCCGCTGGTCGGAGAGTAGACCTTCCTTCACGCGGATCCGACAAGAAATTCACAGGACCCTCTTTATTTGTCGAGATTCCCGCCCGTTTTAACACATCACCCTTTTTTGCCGAAATTCACAGGAGCCTCTTTATCATATTTGTTTGAAAAAAATTCCTACTTTTCTGTGTTATTTCTGTGATATGCACGCAAGCTAGTTGCAACTATACTTCGCCTTAACATACCTGGTAGTAATTATGTTTCCTTTGCAGAAGAAATGAATATGGCAGGACGGAGGTGCTTGTAAACGCACGTAGATGGCTTTCGTGGACCTCAGATCCACCAATCTCCTATATATTTTCAAAATGTCGGTCATAATTCGTTTATAATCAAGTTGTGAAGCTAGCTAGCCTCTACTTAAGTTACCTTGAATAATGCCTATCTGCAGCTGCTCCCATCACAAGCCTTTTGATATTGTGTCGAAGTATTAGTTCAACAATACCTTTCTCAATTGAATCTTTTTCAGTATGTATCGCATCCGCACTCACCTATAAAATATATAATCATGGTGATGAGTTTATTAATCGGCTCATCACAAACGACAAGCCTAAGTTGTTACAAGTTTATATTAAAAGGTAATCTATTTTCTTGAGTTTAGGAGGTTTTGTAAATACACTTTGGTTGTCTATATTTAGCTAAATAATTTGTTAATTTAACCCCGTTTGAGTTGAAAACTCAACTCGCTTTAGTTTGAAATTTCGACCACACAAAAGAGCATGAAAGTATAGAATACCCCATATTCCCGACATGTCTGTTTATATTCGTCGAGAAGTTGAAGCATATCTTGCTTCTCGGAGTCATGGAATGCTACGACCTGGTGCGCTTCAAGTTGGTTTATTTGAAATTTTGTTCCCACTGAAAAGATCAAAAACTTGTAACACAAAACTGAAAGATGATACATAGATTATTATGTAACAGATGGTTATCCTAACCACCATTAAGCTAGTTTGATGATTAAACAAGATTTAAGAATATATAGAAAGAAATTAAGAAACCGTCTCTTTATATGATTCAAATAATTACGAAACTAAATGAATTACCTGTGAAGAATAGCGTATAACATATATGCCGTATATGTGTAGGTCCCCCCGGGGCGTCGCCGATCGATACGAGATCCGCACGAGGTCTAGGAGTGCGGAATCCTCCTAAACTCGTTTAATGGTGTAGAAGACGAAGAACACGATTACACACATTCAAACACACGAACAAACACACGAATGGGATAAACACATCTGCAGATCTTTTATATAATAACCGTAACACGTTACATACCGAACATAAACAAAACACGGCCGACCCGAGGTGAGCTCTACCTCGGGCTGTCCCACACGACTCTCCCTCTCTGTTTCTCTCTAGATACTTGAACTGACCACACAATACTCTAACTTTCTGGATTTTTCAAACCTAAACAAGACACACATATATATATATAAACAACTTCGCGGGCTTGGGCTTGGGCCTGTAGGCGAAGTTGTTATAACTTCACCTAAGGCGAAGTTGTTCTAACTTCGCCTATGGCAGAAGTTGTTACAACTTCGCCTATGGCGAAGTTGTTATAACTTCGCCTAAGGTGAAGTTGTTCTAACTTCGCCTATGGCGTCTCCGCTGGTCAGAATTGCATAGCGACGGTCACAAAATGCACCAACAGACTCCAATTTGACCGTTGCTCTCAATTCTAACAAACATAAAAGATCATCTGTTACAAAACATGCACCAACAGACTCCCTCCTAACTGATGATCTTCTGTTTGCTCTTCAACCAGCCGTGTCTGAAACTGTCTTGTAGCTTCACAAATCTACCAATCACCCAGCGTCTTCCATATCAGATCTCCCCTTCAGTGTAAGCTTCTCCGACTATATAGATTGAGGTCTTTGAAATGCATGCATCCCCGTGCCTAATTGATCATCTCAACCAATCACGTGAGTCCTTCTGACTTCACAACACGTGAAGTTCTTCTAACTTCACCAACACGTGAAGTTGGGCTCCCTCCACAACTTCACCAACACGTCGGCATACGATAAGGTTTAATCTTCAACTACTCAACATCAAGTGATCAATTTCATCACAAAACCACCTTGACAGAATCTAACACACATGACCATTAATTAATCCGAAGCATCTTCAATCACCAGGGATAACGATCAAGAACATAAACACTTTAATTCCCGATTAAATCCAACTTGTTCCAGAATTTTCACTTTAATAAATAAGCATCACGTTTCAGGATCCAATTCTCGAACGCCTTGAAAATAACATAAATAATATGCTCTGACCGCAATCCAGTAATGACAAAAACCTTCAGTTCAATTTGACTTTCTTCAGTTGGTCAACCTCGAACAACAACTATTTCATTGCCCACAAACACCCAAATATGTGTCAATATCCAGTTTCAATCAATATCCCATTCACAACCTCAACTCCATATCCAGAGTTGACACGTATTTGTTCACACGTAAGACCAAGAGATAACAAGTTTCACTCGTTGACGGAACAACGTCTTAGGTCTCACAATAATCGTGTACACCTGACCATACAGACGAAAACTCCAAACACTTTAATTTTTTTTTAACTTCGCCTAAAAGTCAACTTCGCCTAAAAGTCAACTTCGCCCCTCCTTAACTTCGCCTGTCCATAACTTCGCCTGTCTACAACTTCGCCTGACTGATAACTTCGCCTAAACCCTAAAATTTAAGCGACAACTTCGCCTGAACCCCATAACTTCGCCTGCGGCGGCTGTTCGGCCAAAAACGCATCAGAAACGAGCCAGAAACACCAAAACGCAGATCTCGAACCATAGCTTAAGAGCCTAAGGCTCTGATACCAATTGTAGGTTCCCAGCCGGATCTACACGGAATATCTCGTTCTACGTAGGTGCGGAATCCCTACGTAAGACGATACGAGCTTAGAAGACGATACACGTTAACACGATCAAACACACGTTACAATAAACAAAGACACGTTGTATTGCAACTGGAAACACGTGATTCACTGATCACCGATTACATAAAACTCGTAAACTCTAATGATAACTCCTCTTTTACTGAAAACTTAAAACTATAAACTCTAAAACTATTTCTCTTCTGCCGTAACCTAGACTATTTAACAGTCGACAACTTCGCCTAACATGTTTAGGCGAAGTTGTCCCTAACTTCGCTTATTCCACAAGTTCGCCTATATCAGCGAACTTGTGAGCTAACTTCGCTTAATACAAAATACAAATCCAACTAACTCGATTACAGACACTAGACACTGAACTACTGACATCATGTACCAACAATATGTGATACGCTGTTACATATGCGCCGCATATGTTATGCCATATATATAGTTTTCTTGCTTCGTGTTTGTGTAATTTTTCATTATGATGAAATAAGATTTTCCTTCTCTGCTTCTTTTCTTTCTGTGTCATCGTTCTTCAACGTTTAAACTATTGAGTAAAGTGAAGGAAAAGAAAGATTACTAAAGGGGATCTTGTGCACAGGCCGGTGAACATGAAGTACGGTTATCTGTCTACCTCCTGAATTGCGTATCACCCATAGCAGACTCGATCGACTCTCTTTCAATTTTTTCCCCACCGCCACATAAACCTTTTCTTCAACAAAAGTCTGATTCATCCTAGCTCACCACCTCAAACTCAAGATATGCTTCTATTACATATTCACATTGCATATATATGCATGTGAATGCGCTTCAATGTTCCAAGTAGAGTCATCAAAGGTAATTTGCATAAGAAATAAAGTTCCAAAAGAGGTAGGCGTTGAAAACTGAAAAAACGAAATCAATGTTATCGAAAAGTTTTGATAATTGAAAAGGGCTTGTTGTTTTCAGTTATTTGACAATGATACATATATAATGTTGATGAAAGCAACATTTGGAGAAATTACAGGTGCAATTTCATGGCAGGTTTATAATATTAATTAATTAATATTGCAAAATGGTTCTGCCTAATTATATAAAATTGATGAAAGCATCATCTTGTTCTCAACATTTGTATCTTGTATTATCATCTTAGGAAAACAATCCTATCCTATACAAATGGCTGTGCATTAAAGATGTATTCCGCGGTTAATTAACCTTTAATAGATAATAAAAAGAAATATGCCATTAGCAGGTGACATATGCTACTATTTATAAAAATTGGCATTGATTATATGACATATATTAACATGACTTTTAGGTATTACTCCTTTTTCTAGTATATGATATAAACTTAATCCGAACAATTGGTATAAATAATTACAAACTAATTTTGGCTATAATTCTAATGTTAAGTGTTAACTACAAATCATGCATCTAGTGACATCAAGTTGGTGTATCGACCATGATTGTGCTTATGCAAGGGAGCGAATGGTTGTTGGTTTAACCACTAGGCTAAATGTTTCGCCACGTACAATCAACTCCTACATGTTGGTTTCGACCATCACATGCCAGCCTAGCCTTATATCGCTCCAAAGTCCCATTGGACTTGAATTTGCGGCAAAATGGCCACATGCTGCGTATTACGTGCATCTCTGGTTGGCAGGGAACTAACTCCCACTACCCATTTTTTAATAAGGGCATTAAACTCGATGGTCATGGTGTTAAGCCATTCTGAGTGGACAAAGCAATTGTTGGGGTTTTGGGTATGGAAGTGGTAAATGAGAAATGAAAGTTAAAAAGTTGTTTAGGTTTCGTGATACCGTCCATAACTCGAGTACAGATGGTGCGAGTGGGAATTCGGTGGAGGCTGAGTGGTAGCAGAAGCTGGTGGCGGCAAAGAGTGTATTTGGTAAAATACCGACTAAATATGTTGCCATTTCGAGGGTGTGGTGCCAATATGTATTGGGAAGGTGAGATTGGGCAAGAATAGCTCGGATGATGTTGTTGATGGAGCGGATTTTGCGTTCCACTTTACCATTCTGTGGCAAGGTATGTGGGAAAGAAAATCTTAAAGGACATTCCAATTTTGTTGCAAAACTGTTGACACGAATTATTTGCATATTCTTTTTCATTATCACATTGAAATTACTTGATATTTCTTTCAAACTGTGTTGTGACAAAATTAGAAAATTTGCTAATAGCATATTATACTTGTGATTATTTACCATTTATTATAATTCTCCTCATGTATATGTTACAAATATTTTAAGATAAGATTATATGGCATCATAATTATAAACGAATTTATTCAATAAAATATTATTGATAAACATTGCAAGGTAGTGATTACATTGAAACAGAAGGCAAACGGGCAACAAGCTGCGCCGACGGATCTTGACATCAAGGAATTTTATCCAGAATCAGAATTTGTAGTTGGTGAAACCGAAACAGCCGGTTCATCCAACCTGCATTATGTCCACATACACGCGATTAACTTCTAGCTCGCCTATAGGATGAACAAATTCATTAAACTTTGATTTATCTTAAGCTTAATATATAATACTACTCTTAATCTCTTACGATAAAAATCCTACTTGTTTGCGCTATATATGTGGTATTCAGTACTTGCATCTATTAGTTTTTATGCACACACAAGCCGGTCGAAACTGTGCTTTTGCCTTAACATAATGTCATAAAGTTGTTATTTCTTTAACTTGCAGCTTGCTTCAGTATCATGGATTTGGAGAGTGTTTTGTTTACACGCATGGCGGCTTGGATAAGAGGGCAGGGTGGTTGACAGCCACCTAAAAAAAGTTTTATATATTTTTTTATGAAAAAATATTTATTTTTAAAGTTTAAATCCGAATACTCAACTCATTTAAGCCTATTTTTATAAACAAAATTTTTTTGCACAACCTAAATCATAACCAAGTAAGCCCGTTTACCCAACAAAAAACCCTTTTATTTAAGGCCCAAAATTAATTTCGCCTTTGGCCCAAAAACTTTTAACGATTCTCAAAGATGGCCCCGCTTACACGTATACAAACAACTAATTATGATATTTTTTAAAGTGAAATCCTTAAAATGATCCAACAACTACTTATTGCAATATCAGAAAGCAGAAACACATCCAAATACCGTATCCTGCAAGCTACAACCCATTTGGTTACAGTTGATCGATCATCTAATTATGACCATTACATACAAAGTTAGGCATGCGTACGTGCGTACCTGGTGAAAATTATGTTTCCTTTGCATAAGAAGTGAATATGGCAGGAAGAAGGCGCTTGTAAACGCACGAAGATGGCTTTCGTGGACCTTAGGTCCACCATTGTCCTATATTTTAAAAATGTCGGTCATAATTCATTTATAATCAAGTTGTGAAGCTAGCTAACTTCTACTTAACTTACCTTGAATAATGCCTATCTGCAGCTGCACCCATTACTAGCCTTTTGATATTGTGCTCAAGTATTAGTTCAATAATACCTCCTTCAATTGAATCCTTTTCGGTATATATGACATCTGCACTCACCTATAAAATACAGAATCATATACTAAATGTATAATATGTAATTATTATTATGCATTTATTTTAGGATAGATATATGATCGGCTTCTGCATTAACGTTAAAAACAGTTAGGCGCGCCAAAGAACATGACAGTTATCCAACCGTCTAATACCTGCCATACAATCGTATATTATATATGAAACTGAAAAATCATATATTATATATACCCCAGATTCCTGACATGTCTGTTTATATTTGTTGAGAAGTTGAAGCATATTTTTTTTCTCCAACTCACGGAACTCTGCAACATGGTGCGATTCAAGTTGGTTTATTCGAACTCTTGTGCCCACTGAGAAAGATACAAAACTTGTAATGTAAAACTGAAAGATGATGCATTACATGTGAATAACGCTTCTACATTTATGATATGGAATAATGACCAAAATGGTCATTTTTACCAGCAGCATTCCCTGACTAACCCGCTCAAACTAAAAACATCTTGAACCAACCACATCTAGACACGTATACACTTAAACGGTCGGCCATTGATCTATTCCGTTGGGTTGATATCTATTCTGTCGGGCCCGGAGGAATAATATTACATACGAAAATGAAGACCAACGGAATAGACATGGAAGCCCGACGGGATAGATATGAAGCCCCAAGGAATAGATCCATGGCCAACCGTTTAAGTGTATACATGTCTAGATGTGGTTGGTTCAAAAACGGAAGGGTGTCAGTTCTAATTTGATGGATCCGACAGTTTAGAAAGGGGCCATTTTGAGTTTAGAAGGGAAGGGTTGGTCAAGGAATGTTGTTGGTAAAAATGGTCATTTTGGTCATCATCCCTTATTAAATGTATGTATATTAAGTCTGATGATTGATTAAATACAGGTTTAAATAATTATATGAGGCTACTAAGTAAAGTGAAGTGAAGGAAAAAAGAGATTACTAATGGGGATCTCATGTGCAGGCTGGTGAACATGAAGTACGGTTATCTGTCTACCTCCTGAATTGGGTATCGCCCATAGTAGACTCGATAGACTCTCTTTCGATTTTTTCCCTACCGCCACATACACCTTATCTTCAACAACAGCCATGATCTCAGCAGTCTCAAACTGATCAAGATATATATTCTTCAATTACATTGCAATCGTGTATGCAAGTAGAGTCATCATATATATGTTAAGAAAGTAGATTGCAAAATTCCAAAAGAGTAGTTGCATGTCGTTGAAAACATAAATTTAGTGTTATCGAAAAGGGCTTACTGTTGTTTCAGCTATTATATGATATTTTGATGAAAACAACATGCATTTGAAGAAATTACAGGTGCAATTTCATGGCAAAAATGGTCATGTGTGCCTCTTTGTCCTTATGTTCTCATCATTTATATCTTGTATTACTATTATTTTTATAAGTTAGCTTGGAAAACAACCTCATCCTATACAAATGGCCGGCGTGTGAGGTGTGACAGAATCTTTAATCCTATACAAAGCCCACTTAAATTTTGTTTTAGCCAAAAGTATATTCATACAGATGCTTCAGATTTATTTTGAATGGAAAATGAGAACAATTTTTGTAAACTAGAGTCGGGTGTTGTGCTAGAAGTAATTACTAAGTGTATTTCTTTCTATGTATAAAATGAATTAAGGGCTTTAAATTGGCTCCCAGATTCGATCCAGAGTATACTTCTATTCACCGATTAAGTAAATAACTATCAAGAACGAAGTAATCCTTTAACTTTGTTTAAGGTCCCATGTTTTTTAGAACGAACTTTGTTTTATTAGCCCCTAAGGTCCCCTAACTATCAAGAATGGACAGTGGCGGAGCCACCCTATGATCACCGGGTTTGGCCGAACTCGGTAATTTTTTCGGTTTTATATATAACCTATAGTGTCGAGCCATTGAGCGGACTCATTCTTTTTCGGCGAGCGAAC
This sequence comes from Bidens hawaiensis, assembly GCF_021521415.1. Classification (NCBI taxonomy): domain Eukaryota; kingdom Viridiplantae; phylum Streptophyta; class Magnoliopsida; order Asterales; family Asteraceae; genus Bidens; species Bidens hawaiensis. The sequence goes on along the minus strand of NW_027493070.1, from coordinate 95,893 downwards.
CCAATGTCATTCAAAAAAAAAAGTATCCGAACCCATTAATTATAAAAATTTTAGTTAAATTTTTTAAGTAATGAATATATTTTTATATAAAATATAAACAACTTTAAAAATTGCTAACAAACATTATAAATGAGTCAATAATAATTCATATATAGATTATAAAAAAAAGGTCCACATTATTCATAATGTGTGCATTTGTTATATTTAAAATGAGTTTGTTTTTTGAGTCGCGATTGAAGATGTTATGAATCATTTCCAAAGCATGAATATACATCAGAAACAATTATAATATGTAATATCTTTTTATTAAATATGACTTTGGGTCCCACGGGTGGGCCCCAAAAACTTTGACGCCAGAAAAAACCAAGCACCGAAAAATGCCGAACCCACAAAAAAAAATTTCTTCCTCCGCCACTGAGAATGGACGCCGTGGACTTTCTTAACAAAGTTCAACGCGTCGTGCGTAGTAATTTATCGGCCCCTAAGAACTAAAAGTTTGTTTTTAATAGGATTGGGTTTGCTATCCAAAAGGGAGGTTGCGACGCAGCTTTTTGTCCGCTTACATGCCACTTCATTATAAATCATTTGGATGCTTATTATTGAAAAATATTGTACGTACACTAAAAAGATTTTACTAAGTTAATATAGAGTTCCTTGACTTCTAAGTTAATTGTACATTTACTTGTAACTTATGGACTTAATCTTGTGCATATCCATTAGAAAAAAATTAAGATACACACTCAATATAAAGATTGAAGAAACACATTGGCATGGTGAATACAATTTGTCGGTTTGTGTTTGTAAGTTCCTGGATGGATCTAACAACTTGTTTCGGATCAATTCGTGTTAATAGTGAGCGGAAATCACTAATAACACTCGATCTCGAATCGTTTTTAGCTAAAATCGTATGAAGAACAATAAGACAATATGAAGTTGGTAAAAATGTCTAAGTAGCATGGTGAATAATGCCCCTTATATAGGGAGTATCATGCTTCTTAGGGTTTCTATTGATTTGGCCCAAACGGGGTTGCCCATTGGGCTTACATAATAAAATGGTCTCGGCTCCAATACAAAAAAGTTAAATGAGAGCTATAATAATGTTACAATAACGAGCTATCTAATACATAAGCCTATTATAATAGCGAAACAAAATGAGGCCCAACAATCTTCCTCTAAGCTTTTATATAGATGGTAGCTCCTGTCTCTTACCCATCAATCTGTCTCATAGTCATACAAGACATTTTACTCAAACAACTGATGGACAAACTTGTTGAATGCTTTGACAATATGGATGTAGCTTCTTCCTTCATCTTCTAAATCTCGCATTGGTGAGTGGTAGAGCTTCATAATATCTTGTTCACCGAAACGAAATAGTTTCTCACCACTACAACGCACTATAGCTTCAACTGTGATATGATCAAACCCCCAAAGCTTGAAATCAGTTATGGTATTTAGAGGATTAAGATGAGATATACTTAAGATCAATCTAGAACTCTTAAGGTTGAATTATAATACGATTAAGATATGGTTTGAAGGTTAAATGAGTCGAAAAGAGTTGAACCGAACCTGATTCACGAACTGGTCTGCTGCAAGTCCTAGCCCGCATCGTGTGGCCAAGCTAGGCATCCTCGCTTAGCCACGTATCACCATGAATTTAGTTATAAACGAGGAATGCAGTTACCTTTACTCAAGATAACCACTAGACTACTTAAAACTTTGAAGTATGTGGCATGTTTTCGATATAGCCTTTAAGTTCGAATACTATGTTCGGATTTAAACCCCATGAAAGGAATAACATCTTCCCTTTGATTCTCGGAATTGTTTTGCCAGGGTCCGTTCATAGTATTCTTCCCTTTCCAATTACTACAAAAACCTGTCACACCTTCCCATACTTTAAGGAAGAATGGAAAAATAAAAATCAAGGGAATTCTTAAGGAATTTCCCCAAATAAATATTATCTAAAGTTTGAAAATTATTTTGAGGATGAAGATGTAGGTTCCTATTCGGGTGGATCTAACAACGTCTTTGAATCAACCTAACTTAGTGCTAGCGGAAATCACACTAAGCAACCAAGAGGTCTCGGATCTTGAGTTTATTTTCGGTAAAGGAGAGGAGGGTGAGAGAGAGAGAGAGAGAGAGCTGAGTGAGAGAGATAGAGTTTTTGCAAAAGGTTTTCTTTTGTATATGTAACTTCAACTCTTGCTTCTCATGACGTGCTTCCTATTTATAGGGAAGCATGCATGAGAAGTAAAAAACTTCTAATGCCCAATGGGCTTCTTTACAATGGACCGTGGCCCAACAATGTACAAAATGACCTGTCGGCCCAAATACATAACTAAAACAATACAAAAGACTAAATATACAAAAACGGGGCCCAACAATCTCCCTCTAGTCTTTAGTATTGAAACCCGTCGGTGTCATATATTAGACATTCGTCCCCAGTCAGTGGAAGTTCAACAAGTCTATGCACGAACTTGTTGAAGGCTTCCACTATCCGGTTGGTATTCTGACGTCCCAAATCCTCGACGGTTCCCAGCGGCTTGTTGTAGAGTTTCTTCACATCTTCAACGTGCAGTCCCATAAGCTCATGCTCGTCAAACACTCTGATCTCCTGCATACCACGGCAGTGAATAACGGCCTCGCCGGTTGTGTTATCGAATTCCCAATCTATGAAGTCTCGGAGAGTGTTGGGAAGATAAGGCTCGCCATGATAAATCTCGTGACATTCTTTCGGCGCCTTGTATCTCCACATAGTGCGAGGCTCTTCGGTAGCAGAGTTTATCTCTCTTGGATTCTTATACCTGTAACCCTTATTTGGCTCGAAGTCCTTGTAGTTGACTCTTGATTGTCGCTGCAGATAAGTCGGGACCCAACTTTCCAGCGTACTTCCAGTAGCACCAGGACCTAGAGCTTTCTGAAGATAATTCAGATCAAGCTCAGGTAGAGTCTTCAGCTCGTGATGACTAAGATAAATGAGATCCCCGCTGTAGCGTCTGATGGCCCAGACTTTATTTCGCTGATCATACCTTGCATACACGATCAGCGAGTCGTCATGATATAGATAGTTGAGCACGCGAGCAGACGCACAGCTTGTGACAATGTGTGTCTTTCGCTTCTTCTTTGGTGGTTATACAATGACAGGATCTGTTGCAGGAGCCTCTGAAGCTTGAGCGGGAGGAGTATCCGGATTTGGCGAGTAGTTAATGTCATCGTCTTGTTCAATCACTGCCTTATCCGTTTCCGTCCCTTCGATGAACTCCTCAAAGCTCATACCTGCATTAATAAAATTAACGATCACACCTGTATTGTCAGTCAGAGAGATGATATCTTTGTACAAGCTGTCAAGTATTGAATCTGTCACACCCCGACTAGCACAATGCGGAAGCGTAAAACGGGAATGTAACAGACACCTCTGATATCAACACATTGTTTATAAAGAAACATTACAAACTAATTTACAATATATTACATTTCTTCGTTCTATCATTGTTTTACAGTCTAGGCGATACAAACAAAACTAATTCGTTAACTATACATTCTTACTACTAACACCCTTGCTTCTATTCACATAGTATCAACCACACACTTCAGGCACGTGACAGATCACCCAATCATTCCGATTTAGGTACACCTGAAAAGCAGTTTAAAACGGGTCAACTACTAGAGTTGGTGAGTTTCACGAGTTTCAAGAAAACAGTAATGAGTATTCACAAGTCAGCACTTGTAATCATGAGATAAGTATGTATGTATGTAAATGATGTATGTGATGTAATTATGCTAAGCTACAGTGAAGCCTGGACTGTTCGTGCTGCGTGCCTCAATTTCCCACGCTCAATCAACCACTGTGGCCCCTTTCCGCCCACAACATGCCCCGGTAGCTATGTCTAACACTACATAGCTGGTTCGTAAAAATTATGGTCATGTGCAAACGGTTTTGGTGTCTCGGCAAACCGTGCCGGCTCCGTTTGAGTTTGTCAAACCAATAGTACTATTCACAAGCCACCGGCTCGAAGTTAATCACTGTGATCGTGGGGACTTTCATGTGTTAGCACTTAGATAATTCACATCATCACATGTTTCAGATAAGTATATAGATATAAGCAAACATGCTTTTCACCCCAAAAGTTTGTAAAACCGTTTAAAATTGGGGTCATGAAACTCACGGTTTAGTAGATATTCGGTACTGTATCAGCTCGTGGTTTGTTCGGTCCGCTATCAGTAGTTCCTATAATCAATATTATAATAATATTAATATTTTAATATTATTATAATCTCAATACTAATCTGGGCTGTATAACTAATCTGGGTGTAGTTGGAACGCCCAGAAAGTGGCAATAGGCTTAGGTTGTGATGTTGTTCAATGCTTAATACTTAAAACTGAACTTGGCTCAGGTTCCCGTTTTCCTAGCTGGACCAAGTTGTTCGCTTACACGCTCAGAAAACAGTTATGGGAAAATAAGTTTGGGTAAATGTATTGACTAATAAAATGATTAAGTTATAAAGAAAGATCACATACTGGGGTCCCGGATTAGCCACGAGGCCCGTTTCCGTTTATTCAGTTTGATTTAAGAAAGAAACGCGCACAATCCATCCGGATTGTCCAGGTTTTTCATAGAAAAGTTCGTTTTTTTACTTAATTAGTCCAAAAATATGATTTTTGATCATTCTTGGTGTTTTGATGTTCCCGCAGGTTCGTTAGTCGCGAACTTGCCGGTTTTTATAAAATCTGAATTTGTTTAATATTCAGATTAGCATAATTAATTAACCGTTAATCATTAAATTATGAAAATTTAATCACTTATCAATTAAAATATGTAGATTTTAATAAAAATATTTCTGGAATTTATTTACTGATTTATTAATTTATAAAAATTCATTTTATCAGCTATATTTCGCCTGAAAATCGTCCGTTTACCTCAAACAATTTCCAAAAATTTCACAAAAATTCTTGAATACTCAAATCATGTCCCAAAACAACCTTTATCAATTCCAGAATGTAAAAAGCTCGTGCGATATTCTTTTCGGCCCAAATTCGGCTGTAAAAATTCACACGAACGCAAATAAACAAAACACCTTTAAACTTCTCCAAATGATCCCAAAATTCATATGTGATCAAAATACATCAAATCTGAGTTCCCAGAAAAATTTCATAATTTTTGAAGTATTTTAGCTATTTTTCCTAAATAAACGTCCCAATTCGGTAATAAATTCGCCAAATATTCTCGGATGGTCGAAAAATTACCAAATTTGAACAGGGACTTATTGACATTGTCCCTGATTTCCCTAAAAAATTTCAAGTCCTAAAAATATGCAAATCACAACCTTAACCTAAATAGCCCGTAAGCGAGTGTTTCGGCATTACCTTAGCGGGTTTGGCTCGTTTCCGACCTTTTAATCAAGTTTTCAGGTTCTTGTGCTTCTAAGAAAACTAGGTACAAGTCCTATATCACAAACCAAGCAATATTTCATCAACATAACAGCCCTTAAGTTAGGGTTTCGGCTAGTGTACAAAAACGAACTTTTAAACCGTAAAAACGCTGTTTCAACCCTTAATCCGTGTTTATGGCCAAAAAAACTATCAAAACAGGTTCCTTACCATGTGTATGATCAAAACATGTTTATGGACCATTTTTAGGATTTTTACACGGTTAGGAATGATTTTTAGTAACCAAGACATGTTTTTATGGTATTAAACAAGTTTAAACAAGTTTAAAAGCTACTTATTTAAGCCCTTTACCTTAGGGTTTGGAGGTTTTCTGGAATTTTAGGATGCAGCTGCTTGGACCTCAGATTTTATAAACCAAATTGGATAAACAAGCTTCCTAAACAAGTTATATAAAAAAAATGGGGGGTGGGGTGGGCTGGTCCGATCGGAAGGATGGTTTGGGCCCCCTTGGGCCCATTTCGGCCCAACAATCTGTTTTCTCAAGCCCAATACGAAAAGCCCGGTCCAAGTTTAGTTCGGGTTCGATTTTTTGGCGCGAAAAACTTATCGGGTGCGACAAACAGCGCGAAAACAAGTGTTTTTTGGCTAGTTTTGTGTAAAATTATAAAAGCATACTATATGTTTGTAAAAATCAAAAACATTTTCACGGATCGCTTAAAACATTTCAAATAAGTGTTTGGTAAGTCTTTTTCGGCTTAACGGATGATACAATGCTTGGTTTGTAACTATCTTTTGCGTTTAAATCTATAGCGGGTAGTTAAACGAGCATGTTTTCGTTTAACTTGTTTGCTATCAAACTAAGACCATATTTCTAATATTTTAGCTTGTATAGATCGTATATCACTTATAGATGGCCCCCTGAGATATCTGGGTCATAATCTGACCCGTTCGGTTAATCGTTCGTTTGTTACGCAAAACGCGTTTATTTGCTTAATCGGTAAATACATACTGAGGTGTACCTTGTTTTGGCTCAAATGTCACATTCTCCCCCCCGTTAGAAAATTTCGTCCCAGAAATTCGATTATTCAAATTTGTCCTTGTTTGGAAATAGGTGCGGGTATTTCTTTTTGAATTCAGATTTCCGCTCCCACGTGAATTCGGATCCCCTTTGTGAATTCCGCCGAACTTTTACTAGAGAGATTTTGTTGTGTCTTAATTGTTTTATTTTTCCCTCTAATATTTCCACCGGTTCTTCAACAAAATTCAGTTTTTCGTTTATGTTTAAGTCTTTTAATGGCACGATTTCGGTTTCGTCAGTATGACACTTTTTCAGGTTCGAAACATGAAAGACATCGTGAATAGAACTCAACTCCACAGGAAGTTTCAGTCGGTAAGCTACCGGACCTATCTTAGAAATGACTTCATATGGCCCAATGTATCGCGGGGCTAGTTTACCAGTTTTTCCGAATCGAATGACGCCTTTCCATGGGGATACTTTCAGAAAAACTCTGTCGCCTATTTCAAAGGATAACGGCTTTCTACGAACATCAGCATAGATTTTCTGTCGATCTCGGGCAATTTTCAATTTGTTTGTGATTTTACGGATTTTGTCGGTGGTTTCTTGAATCAAGTCAGATTGTGTAATTTGGGTATCTCCAACCTCAGTCCAACACAAGGGTGATCTACATTTCCGTCCGTACAGCGCTTCATACGGTACCGCTTGAATGCTACTGTGATAGCTATTATTGTACGAAAATTCGACCAGTGGAAGATGTTGATCCCAGTTTCCACCAAAGTCTAGTACACAAGCGTGAAGCAAATCTTCTAAGGTTTGAATGGTTCGCTCAGATTGACCTTCGGTTTGGGGATGGTAGGCGGTACTTAGGTCAATTCGGGTTCCCAAAACTTCTTGTACGGCTTGCCAGAAACGAGAGGTGAAATGGCTATCGCGATCAGAAATAATTGAAACGGGTACGCCGTGTCGGGATACGATTTCATTGATGTAGATGTGAGCAAGTTTTTCGGTTGTGAACGTGGTTCGGATTGGAAGGAAGTGTGCGGATTTGGTTAGTCGGTCAACTATTACCCATATTGCATCGTTTCCTCGGGAGGTTTTTGGGAGATGTGTTACAAAATCCATGGTAATTTGTTCCCATTTCCATTGTGGTATTTCCGGTTGGTGCAACATTCCCGAAGGTTTTTGATATTCAGCTTTAACTCTCGCACACGTTAAACATTTACTGACGTACGTGGCTATATCCTTCTTCATACCGGGCCACCAATCATACTCCTTCAAGTCCTTGTACATCTTATCCGTTCCAGGATGAATGGAGTATTTGGACTTATGGGCTTCGTCCATGATCAAGTCACGCAGATTGCTGAAAGTGTGAATCCAAACTCGATTTTTGTAGTATAGAATTTCGTCAGTTCTTTCTTCAAAGTTTTGTTCGGTTCCATGTAAGTTTTCATCTTCTAAGTGATCTCCTTTCAGAGCTTCGTTTTGAGCAATACGAATTTGCTCGGTGAGGCTGGTTTGGACGATCATTCCAAGTGCTCGGACCCGTAGTGGTTTGATCCTGTCTTTTCTACTCAAGGCATCTGCCACTATATTAGCCTTGCCCGGGTGGTATCGAATCTCACAGTCATAGTTATTCAACAATTCTACCCATCTTCTCTGCCTCATATTTAGTTCTTTCTGGTCGAAAATATGCTGTAGGCTTTTGTGGTCGGTGTATACTGTACACTTGGTGCCATACAAATAGTGCCTCCAGATCTTGAGTGCAAAAATAATCGCGCCTAGTTCCAAATCATGGGTGGTATAATTCTTCTCGTGCACCTTTAATTGTCGAGAAGCGTATGCTATGACTTTGTTTCTTTGCATAAGTACGCACCCTAAACCTTTCCATGACGCATCATAATAAACTACCAGATCATCAGTTCCCTCTGGAAGACTCAGTATCGGGGCTTGGCATAGTTTCTGTTTTAGCAATTGAAAAGCCGCTTCTTGTTCTTCTCCCCAAACGTAAGCACGATCTTTTTGAGTCAAAAGAGTTAAAGGTTGGGCTATGCTGGAAAAATTAGCAATAAAGCGTCGGTAATACCCAGCTAAACCCAAAAATTGGCGGATCTCTTTCGGTGACTTTGGAGCTTGCCAGTTTTTGATGGCTTCAATCTTGCTCGGGTCTACATGGATACCATGTCGGTTAACCACGTGTCCTAGAAATTGTACTTCTTGTATCCAAAATTCACACTTTGACAGCTTGGCATACAACTTTTCTGCTTCAACAGCTCCAAGATAGTTCGTAAATGTTGTTCGTGTTCCTCCTTGGTTTTCGAATATATCAAAATGTCATCTATAAACACGATAAAGAATTTGTCGAGGTACGGTTTACAAACTCGATTCATAAGGTCCATGAAAACTGTGGGAGCATTAGTCAGTTCGAACGGCATAACTAAGAATTCGTAGTGGCCATAACGAGTTCGTAACGCCGTTTTAGACACGTCTTTCTCTTGAATCTTAACTTGATGGTAACCGGATCGAATGTCAATTTTCGAGAAATAGTTTGCCCCTTGGAGTTGGTCAAACAAGTCATCTATTCGTGGAAGAGGGTATCGGTTCTTGATGGTAAGTTTGTTTAATTCCCGGTAATCGATGCACATTCTAAAACTTCCATCTTTCTTCTTCACAAATAATACCGGTGCTCCCCAAGGAGAATAACTAGGACGAATGAAACCCTTATCTAACAATTCCTGTAACTGGTTGGATAGTTCTTGCATTTCAGAGGGTGCCAGTCGATAGGTGCCTTAGCAATAGGGTCTGCTCCTTGGATTAAGTCAATACGGAATTCAACCTGTCGGTTCGGTGGTAATCCGGGTAAATCGTCAGGAAAGACATCGGGGTATTCACGTACAACGGGAATTTCTTCTATGCGTTTCTCATCAGGATCCTTTATAGTCACGTTTGCCAAGAATGCCATACAACCTTGGCGTAAACATTTCAACACTTTGAGATGAGACACGAGAGGTAATATCGAACCAGACTTCTCTCCTTGCACTACAATCAGCTCACCATTCGAAAAGGGAATTTTAACCGTCTTGTCGTTACACACAATCTCTTCCTTATACTTGGTTAACTAGTCCATGCCGACAATAACATCAAAACTTCCTAACTCTACCGGAAGTAGGTCAATAAGGAATGGGTGGTCATTAAGAATAATGGAACAGTCTTGGACTATTTGGTTGACAGTTATAGAGTTACCGCTAGCGAGTTCTATAGTATAGGGATTTGTTAGTTCACTAACTGGCATGTTACCCAAGGATACAAAACTAGTGGAAACAAAGCTTCTATCGGCACCAGTATCAAATAACACAGAAGCATATTGATCAGAAACAGTAAATGTACCTGTTACTACATTCGGGTCTTGTCGTGCTTTTCCAGACCCGATAACGAACGCGCGTGCCCGAGACGCACTTGAAGTCGATGCTTGGTTTGGTCTAGTAACTGCTCTTGGATTCAACTTGGGCAGTTTCTTCTAATATGATCTGTACTGCCACATTCATAACAGGCACGGTAGGTTGCTGCGGTTGAAGTTTGTTGGATAGGTTGTTGGCGGATTGGCTGAGGTCTCGGTGGCGGTGGACGACGAGGTTGAGTTGTTTGAGTTGGTCGGCTCACAATTTCTACACCTGCTCTGCAATTAGGGGCATAATGCCCAGTTCGACCACATTTCTGGCATACCGGCAATCTGCACTCTCCCATATGATGGTAATTACATCTGTCACACTTTGGCAAGGGTCCCTTATACTTGTCTTGCTTCGTATCGGAACCAGTTATAGCATAATTTCTGATTGTCGGACGTGCACGTTTGCTTGATTGTCCTCCTTGTGCTCTCGTCCCATAGTCAGTTCATTTCATACCTGATGATTCCCCGGCCATTCTCAACACTCCGCTTCTTACCAAGTCGAAAGTTACGATGCCTGCCTGAGTCACGGCATTCTCGAACAAAGTGTGACCCACAGAGTTCACCAGACTCCTCACTTCCGGGGCTAAACCCCAAATATAACGTTCAACTCGTTTATTTTCAGGAGTTACTAACCATGGTACTAAGCGGGCCAATTCATTGAAGCGGTTCGTGTATCCCAAATGATCCGCTCCTTTCATCTCCAAACTCCAGAGTTCGTGTTCTAATATTTGAATTTCGTTCCTTGGGCAGAAATGTTCCAGCATCAGTGTTTTGAGTTCAGCCCATGTCATGCGATTCACCGTATCTTGACCTTTTATCTGTACCGTAGTGTTCCACCACATTAATGCGTGATCAGTGAAAGTAGAAGCAACATACTTGACTATGTTTTCCGGTGGACAATTACTAATATTGAGAACAGATTCAGTTTTCTCAATCCACTTGATTAATCCGTTTGGCCCTTCAGTGCCCTTGAAATCAATCGGTTTACAGGCCATAAAGTTTTTGATCGAATATTCCCTTCGAGGGGGATTAGGGTTGTTATTGTTATTGCTTGGGTTCGGTGGGGGATTATTTGCATGGGTAGGGGTATTTGTATTAAGTGGGGGATTGTTATTTGTAACTGTTTCATTGTTGGTTGGGGGAGCATTATTGTTTTGTTGTTGGTTTGTTTGCATATTTGCGTTTACACCGGCAGTTACTTGTGTTACAATAAGCGGAATTACTGCCTGCATTTGCCGAGCAATCATCTCGGCTATTTCTGCCTCAGTCATAGGATTTGCTTTCTTTGGGGCCATTCTATAATGATAAACAAATATAAGCCAATTAATACTAATTCCAGTCTATGGCACTGTGCAATAATAATCACAATAAATGTTGTACAGGTAAGCCAAATAACATACTGACATTTCACAAATTGCTCTGTACATTGATAATAAAAGGTACATAGACTTAGCCTGATAAAGGCCAGTGCTTACATGTATATATCAAAATCTGTCACTAAGTGATTGTTAGACTTAACCCTATAAGGGTCAGTGCTTGTAATAATGTACAAAGTTGTGCCCCATATTAATATAACATACTACTATATACATACATGGGGTATCAAAAGATCATGTACACATAATTTTAATATTCCGCATTTATCTATACAGACGATAGGCTAACCACAAACATAAAAATAACAGCACCGTAATCATCCAGTAACAGTTCCACAGCCGAACTGTCACCCTATCCAAACAACAGTGGTGGTAGGCATCTGACTTCTGTAAGTTCAGTACTATCTGATGTAACGTCGATAAGTACTGGGTCATGTCCCTCCTCTCCTGGTTAATGTTAGTTATGGCTATCGAGTGGTCTATCACACGGTCAGTCAGGACAGCCATCCAAGAGTTGTTTCCTGCGTTTGGGAGGTCAGGGTGAGGGGTAGGTATACTCAATGAACGGGAAGATGAAGTATCTACCCTAGGGTGTGAAGGTCCTCCCCGGTCGTGGGTAGATCCGAATGGAATCGAGGTAGGGTCAATCGGGGTTACCCTAATACGAGCAGTCTGCCGGACTCGTGCAGTAGCTGAAGTCGTCGGCGACAGGTGTATAGGTGGAGTGGGTAATCTGGCTACTTGTAACATCCCGAAATTTCCAAAATAATATTAATTGTATTACTTAATAATAGAGGGAAAGTTTACTCGGGTTATCGGGAAATAAATAAATAGAGTAGGAGTTGGTATGGGTCGGGCTAGTGTTGGGTAATGGATATGGGTTATGGACTTGGGTTATGAAAGAAGGAAGGAGAGTCCATGGGCTTAAGCCCATGATCCCTAAATATAAATACCATTAATCACCATTTAATCCTCATTCTCACATATTCCATACACCACCAAAACACACACAACACCATCTTATAACCCGAACCAAGATCCAAAGGCGAGGACCCGAGCTTGTTGGTGCTAGATCGTCGTGACGAACCAAAGCAACAAGACCAGCTCGTGTTCGTAGTTCGACTCATTTACGGTACGTTTATATCGAGAACTTGTTCGTTTAGGTTTGGATTAGTATAGAAATGATAGATCTGTGTTTGTATGGTAAAAACGAATCCAACAAAGCTAAACTTACTGAAAATGGTTATGATTTGATGGGTTAATCGATTGATAAAAAGAACCCGTAACCTATATGCCTAAATCGCACCCTTTAAACATCGATGTTAGGTCGATTTGATAGTTGGGGTTTGTAGGCGCTGGTCAGACGATTCCGTGGATACCTAAATAGAGTTATTTGGTTAAGAAACGAAGGATTTAAGAGCGAACAGTACCTGCAGCTGATGAATTTCGCCTACAAGCTAAGTTCGCCTGATGAACTTCTCCTGCAAAGCTAAGTTCGCCTGATGACAACTTCGCCTAAAGCTAAGTTCGCCTGATGACAACTTCGCCTAAAGCTAAGTTCGCCTAAGGTTTAACTTCGCCTAAAGCTAAGTTCGCCTAAGGTTTAACTTCGCCTAAAGTTAAGTTCGCTTAGAAAATAAATTAAAAACCTAATGGAAAATGTGTTAAGACAGTTAATGTATATAAAATTTTTCCAAGCTGACCTGGCAGCTCGACCCCAGCCAGGGGCTTTGCCCCTTGGACCCTGCTAGGGGCTGCCGCCCCTAGACCCCGCTGCCAGGGGCGCTGCCCCCGGACCCCCGTTCGTTGTGGGTCATATAAAGATAGAATTACAACATGAGTAGTAGTAGTTAATTGATACGTGTAACTCATACAGTCAGCCGAGCTCAGTTAAAGAAGGGATTTACAACTATCGGAGGAAGAAGCAGAGTTCAGGTGAGTTTCTAGCCCCATTTCCTTGTTATGTTTTCGGGGCTGTGTGCATACTCGATGTGAAGTGTGATACACTTACCTTAAGTGGTAAGTGTATGCTATAGATGTTATACGAGGTATATATTTTATAATGCTTGTCGGTAACGTGAACGAAATCTTCGGATATTGCACGTATCGCCAAGGATAGTAAATTCCAAGTGGTTGATAGTGTGTATGAATGTTATGATGTGACTTGTTTATTACGTAAATACTGAACTGATATGAAGTGTGATATAGGCAGGTAGTGGTAGAGTGTGTTAGAAGTGGCAGGAGTCTAGTAAGGGTGTTAGTGGCATAATGTGAGCGCGTGATAGGGAAAGCCTGTACGTGCCATCGTTATTATGTGTGTATGATTGTTGATGTGACTTGCTTATTATGTAAATGATATGAAGCGTGTTGTAGACAAGTAGAGGTAGAGCGTGTTAGAAGTGGCAAGAGTGTAGTAAGAGTGTTAGTGGCATGACGATAGTACGTGGTAGGGTAAGCCTATACGTGACTACGTCATTAAAGTGGCAAAGTGGCATAACGTTATACGTTATTAAAGTGGCAAAGTGGCATAACGTTATACGTTATTAAAGTGGCAAAGTGGCATAACGTTATACGTTATTAAAGTGGCAAAGTGGCAAGGTGGTAGGTGTAAATAAGAGGCTAAGTGGTAAGGTAAGCAGGTTAGATAGTGGACTACGTGTCTTCGGATACGTATATGATGCATGTAGTGGTTGTATGATAAGTTGCTTGATTAACTAGAACTCACTCAGCGTAGCTGACTTTTAGTATGCACGCAGGTGATCAGACTAAAGAACTAGCATGAGGATGACATATGGCATGGATTGAACGGCTGGCATCTTAAGATGGAAGAAAAGATGTTTTAAATATAATGATTTGTTTTATAATATCAAAGAAGAGATTGAATGTTTTGTAACGAATGCTTCAAATAAACGTTTCCGCGAAAGTTTTAATGAACTCTGATTTGTAAGAACTGTGTTTATGAGTAAATCCGACGCTAAAGTAAGGCTATCGGGTTCGAGGCCTTACACTACTCTAGCAGGTGAACGATATTGACTGTTAACTTCGTCTTGATCCCTGCGTGGTGACCTGGGTGGATAACTATCGCATCTGTAACCAGATAGATTAGGCACATTCCTGGGTAGCTCTCTACAGATAACTTCTTCTTCCACCTCTTCTTCTTCTTCCTCCGGTTCCTCTTCTGGGTCCTTCTCTTCTGGATCCTCTTCTGATTCTTCCTCGGGATCCTCCTCTACAGATATTACCGGTTCTTCTTCCGGTACGTAGTCGTTATTCCTTGACATGACTCTGCACAAAGGTTAGTTATAAGAATAATAACTATTGCTATCGCTAACTATTATCGAGGAGATTAATTAATTAAACCAAATTTAATATTAATTATATTATAATATAATATTAGTTTTATTAAAATTTTAATTATTATTATTATTTAGATCAATACTGAATATAAATGAATATAATATTCATAGTAAAATGTACCGTCATCAACAGTATCGTACGTACACGTATTCATACACTTTGTTCTACATAAGCACGTATGAGCGTTACATATATATATACTTACACATTACCTTTTATACACATATGTTGCCATTTTTACCTAACCACACGTTCCGCGACTTCTCCCAGAATTCCTTCGTACAAGCAAGTCTGTTATTATGTTCCAGACCATAATAACTCACTTGCCCTACAAGTTCATCCCGACATCCATCAGTATATCATATTAATTTATTATTTAATTATTTCCCAGAGTTAATCGAGCCTACGGTTATATTTTAGGTACCCTAAGGGATAACCAAAACCTTTATAACCAATGGCTCTGATACCAACTTCTGTCACACCCCGACTAGCACAATGCGGAAGCGTAAAACGGGAATGTAATAGACATCTCTGATATCAACACATTGTTTATAAAGAAACATTACAAACTAATTTACAATATATTACATTTCTTCGTTCTATCATTGTTTTACAGTCTAGGCGATACAAACAAAACTAGTTCGTTAACTATACATTCTTACTACTAACACCCTTGCTTCTATTCACATAGTATCAACCACATACTTCAGGCACGTGACAGATCACCCAATCATTCCGATTTAGGTACACCTGAAAAGCAGTTTAAAACGGATCAACTACTAGAGTTGGTGAGTTTCACGAGTTTCAAGAAAACAGTAATGAGTATTCACAAGTCAGCACTTGTAATCATGAGATAAGTATGTATGTATGTAAATGATGTATGTGATGTAATTATGCTAAGCTACAGTGAAGCCTGGACTGTTCTTGCTGCGTGCCTCCATTTCCCACGCTCAATCAACCACTGTGGCCCCTTTCCGCCCACAACATGCCCCGGTAGCTATGTCTAACACTACATAGCTGGTTCGTAAATATTATGGTCATGTGCAAACGGTTTTGGTGTCTCGGCAAACCGTTCCGGCTCCGTTTGGGTTTGTCAAACCAATAGTACTATTCACAAGCCACCGGCTCGAAGTTAATCACTGTGATCGTGGGGACTTTCATGTGTTAGCACTTAGATAATTCATATCATCACATGTTTCAGATAAGTATATAGATATAAGCAAACATGCTTTTCACCCCAAAAGTTTGTAAAACCGTTTAAAATTGGGGTCATGAAACTCACGGTTTAGTAGATATTCGGTACTGTATCAGCTCGTGGTTTGTTCGGTCCGCTATCAGTAGTTCCTATAATCAATATTATAATAATATTAATATTTTAATATTATTATAATCTCAATACTAATCTGGGCTGTATAACTAATCTGGGTGTAGTTGGAACGCCCAGAAAGTGGCAATAGGCTTAGGTTGTGATGTTGTTCAATGCTTAATACTTAAAACTGAACTTGGCTCAGGTTCCCGTTTTCCCAGCTGGACCAAGTTGTTCGTTTACACGCTCAGAAAACAGTTATGGGAAAATAAGTTTGGGTAAATGTATTGACTAATAAAATGATTAAGTTATAAAGAAAGATCACATACTGGGGTCCCGGATTAGCCACGAGGCCCGTTTCCGTTTATTCAGTTTGATTTAAGAAAGAAACGCGCACAATCCATCCGGATTGTCAAGGTTTTTCATAGAAAAGTTCGTTTTTTTACTTAATTAGTCCAAAAATATGATTTTTGATCATTCTTGGTGTTTTGATGTTCCCGCAGGTTCGTTAGTCGCGAACTTGCCGGTTTTTATAAAATCTGAATTTGTTTGATATTCAGATTAGCATAATTAATTAACCGTTAATCATTAAATTATGAAAATTTAATCACTTATCAATTAAAATATGTAGATTTTTATAAAAATATTTTTGGAATTTATTTACTGATTTATTAATTTATAAAATTTCATTTTATCAGCT
This sequence comes from Bidens hawaiensis, assembly GCF_021521415.1. Classification (NCBI taxonomy): domain Eukaryota; kingdom Viridiplantae; phylum Streptophyta; class Magnoliopsida; order Asterales; family Asteraceae; genus Bidens; species Bidens hawaiensis. Next base: position 79,305 of record NW_027493070.1, on the reverse strand, counting down.
ATATTTCGCCTGAAAATCGTCCGTTTACCCCAAACAATTTCCAAAAATTTCACAAAAATTCTTGAATACTCAAATCATGTCCCAAAACAACCTTTATCAATTCCAGAATGTAAAAAGCTCGTGCGATATTCTTTTCGGCCCAAATTCGGCTGTAAAAATTCACACGAACGCAAATAAACAAATCACCTTTAAACTTCTCCAAATGATCCCAAAATTCATATGTTATCAAAATACATCAAATATGAGTTCCCAGAAAAAGTTCATAATTTTTGAAGTATTTTAGCTATTTTTCCCAAATAAACGTCCCAATTCGGTAATAAATTCGCCAAATATTCTCGGATGGTCGAAAAATTACCAAATTTGAACAGGGACTTATTGACATGGTCCCTGATTTCCCTGAAAAATTTCAAGTCATAAAAATATGCACATCACAACCTTAACCTAAATAGCCCGTAAGCGAGTGTTTCGGCATTACCTTAGCGGGTTTGGCTCGTTTCCGACCTTTTAATCAAGTTTTCAGGTTCTTGTTCTTCTAAGCAAGCTAGGTACAAGTCCTATATCACAAACCAAGCAATATTTCATCAACATAACAGCCCTTAAGTTAGGGTTTCGGCTAGTGTACAAAAACGAACTTTTAAACCGTAAAAACGCCGTTTCAACCCTTTAATCCGTGTTTATGGCCAAAAAAAACTATCAAAACAGGTTCCTTACCATGTGTATGATCAAAACATGTTTATGGACCATTTTTAGGATTTTTACACGGTTAGGAATGATTTTTGGTAACCAAGACATGTTTTTATGGTATTAAACAAGTTTAAACAAGTTTAAACAAGTTCAAAAGCTACTTATTTAAGCCCTTTACCTTAGGGTTTGGAGGTTTTCTGGAATTTTAGGATGCAGCTTCTTGAACCTCAGATTTTATAAACCAAATTGGATAAACAAGCTTCCTAAACAAGTTATATAAAAAAAATGGGGGGGGTGGGGTTTGCTGGTCCGATCGGAAGGATGGTTTGGGCCCCCTTGGGCCCATTTCGGCCCTAAAATCTGTTTTCTCAAGCCCAATACGAAAAGCCGGGTCCAAATTTAGTTCGGGTTCGGTTTTTTGGCGCGAAAAACTTATCGGGTGCGACAAACAGCGCGAAAACAAGTGTTTTATGGCTAGTTTTGTGTAAAATTATAAAAGCATACTATATGTTTGTAAAAATCAAAAATATTTTCACGGATCGCTTAAAACATTTCAAATAAGTGTTTGGTAAGTTGTTTTCGGCTTAACGGATGATACAATGCTTGGTTTGTAACTATCTTTTGCGTTTAAATCTATAGTGGGTAGTTAAACGAGCATGTTTTCGTTTAACTTGTTTGCTATCAAACTAAGACCATATTTCTAATATTTTAGCTTGTATAGATCGTATATCACTTATAGATGCCCCCCCGAGATATCTGGGTCATAACCCGACCCGTTCGGTTAATCGTTCGTTTGTTACGCAAAACGCGTTTATTTGCTTAATCGGTAAATACATACTGAGGTGTACCTTGTTTTGGCTCAAATGTCACAGAATCATCCTCTCTGATTTTGCTGGATGAGCCGGGGTTAGCAGGGTCTTGAGTATCGTGTTGAGAGTGTGGAGGTGATTGAGTGTTAGCTCCACCTCCACCTCCTGCCGCCCCGGCCCCTCCATCTCCGCCACCACCGTTGCCACCACCACCACCACCATCATCATCATCATCATCAAAGCTGTCATGAACTTCATCGTCGTCGTCATCTTCATCATCATCATCATCATCATCATCATCATCATCATCCTCTTTATCACCATCATCTTCTTCATCACCATCATATCCGCCACCAACACCGCTAGATTGGCCGCCCTGTTGTACTAACCGACCAACAGTCGCCTCTTCTTCTGACACAGCAACCTGTACGCCTCGCATGGTCACAGAAGGACATGCGGCAGGTTGCGAACCACCAACTTGAGAAGTCTCATCAGACCTTCTCCAAGTTCTGAATACAACATCAAGCCTATCCTCCAGACCATGAAATTTGTCTTCTTGAATGCCCATGAGGTCTGAGGCCGCCTGGTACTTGCTCACCATCTCTTCATTTTTCTTGAGCTGTAGCTCATTCAGACGCTCTTGTTCCTTGATTCTGTCTTTAATGGCTTCCATGTCTGATCTGAGCAAGTCGAGAGAGGTGGAGGAAGCGAGTTGATTTTCCAAATCAGAAACTCTTGAGTTTGTAGCTTCCTTTTCAACATCCCACCGTCTTGTAGCATCTTCAATCTTCTTGTTCACGCTTGATCTGAGAGCACTAGCACTTGGTAAGTTTCTTTCAAGTGTGGCCAATCTATCTCCAAGTCTAGTGTGATCGGCTCTCAGATTAGCGTTCTCAGATGCCTCATGATTCATCAGTGTCTGAAGATTTTGGATGCGGGTGTGGAAGGTATTGGTCAATAACCGTTGATTTTCAGCAGCTTCATCACTTGCTACCGTCTGGTCTTCCAACACCCGGATCCTTTCCCTCAGGTCCGCCTTTTCTTTTTCATCCTCAAGAGCCTTCTGCTTCATTTCTTTGATAAGCTTGAGGAGGGCAATCTCTCGTTCCGCCCTTTTGGCGTTTGATTCCTCCAGTGCGACGATCCTATCGAGGATAGGATCAACGTACACTGGAGGTGTCGCAGACATCCCTCGTGAGATTGGTTTGGGAGAGATTATTGTGGATGGTGGGGTGGTGGTTGTTATGGGTGGTGAGGTGGTTGGTAAAGGTAGGGTGATTGCTTGAGTAGGGATTTGGGAGGCTATAGTGGTGGGTGGTGTTGGTTGTATTGTAGTTGGCGTGACGGTTTGGGTAGGGGAAGTAAGGATGGTATTGCTCCATATGCTTGTAGTTTGTATTGGGGAGCTAAAAACTGAAGAAGTGAATATTGATGAGGTTGGTTGTGCAGGTGGTGTTGAGGCTTGAGTAGGTTCAGGTTGAGATTGTTGTTGTGGTGGTGAGTGTGGTGAGGAGGGTATTTGGGGTAGGAAAGTTGAAATTGGTTGGTTCGTGGGTGAGGGTTCAGGTGAGGATTCAGGTGAGTCATGTAGTATGTAGGTCCCCGTGGGGCGTCGCCGATCGATACGAGATCCGCACGATGTCTAGGAGTGCGGAATCCTCCTAGACTCGTTTATGGTGTAGAAGACGAAGAACACGATTACACACAAACACATAACCGAACAAACACACGAATGGGATAAACACATCTGCAGATCTATTCAAAATAACCAAAACACTTACAAACCAAACATGAAAACAAAAACACGGCCGACCCGAGGTGAGCTCTACCTCGGGCCGTCCCACACGGCTCACTCTCTCGGTTTCTCTCTTGACTAATAAACTGATCACAAAAACACTCTTATTTTCTGGATTACCAACCTAAACAAGACACAGCCGATATATATAATCACAACTTCACGGGCTTGGGCTTGGGCCTGTAGGCGAAGTTGTTCTAACTTCGCCTATGGCGAAGTTGTTCAAACTTCGTACTTCATTTCGGCTGAACAGAATTGCATAGCGACGGTCACAAAACATGCACCAACAAAACTTCTTGGCTTTGGTTTTCTTTCTTGTTTTTGGTGGTTTAATGGCAGGGATTTGTATTTTGGTTACATCTAGGGTTTTGAGGGCTTGGGCTAGGGCTTCTTTGGTTATTTTTGGTTGGTCTGAGGGCTTGTCTTGTGAGGGAGACTTGACATGAGAATTGGTTGACTTCTGGGAGTCTCCATGTCTCCTCAAATGCTTTAGGGGCGGCTGGTCTTCCTCCTCCTCCTTAGGCTCTATTATTTTGCCCTTTTTCCGTCATCTTTCTCTTCAAATCATGTTTGGCCTTTGTTCGATCTTCGGCCGGCTCATCGGATGAATCTTGACCACCTTCAACTATAGGTTCTTCATCACCTTCTCTTTCACCAGACGCCTCTTCCCTAGCAGGCTCTGTCTCTTCAAACAAACCAAACTTGGGCCCAGGTTGTGGTCCTGTGTACTGATGACCTCTGCCCTTGGTGCTCAACAGCACACCAAAAACTGATATCTTAACCTCGTGAACATGAAACGGCTCTGGGTGAGACTTTTTGTCCTTTGCTTTCTTGAATCCAGGCATTTGAACATCTGGGATCATATCATCTAGTAACATCTGCACGAATCTAGGGTACATCAACCATGTAGCCCCACTCTTGATGTTAGCGAGCATGCACAAAAATATTCGTCTTGAGTAGTTGAACTTTTCTTTGTTGGTCAATGCGTACATAACTCGAACCCAGTCTGTGCTCATGCTGTCAAAACCGCCTCGAATATCTGTGAAGCAATGAGTAATAATGTGGAAGAGAAATCTCCAATATGGTGATAGATGGCTCTTTTCTAAGCTCTTCCATTCTGTGTCATACCCCATTTGTGCAACGAACCCTTCCAGCATCTTTTTGTTTCCTCTCTCGTACTTGTAATCGAGCTGGTCATCGATCTTTAACACCCTTCTAATGTCATCTTCAGTGATAGTTAATTCTTGTCTTGCAACAATCATGGTGAAGGACATAGAATCGTTAGCAATTTTGGCGAATGCCCAGAAATCTAAGATCCACTTGTAATAGATGGCTGGATCCGCAGTGATGGCATATGCAAGGGGCGATTGCCTGAGCCCCTTAACCATAGGAGTAAACACCTTGTCACCCTTTGCCTTAGGCAACGCTAGAGCACAAAAGTTGTTATGACCCTGAAATTTAAAATCAAAAGATCATGAGAATCATCATTAAGATAGACCAAAACAGACCAGATATGTACATGGACATTAATAATTTATATATTAGATAAGTTAGATTTAATACTACCACTATGTACATTCTAGATGTAATAAGTTAACAAGTTAATTTTAGACAATCTATAAGTCAATAGGATCATAATGTACAAAGATCAAGTTCAAAACAGTCCACAAGACCAAACAGTGTGTTTGAGTAAAGACAGATCAGTTGCAATGGGTTTTGAGATTCTGAAAAATTTGCTAAGTATGGATTTTTCGCATGAGACATTGTTTCGCTTCGCATGGTCAAGCGAAGCGAAAGACTGTTTCATGCGAAATCCTGTACTTAGCCCCTTTTTATCCACTTCTTTCTTTACATAAGATCGCCTTTATGCGAATTAGGTTTCTGGAAGGTTTGAACTTGAAGCTCCTAAGATAACTAGGTCCATTTGTCCTTAGAACATATGAACAAAAACTTAAATATACAAACTTTATACAAACAACCCTAAGGCTAATAATTAATGATGATACTCAAGATTTATAAGTCCAAAAACAGATTATTCATTACATATGGACCAATTTCATATGAAGATCAATTATGAATCGACCCGACGGCTCATCTGAACCGTCGTCTCAATTCACGAGAACCCAGAAATCATGAAGATGAAGGATTTATGAAGTATTGATGTTATACCGAAGGTGGATACTCTGGATTTAATGGCATATTTGTGATTATGAGGGCCAGATGCTTTGAAGGTTTGAAGAAGATATGGGTTTTGAGAGATTGAAGATTTGAGAGAGGAGAGAGTGAAAACTCAAAAGATTTTGGTGAATAGTGAAAGATATTTTAGGTTTCCCTTATATATAGGGTCAGCCTATCTCGCGATAAGGTCAAAACATCGTGAGTATTCATCGAAAATACACTCTCAGTCCTCGGTCTTTAAAAATATTTGCATTTTCAAACCCGAAAAACATTTACCCACCGAATCCACACACTTGATTGTTTATAATATTTTCTTTTGTTGGTCCATCAATGTTAACATTTGCACGATCGATCTCTTTTGTCAAAACAAATCATACTAAAATAAAATCAAAATAAATTAAAATTAAAATTAAGAGATAAAATAAAATAAATAAAAATTAAAATAAAATAAAAATTAAAATAATTTTAAAGTTAAAAGCAATAATATTAAATTAATTTACATAGAATTTTCTTTGGTTAATTTTCAAAGAATGATCACGATATGGAATCATATTGATTTGCAAAGCTCTACATCGCGTTTCCATTTTGAAATTATTGTGACACAAGTTCATCATTGACTGTAGATATTGTCCTCCTTTTTAACTTGACAAGTGTTTTGATGCCAAAAGTGATACATTTAGGGTATAATTAGGCACGGTGCGTATGTGGTCCCCACTTAATCGGACATGTTACTGATTTCATCATATCTCAGGCCTACTTTGTGTTAACATATCACCTCAACTTGACTTAGACCTTTCTTAGTTGATCACAGTACACTTATTAACAAACTGACTTACTGTACACATAACACTTTGTGCTTTGCACACTTGACTCGATCTAGAAAGATTAAAATAAAGCAGAAGTTCAGGCCATAACAATCAGGTCGGATAATACCATATTATCGCGCAGAGAAAGTCCAAGGCTTGAACAAAAGAAAGAAAACAAAACAAAGCAGAAGACTCAGGGCCTTAACAATTAGATCTTGTATGACTACAAACGTAGAAAGTCCAAGGCTTGAGTCGAAAATAAATGAAGAAATAAAGCAGAAGTTAAAATTCCTAGGACTGACTTTTTTTCTAACTTCTTTTCTGACTCTGTTGTTTTTCTTTTTCTTGCTTTTCTTTGACTTTTTACTTGACTCAATGAAAATTGACACTAACTTTCATAAGACGACTGTGATCAGGTAAAGAGAGGCTTGGGTATGACATGTGTAGTTACATTTTTGCCTTCATTAATATGACTTAACGGAATCATGCAACCGCTTCATAATTGTATATCCACTAGTACCGGCATTAGTTTAAGTTTATATCACTTGACACTTACTTGTTTGTCAAGCCTACCTACACATCAATGAGTGACCTTGTAGCCTTTTGTTCTATTCTTTTAACGCGCTAGAGTCATTACAAACCAATGTACTATCACTTTCCAATTAGTCGGATCAAAATCTTGATTGAAAATTTTAAAATTATCTGACTCCCTCTAGACAGGAGATCCCTCTAAACGGGACAATTCATTTTGAATTTTCTTAGAGTTTACTTTAAGAGGAAATCAATGTTGTATTAAAATAAATCTTTTTGTTAAGTCAAGTGACTCAATTTTTGTTTTACCGAAAGTAAATTTTAAAATCTTTTTGGTTAGTTAAAGTTAACTCATTTTCTCCCTCTAAAAGTGTGACATATTTGAAAAATATTTACAGTTTTAAACTAAAAGATAGACGATAAAAATTTATTGAAAGGAAATCATGCCCAAAGACTCAACGAGAAACAAATATCAGGCACGACTGAAAGCTTTTGTAAAGAGATCTGCAAAGTTAAAATCAGTATGGACTCGTTTTATGTCGACAAGCTTGCGATCATAACAATCACGAATAAAATGTATCCGGATGTCAATGTGCTTAGTCTTTAAGTGCTGGACCGGTTTTTTGCCAATAGCAACGGCCGCCTCATTATCACATTTGATCGTTGATACATAGAAATTCAAACCGTAATCCAGCAGCTGATGCTGGATCCATATCACTTCAGAGCAGCAGCTGGAGGCGGCGATGTACTCGGCTTCGGCTGTGGATGTAGACACTGTGACTTGTTTCTTGCACTGCCATGAGATCAAACGATCTCCCAGGAATTGACATCCACCAGATGTGGATTTTCTGTCCAAGTTGCATCCCCCATAATCACTGTCGGTGTAAGCATGAAGTTCCAAGGGAGAGTCTTTTGGATACCAAAGTCCCAAACGTAGTCTCCCTTTCAAGTATCTGAAGATACGCTTGACAGCAGTCATGTGGGATTCTCTTGGGTCAGACTAATATCTGGCGCACTGACAAACAGGGAATATGATGTCCGGTCTGCTTGCAGTGAGATACATCAAGGAACCAATCATTGACCTATAAAGGTGTTAATCGACTGGTTTTCCTGATGGATCAGGAGCGAGAACAGGACGTGTAGTGATTGGTGTCATGAAAGCAGTTGAGTCCTAAAAACCAAATTTCTGAACAATGTCATGAACGTACTTTTCTTGGTGAATCAAAGTCCCGTCCTTCTTTTGCTCAACTTATAAGCCCAGGAAGAAAGTCATCTCCCCTAAGGAACTCATTTCAAACCGCTTCTGCATGATCTCAGAAAACTCCTTGCATAGAGTCTCATTCGTGGACCCAAAGATAATATCATCAACATACACTTGAACCAGAATCAAATCACCCTTCACATTCTTGATAAAGAGAGTTTGATCAACAATGCCTCTCTTGTATCCATTCTTCACTAAATGATCAGCCAGTGTGGCATACCAAGCACGAGGAGCTTGGTGAAGACCATAAAGTGCTTTGTCATGTCGGTAAACATGGTCAGGATAATTTGGGTCTTCAAAACCTGGTGGTTGGCTCACATAAATTTCTTCTCTTACTTTCCCGTACAAGAAAGCAGTCTTCACATCCATCTGATATACTTTGAAATTCATGTACGAGGCATAGGCCAAAAAGATACGAATTGCTTCCAATCTGGCCACCGATGCATAAACTTCATCGTAATCAAGTCCTTCTCGTTGCCAAAAACCTTGCACGACCAACCGGGCTTTATTTCTTATAATCACTCCCTTGTCATCTTTCTTGTTACGGAACACCCATTTTGTTCCGATCGGCTTCTTGTGATCTGGTTTCTTTACTAGCCTCTAAACATTTAGCTTCTTGAACTGTAACAGTTCTTCTTGCATTGCTTCAACCCAAGAGTTTTCCTTCAAAGCAACTCTGTAGTCCTTGGGCTCAACCTGTGAAATAAAACAGGCAAAAAGACATCTGTTAATGTTACCAGAGGTGCTGCGTGTTTGGATACCAGCGGTCGGATCTCCAATGATGTTCTCAGTCGGATGTCGGCGATGAATTGGTAACTGTGGAATTTTTTCGAAACTCTCGACTGGTGTTGCCTCAAGCTCAATGGTCAGGCTCTCTATGGGATGAAAGACCGCGGTCACATCGACAGCGGCATTTGGTGGGGGATATCTTGCATCTTCTTCTTGTTCAACCAAATGTTCCTGAGCGATAGTGCCTTCCCATAGGTTGTCGTAGAAAGGTACAACGATAGCAGGTACCGACGATGAGTCAGTGCTGCGAGAAGTTCCAACAGGAACGGTGTCATTTTGCACATTCTCTTGAATAGCTTCCTCAGCAGATCCATGAACGTCTTCTTCAGAGGAAGGTGTAGGAACTGATTCAACTATACTTGGATCATGAGCTGGGAAAGTTTCCATTTGGTGGGTTTGTTGATCCGTCGTTTGAATGGTCTGTTCATTTCCCACATTATCAGCTGACATAAATGAGTCGGTGTCTGAATCATATGTATCTTCGACATCGGGAATTTCAGTAGAGACTGCAGATGTTTGCATATTGACTTCTGGGACAGGTTGATTTGCCCCATGTGGACCATTGAGTGCGGGTGCGGGTGCAGCAATCTGAATGTCCGTCAGACCTTTCACAACGGCGTGCATCAAGATTGATTGATCAACAATTGTCGGAGATGGTGCAGGAACAACAAGAGACATCACTGGAGCAGACGGTGGTACATACATTCCTCGAAACTGCCTAAACAAGCCTTCATAATCAAACATCCAATCAGGACCATGGTGTGCATCGGTAGGGTTCAGTTCTTGCCAATCAATGTTATAGGACTCCAAAATCACTCGGGATTTCTTGTTGAACACACGATAAGCACTTTTGTCAGCGGAATAGCCAACAAAATAGCACTCATCCGACTTTTCAGCAAACTTTGAAGTTGTAGCAACATTCGGCTGAAGAAATGTGCAAGGACATCCGAATGTCTTGAAGAAATTAACCCTTGGCTTGTTTCCATAAAAGACTTCATAAGGTGTCTTATTCAGTCTTTTGTTCAGCAACACACGATTCTGAGTGTAACAAGCAGTGTTAATGGCTTCCCCCCAGAAGAATAAAGGGAGTTTGGAGTATGACAGCATGGTTCTTGCAGCTTCAACCAGTGTACGATTTCGTCGCTCAGCCACCCCATTTTGTTCAGGAGTGTAGGGTGCACTGAATTGACGAAGAATCCCCTTGTTGTGACAGAATTAGTTGACTGCTTTGTTGCAGAATTCTGTTCCATTGTCACTTCTGATGCACTTGACTCGTTTGTCCGTCTGATTTTCAACCAACATGATGAATCTGATAAGAAACTGAGATGTCTCATCCTTGTGACCTAGCAGAAAAGTCCAACTGAAACGCGAGTAATCATCAGTAATAACCAGACAATAGGCTTTTCGACCTATTGCAATTGGTTGAACGGGACCAAAAAGATCCATATGCAGCAGTTGAAGGGTGGAGTTTATGGAATTGATAGTCTTGGAGCGGTGAGGGAGTTTGTGCTGTTTGCACTTCGAGCAAGATAAACATTTTTCAGCACAATGAAAAGTTTTTACAGGCAAGCCCCTCACATGGTCACCTTTAACCAACTTATTTAAGTTCTTAAAATTGACATGCCCTAGACGTCGATGCCATAAGGATGAGTCGTTCTCCGAGGCCTTGGACATTAAACAAGAAGCAGTCCGCATGGAGTAATTGCTTATCATGTCCTAGAATATAAGCGTCATTGTGCCTCGGAGTACGCAACATAATCCACTCTTCCGGGACTTTGAAGCCTGGTTTAAGAATAAGACATTCATTTTCAGTGAAAAGAGTTGAAAATTTCTTATCGCAGATTTGAGAGACACTGAGTAAGTTATGGTTGAGTTGTTCCACAAGATTGACTTCGTCGAAGGTCAATGTGCCATTTGAGACCTTGCCTTGTTTCGTGATTTCTCCTCCTATGTCACCAGCAAAGGAAACATGTCCACCATCGAATGGTTTAATGTCAAACAATAGGGACTCATCTCCTGTCACATGTCGGGTACAGCCACTGTCCAAGTATCAAATACTGTTGACAGGCCTTCCAGGCTGACCCTACATACATGAGCAGCTAGTTAGTAGAAGGGCCCCGAGACGAACTTGTCTCGGGAAAAACAAACAAAAAATCATCCAGTTTTATTTTATGATTCTTAAAAATGTAATCTTTTGGTGAATCTGAATCTGAATTACAATCACTCGAGGAACTTGTGTTAAGATTCCCTTGGTCCTGAAAAGGCTTTCTTGATTGCCTTCGTTTTGGTTTGGGTTTGATTAACAATTCTTCTGTGTTTGCTTTGGAAAACGGTTTAGAAGGGTTTTTAGGGTTTTCAGCTTCTGACCTTTTGGCTAACCGCTTCCTTTCTCTTTGTGTTAGCCAGAAGGGATTCTTGGGTTTGTTGGTTCTTTTAATTCTTGAATCCGTCTCACTGGCTGGGGTACAAGTTTGATAAGGCATTTTCTTAGGTTGAACACTTAACTCAGTAAATGTCTGACCAAACTTACTTTTGGCGTCTCTTTGTTGCTTATGCCAGTTCTTGCAGTGTCACGCAAGATGAGACAGATTTCCACACATAAAACAACATTTTCTTTTGTTACAATCATAGACATGTTGATCACTGAAATATGTGGGGTGAGGTGATGTGGTAGAGTTAACGTATTGATAACCTCTATCTGTGAACACATTTGAATGATTCGATGCAAAGTAATTTGACTGCCTAGGTTTATGACCAGAGTAGTAATAGGTACTATCAAATTGATCATAAAATTGAGAACTATTTCTATTAGTAGTATTTTGTGAAAATGAAGTTTTCTTTGAAGGCACATATTTACTCGACGTGCTTGGTTTTTCATTTTCAAAGACAATTTCTTGTTTTCGTAAGTCCTCAAAATCACGATCAGTTGACGAGCAACTAGAACTTGTCTGTTCATCAAATTTAGCCACATTTGTTTCATCAAAAACTGTTTCACACTCAGAATCAGACAAAGAACATTCACTTTCATTACATACTTCTTTACAATTTTCTTCACAAGTGGTTTCACAAAATACAGGTTTTGATTCCGACATTAAACATTCCAACATGGATTCACAAACTTTGTTACAGACAGGGTTATTAATACTTTTGGTTAGACCCACACAAGACTCAAAACGTGGTTCTAATCCTCCATTTTGCTTAAAACCCTGATTAACTTTCCCACAATCACCATTGTTTATATCACCTGCTTCACAAGACACATTGACGTTAGATTTATCAAATGATTGAATTGGAGCAGCAGTTTGAGATGCTTCAGGAATAAATGTCACAGGTTTTGGTATCCTACCAACACCATATGCCATTTCTTCATCAGGAGAAGTATTATAACTAAAATGGGGCAAACTGGTGTAGTTATCATTGAATGGTGGTGGTATGGCAGTGTAGTCGTACCCCAACCCCGCTTTAACTTTAGTGCTTCTCTGGGCTCCAATAAGATCATCTAATTTTTCAGATGATGCCTCAAACCTTTCGACTTGTTTTTCCATTTCTTTCTTATTAGCAACTTCGAGTTTTAATTTCTTAATATCTTTTTTTAAATCATTAATTATGTCCTTATAATAAATGACATTATGTTTTTCTCGAAAAATTTCAAGTTTAAGATTAGCTACATCATCGTGATGAGTTTTGATCTTTTTAATGTAGATCTTATCAGCTTTTACATATTCAGTGTTCAACTGACGAAGTTTTGCATTTTCTTTCAAAACTTCGTCTTGTAAGTATCTATAGTATGTAACCTTGTTAACACATGCTTCCGTGCAAAGATTTCGTTTTACCTCATCAAGGTGTGATGCACTAGAACCGGCAGCAGAAGATGAAGAGGCTTCATTTTTTGTAGTGAAAGCCATGCTAGCCATATTCAGCGGATTCTGCAGCTCTTGAAACTGTTCGTCCCAATCCATACCAGTGTGAACTTCTGTTTGAGAAACAAGGGCTCTTGAGTTTGAGCTTGAGCTGCCCTTTTGTGGACAATTCCCGATTCTTGGAGCTGAGTTGTTTGCCTTTTGATCCTCAGGCCTCTTTCCAGCAGCTTTTGCATTCTCTTCATCAGTTACTTCTGTCACCTGTATATCGTTTGCTGGTTTGGGAGGATTTGTGCATTCTCTGGCAAAGTGACCCATCTCTGCACAATTGTAGCATCGAAGCTTGCTCTTGTCGAAACCAATTCGCTTTCGATCAGAATCATTGAAGCTGGTACTTGATGTCCATTTTCTCAAGATCCTTTTGGTTGATATCTTTTAGATCACCTATCTCAAACTGAGCCGGTAACAAATTCCCTTGCAATAGCTCTTCATGACAAGACAGAAAAGCTTTAACGAGTGTCACATTTGAATCATTCAGCATAGGAATGGCTTCACAATAGCTGGAGGGCTTGTTTGTTTGAGGTTTTGTTGTAGAAATTCCATGTGCCTTCAGAGCTTGAGCAACTGCACTGTCAACTGCTTTTTGAAACGAACTTGCACTGGATGGAGTTGATGGGTTGCTGGTAAAGATAAATGCTGTTGATTGTGAAGGAACAGTTGGTGAGTACTTGGGATTGGTCACGGGATATACATTCTGTTGGGTTTTGCTGACAAAAGCTGTTGGCACACTCGAAGATGTAGTACTTACTCCGGCTTGATTCAGAGAATTCATATGATTGTTCATCCTCATTTGTTCATCCATTTCGAATGATTTGATAGTGGATATTAGTTCACCGTTTGTCATCCCATTCAGATTTGTGGTTCTCTTGATAGTTATTGTGTTTACACTCCAACTGTAAGGCAAAGAGTTCATCAACTTGTGATTCACCTCAGTGTTGGGAATGTTAACACCTGCAGCTCTTACTTTGACCATGAGCTTCTCAAACCTCTTCACTAAGTCTAGCACAGCCTCACCTTGACGATGGTTGAACATGTTGAATTCTTCCTTCAACAGTGCTTTCTTGTTTTCTCTAATTTCAGCATTTCCTTCAACCATCTCAACAAGAGCTTCCCATAATCCTTTGGCACTTCTGTGTTCTCATAGTGTTTCTGTGATTTCATTTGAAAAACAAACTGTCAACAGAAACGCTTTCTTGTCTCGTGCTAACTTATCCATATCATCTTGATCATAATTCTCAGGTGACTTAGGTTGTTCCCCAGCATCAGTGCGAGTTACTGGAACATGAGGACCCTCTTCAAAACATCTCATCAAATTAGTTTCAGTTAATGAGATGAAATTCACGAACCTCCATTTAAAATCAATGAAGTTATCATCTAAGGTCATAAACTTAGGAGGTTTTTGAGGTGTCCCCACTTGATTTTCTAACAGCAAATAACCCTTCAATAATTCTGAATCAGTACTAGCCATGGTGTAAATCTTCAACATAGCGTAATCTTTAAAACAGTCAACTTTTTTGCTTAAATAGCTTCAAGCGAAGCGAAACGGCTTCAAGCGAAGCGAAAGAATCCCAAGCGAAGTGAAAGGATTCCAAGCGAAGCGAAAGAATCCCAAGCGAAGCGAAATGGTCCAGAAAGCAAATCTTCCTTGGGATATGTTCCACCCACTTTTGTCAGTACAAGTACGATGTTTGGTACAATGCTTGGGCGAAGCGAAATTTTTACTTTTCAAACTAACAAACTTGAAACCCGTAAACACCACTTTTAACACTTAAGACTTTCACCAAGAACATTTCAAAGACATTTTATGAAGTTTTTGCTAATTCTTTTTGAATTTTTGATAATTTTCTTTGTCAAAAACACTTGAACACTTATTTTCTTCTTTTCAAGATCAAAACCCAAGGTTGTGATCCAAAAAACCCTCAACTAGTGAGCCGAAGCTCTGATACCAATTATAGGTCCCTATTCGGGTGGATCTAATAACGTCTTTGGATCAACCTAACTTAGTGCTAGCGGAAATCACACTAAGCAACCAAGAGGTCTTGGATCTTGAGTTTATTTTCGGTTAAGGAGAGGAGAGAGAGAGAGAGAGAGAGCTGAGTGAGAGAGATAGAGTTTTTGCAAAAGGTTTTCTTTTGTATATGTAACTTCAACTCTTGCTTCTCATGACGTGCTTCCTATTTATAGGGAAGCATGCATGAGAAGTAAAAGACTTCTAATGCCTAATGGGCTTTTTTACAATGGACCGTGGCCCAACAATGTACAAAATGACCTATCGGCCCAAATACATAACTAAAACAATACAAAAGACTAAATATACAAGAACGGGGCCCAACAGAAGATAACCTCAGAGTTGTGTGTGTATCAATTATATATTAAAAATTAATTAATTAATTAATTAAGCTAAGACAATCAAATACGAATAAACAATTAGGGTAGCACATAAGCACGTATGGGACCATAAGCATGCTAGTAGGTCGTTTTTCTAGCCACCTATTCTATAGCATTCGGCTCTGATACCAAATGTAAAGTAAAGTAAAGGCTTTACTCATGCCGGAACACATATAACTCACATGAAGCATATATTAATTTATGTATTGGGAAAGCTTCTATGAGAGAGCTAAAGATTATGATTCCTCACTAAAGATCGATTTGGAAAGATATTTATTACAAGAATTATTAATCAAGATGATCGCTTGTTAGGATTTGATTGTGATGATTATATATATGTTTGACTTTTTTCATCATGTTGACTTTGTCATTTATATTGTTTTTTTGTAACTTAAATTCATTTGCATGTAACCAAGATAAATAGATAACTTATATTTAGATGTTATAACCATTAGTTAGCTACCTAGCAAGGTTATAAAGTATAAGGATGGATCTATTTAGATGAATGGGTGACAATAAATAAACATATATGGGACCATTTGTTAAAGGAATGTCATCCAAAAGTGAAACGAACACTCCTACAAATATTATCACTTCTCTTCCCTAACTCATAATGCATTGTCCATTGCTGAAAATCAGGCTGGGCCAAATGCTCAAGCCAATCCCTAAAGGAAGAACAAAACAACCAGAAAACGGGCCCGTCTTTGGTTCCAATCTGATTGCGAAACGAATGTAAACTTAAAAAAGTTTTTTTTTTTTTTGTATCTTGAAGAACATAAACATGAAACAATTTTGTCTCAGTTGTAATCCACTTTGTTAGAATCTCGCACACACACGAAAGCAATAATAAGAACATGAGAAATAATGTGATTTAGTCTAGACTAACCTACATCCATGGGCAACAACCAATGTAATACTTTGATTACTATCTGCCTCACTCGTGAGGAAGCACAAGTACAAGATGTTATATTTATAGTACTAGATTTAGGTTTACTACTTAACCGGAGTTAATCCCCAAGCCCAATAAGCAAATCAAGCATCCACAAACCAACACACTTTGATTCTAATTTGGTTTTCAGCTTTCGCCGAATTTGACCATTATCCAAGCTTTGTGTAGCTGGCGTCGATTATTGAGGATGTAACATTTTCTTTCTAGTATCAATCAATACTCTTCGTTTTGCTAATGGAGACTTCAACTTCCCAAAAGGTCATTCGTTCTAATTTTTTTCGCACAAAGCACAATTAACTATATAGTTTTTCTCTTATTCGCAACTAGTACATATAAACGTATTGGTAGGACAATGTGAAATTTGATCACGGCGTCACAAATCCATTCATCACGTACTTAGTATCCGGAACTATGAAGGCTATGACAATGAGAATGACGCAATCACAACCAATTATGACCAAATTTGAAGTTAATATAATCTTTAAAGAGATCTAACAACATGATTCATGGTTGATATTCTTCTGACCATGAGATTTACTCATAACCATGTTTGACCTAAACACGATAGAATTGCAATTTTCATAAAATTAATGATTCAAGATTTGATAATTTGTACCAAGAACACTATATCATATGGATGATGGCATCATTACACTTATGATAATTAAGTTTGACTTTATAAAGTCATGATTGGATATCACTTGAACTTGTTTCATCAATTGGTCCACTTTACACACACGAGGCCGCAATTGTGTTACATATCAATATCATAACTTTTTTCTTCCCTCTACATGTGTTTTCATATATGCATGCATGTTGAATTATTCAATATTATTTTCCTAAATTATATTGTTTTTATGACTTTCTTATATATATAAAATCTAGTAATCTTACATGTGGACCTTACATGAGTGTCCTCTCTTGTTGGATGGACAATGGGTTTGTTGTAGGTCAGTTGCGTTGAAGGCGGAATCAAAGTCGCTAAAAACGAGAAAGCTTTTTTAGAGAATGAACATATGTGTTTTCTCTTTTATTTTTGTTTTTGATACATTGGGTTTCTTGGCCCCTGAAGCTATGGATTTTCTGACCTGGATTGGTCAGCGGATACGTCATGCATGCTAATCTTTCGGCTCCAAAGACTCAAAACTTTGATTTTAGTAAAATTGATTTTGATATTCAAAAGGGAGTTGCGGCAACTTGTTGTCCATTGGCCTACCACTTTATTGTATTAGCAATGATATAAAACTCATTTTGGAAGAAGAAATTAAATTAAAAAAGAAA
Organism: Bidens hawaiensis; assembly: GCF_021521415.1. NCBI lineage: Eukaryota > Viridiplantae > Streptophyta > Magnoliopsida > Asterales > Asteraceae > Bidens > Bidens hawaiensis. The sequence goes on along the minus strand of NW_027493070.1, from coordinate 61,914 downwards.
AGAACACTAGTAGATCAACATGCTTCGTCCCCCCTACATAAAGAGCTAGGATGGATATTATTATTCTGCATTTAACACTAGTCTTCACTGCATCTTATCTTGCTTTCAGTCTTCACGTCAATTATTTTGCTTTTCAACTTCTTTAATTTCTTTACTTTCTGCAAACCCTAATATGGTTCTTGAAACATGGCTAATCAAAGTCAAGAAAACCATATCCCAAACCTTTGATTCAGTTCATGTCACCCCACCAACCAAAAGTACTCATGTCCTCAAGAAATCCAGAATTAGGGTTTTGGCCTTTGAAGTCGCCGGAATCATGCGGAAGCTCACCGACATGTGGCGGTCCCTCACCGACGAAAGCGTCACTCATCTTCACAACAACTCCATATGCTTACAAGGTGTACGTAAAATTGTATCAAACAAAGACACCTTTCTTATTAATCTAGCATGTGCTGAAATGGTTGATAATATTAGGGTTTTGGGAAAATATGTGTCCCGGCTTAGCAAACTGTGCGAGGATGCGAGTCTCGGGTGTTTTGAGACCGCTTTTGACTCGTTTGCTAACATGGGTCATGACCCTTATGGTTGGATTGTGAGTTTAAAAGATATGGAGGTTAGGGTTAAGAAAATGGAAAGATATGTTGCAGCCACTGCTACACTTTATAAAGAGATGGATTATGATGAAAATGTTATCAAGAATAATATTAAGAAAGGAGCTAAAATGGATCTTGATATTCAAGAAAAGCTTCATTGGCAAGATCAAGAAATTAAGTATTTAAAAGATAGATCTTTATGGAATAAAAGTTTTGATGGAGTGACTTTGTTGTTAGCCACATCAATCTTTACAATTCTTGCAAGAATCAAGCTTGTTTTCGGTATCGTAAATCACGAAGAAAACAATGATATCTCACAAGGGTTTTTTGAAACATACTCAAAGATGTTAAAACCATCATCAAACACTTTAGGGTATGCTGCGTTATCTTTGCATTATGCTAATTTGATTATTGTGATGGAGAAGATGATAAGATCACCTCAATTAGTTGGTCTTGATGCAAGAGATGATCTTTATTCAATGTTGCCTAACAGTATTCGATCATCGTTAAGGGGTCGATTAAAAGGTATCGGGTTTGTAGCGAGTGATCCGGTTCTTGCAGGAGAATGGAGGGAAGCTTTAGGCAAGATATTGGGTTGGTTATCACCATTAGCACATAACATGATTAAGTGGCAAAATGAAAGGAGCTTTGAGCATCAAAATTTGATGCCCAAAACTAATGTTCTTCTTTTACAAACATTATTTTTCGCGAATCGAATGAAAACCGAGGCTGCGATTACTGAGCTCTTGGTTGGTTTAAATTATATTTGGAGATTTGAAAGAGAGATGAACCACATAATACCGGCTAAGTAAACAATTTTCTTGGTAAGATTAATTAATAGTTCCCTTGATTAAATCTAATCTGCAAAGATTTGTTTAATCTATGTAGAATGTAATCTCTCTAATGTTGTTAAACCATGTATGGTTGAGTTAATTAATTTTTCACAAAAGAAAAAGAATAAGGTGGAAAAGGATTTTCTTTTCATGTTTCACATATGAAATTGGATGCTATAGAAAAAAATCTTTTTATTTTGTTCGAAATAAGTTAATATGATTCGAATCGATCAGTATCATGCAACTATAGTAATCAAAGGTAAAGATAAAGAAGAATCGGATTCGGTTTATACGGATTTTTTGAATGGAGATGAAGCCATCATGAGAGGTGCACAAAATTTGTTTGTTGTTTTATGGATGTATTTTCTATCAACATACATATGTAACACCATGTGAAATATCCCACTTTAGTCATGTTGTGAATTATATTCACAAAAGTAATATGACCGCATTCTTTTCTTTTTGTTTTGTCTTCAACTATGTATATACTTTTTCTTTAAAGTTATGAAAGAAACTAGCGAATTAACTTTCTAAATTCAGTGAATGATTTAGTTAACTTTTGTATATCAATTTGTTAAAAGAAAAAAAACAGTATTTAAAGAGAAAATCACAATTCTTTTTATATTCGGAGAAAACGGTTCTTTTATTTCAGGTACAACCTTCTTGAAGTATCAACTAGTAGCAGATGTAAGGATTGGTATATAAATTTATTAGATTGATAATCATATAAAGCGAAAGATGTTTTAGTTATTTGTATCGAAGCTGAAACTTCTTTCTTGTTGTAAAAAACTAGTGTTTTTCCCGGCGCATTGCGCCGGGCAGGTCGGTAAAACACAGGCGCTGGTAAAACACAAGCGTTGATACGGTAAGTCAACACAAATTCGATCGGTTTCAGTTACATGCGTTATTGTATTGGATCTACGACCAAAATAAAACAAAAAATTATAAAAATTGGGGTGGACCAATGGCGTGGCTTCGATCGGTAAAACTCGATCATTTGTAAACCCGACCGTTATCAATCCCGAGTGTTGAGCCGGTTGAGTCTACGCGAATTCAGTCGGTTTTCGTCATGTTTGTTACGGTACCGGAACTAAAAAACCAAAATCAACATTAAGTCAGTTTTCGTTACGGTACTGGAACTAAAACAAAACGCGGTGAGTCTATGTGAATTCGATCGGTTCCCGTCGCGCTTGGCACGGTATTGTAACTAAAACAAAATAATAAAAAAAGAACAAAAACAAAATTCACGTTCGGTAGGTTTTCATTACGTCCGAAACTAAAACAAAAAAAAACTACCAATAGGGTGCCGCAAAGTGTCCCAATCGGGGCTTTGCGGCACCAATCTTGTTAATTATATAATAACTAGTGTTTTACCCGGCGCGTTGCGCCAGGGAAGGTCGGTTTTGGGCGGTGGTAAAACCCAAGCGTTGTTGGTTTCAAGCATTGAGGTGCTAAGTTGACGCAACTTCGGTCGGTTTCAGTTACGTGGTTTATTGTACTCAACTAAAAACAAAACAAAAATTATAAAAACTGTGGTGGTCCAATAGCGTGACTTCGATTGGTAAAACTCGAGCGTTGGTAAAACCCGACCGTTTTCGATCCCAAGCGTTGAGGTCGTGAGTCTATGTAAATTCGGTCGGTTTCTGTCATGTTCGTTATGATACCGAAAAAAATCCGCATTCTGTCGGTTTTTGTGCTCGTTAGGATACTGAAACTAAAACAAAACATGATGAGCCTACGCGAATTCGGTCAATTTCCATCACATTCGTTATGGTAACGAACAAAAACAAAACAAAAAAATGTCTTGCACCATCCCGCCAAGTGACTCAATGGGGTACTTTCGACACCAAAACTCTTATTTATATTAATATACTAGGTTATTGACCCGTGTACGACACGGATGGAAATATAGAAGTTGTCAAGTACACACATATAATTTCAAACGACAAGATATTTTTTAATATGTTTTTTTGAGATGTCACTATGATATAAAATTGCAATTGATATTTATACAGAAAGAAAGTACTGTAAAACATGAGCTCACAAAACATGAAGGTACATAGTAGAATGTTTGCAAACAAAATTTAAAACTTTATAACAAAAACTTCATAAACCACCAAATATTTCCTTATAGACAATGTTGCTGCATCCATGTCTTGCTTGACCTAAAACAGATAGTGGATACATCAATTTAGCAGTATCTTAGGATGACATGGCCTTAAAATGAAGATCAATGCTCTTATAAAATTTGTTCAACTGTAAAATAATAGATTATGATTAATAAATAATATATATATATATATATATATATATATATATATATATATATATTACACAGAGAGAGAGAGAGAGTCATAAATTAAAATGTTTTTTTATCATGAAAGATCATATATAGTTATATTTGTACGTCTCTAATTGTTGTATCATTCTTTCCTTTACAAAAATGTTTCACAATCACAACAGAGCATAGCAAAATCAACACCACAAGAAATGCTAGAATATTATATTCGTTTAAAGAATAGGTTCGGTGGACCCGCTAACCTTAATTTGACTTTTGGCCATTTTTCATAATAACAAGTGTGTTGGATTGATAATGCATAAATGGTATTCAGATCATGCTATAAACAATTAACAACTTATAGTGAGGGTAACTTAAAAAGTAATAAAATATGAAATTACAAACCTTGATGTAAAGAGGGTAAAGACTTGGAATACATAGATACTTTGGGATGGACAGAATGGTGAGAAAAATATAAAATATATGAAAACATACATTATTGTTAAGACTATGTTAAAATCAAATAAACGCAAACACTCAAAAATAGAATAAAAAATTATTATTTATTTGATCGATAATAGGTTAATATGAAACGTGTTGGATATGGCATAATGTTATCCATTTTGATATCGATACCTTTCATTGTTTGATAATATCTAGATTTGCAAAATTGGCCAGAATATGAATTTTGAAAGTGAATCAAATTGACCCGTGACCGTCACGGGTGGAAATATAGAAATCATCCAATAAACATATAAAATTTAAAACAACAAAGGTACAAGTATGACCATCTCTTGAAAATAATTAGGCTTACATAACATATTTCAATGTATTCAGTGTAGGTGTAAAAACATGTAATTAAAACATTACTAAAAATGCATTAAATTTAATGTTAAATATTTATTTTATTATTGAATTATTTTATTGATAAGAAAATTTTATAATGGCTTGTTATTTATGGAAATAGAAAAATGAACCAATAGGAAGAGGCTAGAATATATTTTTTTTAATATATATATATAGGTTTAACAAAAAAACACATAAAATTATTAAAAAATGAAACAAAAATAACTATTCAAATAAAGATGAAGAAATTTTGGTGTATGTGAATCGAACCTGCATCCATTGCCTGCCTACTCTTTCCACCTAAGAAATAATAAACTTAGCATCAACTAACTCATTGAAACATCACAATTGTTTATCCATCAAAGTGATATGTCTAATGTAGGTCCCTATTCGGGTGGATCTAACAACGTCTTTGGATCAACCTAACTTAGTGCTAGCGGAAATCACACTAAGCAACCAAGAGGTCTCGAATCTTGAGTTTATGTTCGGGTAGAGAAGTTGAGTAAGAGACAAAGATAAAAGAGAGAGAGAGAGCCGATGATACAACATCATGAAAGATCTTGAGTCTCGGATCTTTGGTAGTCAATGCAGACATAACACACACCCAGTCAGAGTTCATGCTGTCAAACCCTCCACGAATATCGAAAAAACAGTGTGTGATGATGTGGAATAGGAATTTCCAGTATGGTGACAGATGACTCTTCTCCAAACTTTTCCATTCTGTGTCATATCCCATCTGTGTGACAAATTCAGCCAGCTTCTTCTTGTTTCCTCTTTCATACTTGTACTCTGGCTCATCCTTTATCTTCAACACTCTTCGAATATCTGCTTCTGTGATGGTCAATTCCTGTCTTGCGACCGTTGTTGTGAAGGACAGAGAATCATCAGCTATCTTTGCAAATGCCCAGAAATCCAAAATCCACTTGTAATACACGGCTGGATTGGCTGTAATAGCATATGCAATGGGTGATTGCTTTAGCCCCTTGACCATGGACGTGAACACCTTATCTGCCTTTCCCTTAGGCAACCCGAGAGCACAAAAGTTGTTATGCCCCTGAAGTTAAAAACCAAGAGATCATGAGAATCATCATTAAGACATAAACAAACCAAACAAGATATATACATAAGCATTAAGTTTCTACATATTAGATAATTAGATTTAATACTATCTGATATGGTCTAAAATATACATATTATTATATAAATATTTCCTACATTTTTAAGTACTTTTGAGATAGATTCTTAATGAATATTATTCTTAGTTGGCTAGCATATGGGTTTTTAAGGTTCTAAGAGACGACGAGCATATTCAAATGAATTTTATATATTACTCGTACTAATATTGTTGTCATGATGTTTATCATTACCCATTTTTTATAACTTAAAAATAGTTATATGTTAACATTAATGGTAGTAGAGAAAAGAAACAGAAGAAGTCATAGGTATTATGTTTAACGATTGAATTCAATTATTATTATTTTATTAACTCTTTAATGTCAAATTATAAAACTAGGTTTGAAATTGGCAGGCCACTCATCACCAAATAAACGAAAAGGTTTATTATGGGCTCAAAATAGATTACTGTGGAATTATTTAAATGGGCTTTTGAAGCAAGCCATAAAGGTCGGCTATTAAAGATGTTACACGCAATTATTAGGTTTGGACAAGGGTTATAAAAAGAGATATATTACTATTTTCTAGGAGATCTCGACAGAACAAGAAGAAGAAAGAAAGGACAGGTCGCAAAAGAAAAGGGAAAACACTTTGGTTCAACCAGATAGCGTCAGGGTTCAACACCAACTCATTCAAGCATCATTATTATTGGTTTGAATTTATTGTTTTTGTCATGAACTCATTATTTGAACTTATTTATTTTGGTTTGTTCTTGAGTATGGTTGTTGGCTAAACCCTTATACCGCCTAGGTTTATGATGAACTTTTGTTAACGTTTGATCTTGGCTTGGGTTTTATTTATCGTTGTGGTTTTATGAACTAGTAAAAGGTTTAAGTATATTAAATTAATGCGTATATGTACTTGAGGTTTTTTAATTAAGTTTTATTATTCCATAGTTGCCTTGATTATTGTTTGTCATTAAGATAGGTTCCTATTAGGTCATTTACTTTGTGTCTTTGACTATTTTATGATTGACTTCGAATAAGATCATAGGAATAATATTATTTAATTAAATAAACCTAAGTGTGCTACTAACCTAAATAGTTGTAAGGTGCATGGTTATTGATAGGTCTTTGTTGATCGGGATTGCTAGATTTAGTTCTTCGTAAGGAGTCCGTCTAAGTTTGATTGGTTAACTTTGTCTATCGAGTCAATTGAATACATTAGGCTGCCTTTGATTTCCGCGCTGTAAGGTAGGATTTCGTATAAAGGAACTAGTTTGTAATTAATTAGGTGACCGTAAGGAAACTTGATTTTTAATACTGGTGTGCGTTAAAACTTATTAGAACCCCATAGGTGTCTCTTGAGAAGGGTCAGGAGTCTTGTTCGGGTTTTCGCTTAGGTGTCTATTTTACGATCCCAGTTCCATAACTAAGTATTATCCCGGGTTAATTGATAACTGAAACTTAGGGGATTCTGCCTAGGTGGTTGTTCATCATCATTTGAATTAAGTCCAAGTTCTAAGTTTAGTCGTCTTTAGTTTCCTTAATTAGTTTAAATTAGTTAAAATTAGTTTATTAGTAAAATCCCCTTTAAACAAATAATAAATAAATAGTCGTGTATGTAGTTGAGTCTAATTAGCTAGTAAACGTAATTTAAAGAGTCTCGTGGGTTGTAGGTCCCCCCGCGTGGGGCGTCGCCGATCGATACGAGATCCGCACGAGGTCTTGGAGTGCGGAATCCACCTAGACTCGTTTATGGTGTAGAAGACGAAGAACACGATTACACACATACAAACACACGAACAAACACACGAATGGGATAAACACATCTGCAGATCTTTTATAATAATCAAAACCACGTTACATACCGAACATAAACAGAAACATGGCCGACCCGAGGTGAGCTCTACCTCGGGTCGTCCCACACGACTCTCCCTCTCTGTTTCTCTCTAGATAATTGAACTGTAACACAAAACTCTCTAACTTTCTGGATACACAAACCTAACCAAGACACATATATATATATATAAACAACTTCACGGGCTTGGGCCTGTAGGCGAAGTTGTTACAACTTCGCCTAAGGCGAAGGCGAAGTTGTAACAACTTCGCCTATGGCAGAAGTTGTTACAACTTCGCCTATGGCGAAGTTGTTCTAACTTCGCCTATGGCGAAGTTGTCCTAACTTCGTACATCATATCCGCTGATCAGAATTGCATAGCGACGGTCACAAAATGCACCAACAGACTCCCATTTGACCGTTGCTCTCAATTCTAACAAACACAAAAGATCATCTGTTACAAAACATGCACCAACAGACTCCCTCTTAAATGATGATCTTCTGTTTGCTCTTCAACCAGCCGTGTCTGAAACTGTCGTGTAGCTTCACAAATCTACCAATCACCCAGCGTCTTCCATATCAGATCTCCCCTTCAGTGTAAGCTTCTCCGACTATATAGATTGAGGTCTTTGAAATGCATGCATCCCCATGCCTAATTAATCATCTCAACCAATCACGTGAGTCCTTCTGACTTCACAACACGTGAAGTTCTTCGAACTTCACCAACACGTGAAGTTGGGCTCCCTCCACAACTTCACCAACACGTCGGCATACGATAAGGTTTAATCTTCAACTACTCAACATCAAGTGATCAATTTCATCACAAAACCACCTTGACAGAATCTAACACACATGACCATTAATTAATCTGAAGCATCTTCAATCACCAGGGATAACGATCAAGAACATAAACACTTTAATTCCCGATTAAATCCAACTTGTTCCAGAATTTTCACTTTAATAAATAAGCATCACGTTTCAGGATCCAATTCTCGAACGCCTTGAAAATAACATAAATAATATGCTCTGACCGCAATCCAGTAATGACGAAAATCTTCAGTTCAATTTGACTTTCTTTAGTTGGTCAACCTCGAACAACAACAATTTCATTGCCCACAAACACCCAAATATGTGTCAATATCCAGTTTCAATCAATATCCCATTCACAACCTCAACTCCATATCTAGAGTTGACACGTATTTGTTCACATGTAAGACCAAGAGATAACAAGTTTCACTCGTTGACGGAACAACGTCTTCGGTCTCACAATAATCGTGTACACCTGGCCATACAGACGAAAACTCCAAACACTTTTTTTTTTTTTTTAACTTCGCCTAAAGTCAACTTCGCTCCTCCTTAACTTCGCCGGTCCATAACTTCGCCTGTCCAAAACTTCGCCTGAGATAAGCGAACTTGTGAGGTAGGCGAAGTTGTGAATAACTTCGCTTAACCTTATATCTTCGCCTAAACCCTAAAATTTAAGCGACAACTTCACCTGATCCCCATAACTTCGGCTGCGGCGCTGATCGGCCAGAAACGCATCAGAAACGTGCCAGAAACACCAAAACGCAGATCTCGAACCATAGCATAAGAGCCTAAGGCTATGATACCACTTGTAGGTCCCCCCGCGCGGGGCGTCGCCGATCGATACGAGATCCGCACGAGGTCTAGGAGTGCGGAATCCACCTAGACTCGTTTATGGTGTAGAAGACGAAGAACACGATTACACACATACAAACACACGAACAAACACACGAATGGGATAAACACATCTGTAGATCTTTTATAATAATCAAAACCACGTTACATACCGAACATAAACAGAAACACGGCCGACCCGAGGTGAGCTCTACCTCGGGTCGTCCCACACGACTCTCCCTCTCTGTTTCTCTCTAGACAATTGAACTGTAACACAAAACTCTCTAACTTTCTGGATACACAAACCTAACCAAGACACACATATATATATATAAACAACTTCACGGGCTTGGGCCTGTAGGCGAAGTTGTTCTAACTTCGCCTATGGCGAAGTTGTCCTAACTTCGTACATCGTATCCGCTGATCAGAATTGCATAGCGACAGTCACAAAATGCACCAACAGACTCCCCTTTGACCGTTGCTCTCAATTCTAACAAACACAAAAGATCATCTGTTACAAAACATGCACCAACATGGGTTCGATATCCGGACTTACTTAGTTGTACTAGAGTCGACCGGTTCAGTTGCCGGTTAGTAGTTTAGTCGAGTTTTAGAAAGTCTAGAATATTACTTAGTGTCTAGATTAGTGTAATTTAGTTAATAATTATTAAACTACTTTTAGCACATCAAGATTTTGGCGCCGTTGTCGGGGACTCTTGGCGATTGCGTTATTAGCTTTGATTAGACTTACTTGCTATTTACGTGCTATTTATATTGTGTTTCGTTTTTTTTAGTCGTAGGAGTCTAAGTAGTTTTTAATTTATTTTATTTTATTTTTCTTTTTGTTTTTTTAGAGTCTTTTTGAGTCATAGGAGTTAGGTTAATATAGTTTAGTTTAATTTCTTTAAATAAGTTTAGTTTTTTTTATTTAATATATTGTTTATTGTTATTCTCTAGTGCTCGTGATCCTTTTCTGTTTAAGTTTATCTTTGCAGTGATCTTCATGGAGTGCTACTATGAGCCCAAATTTTTCCTGATTTACGATAGGATGGGGAATGTTGTTGGTTGTAAGGACTCATCTGGTGCAATGATGGATTACATACCACATCCAGAAGAGTTATTCTTTGATTTCATGCGTGTCGTTCATAGCATGAATCCAGTACACCGCTTGGGGATTTTATGGATGAGTTTCGGTTAGGCTTAAAATGTCGAATACAACTTAGTGAGCCGATGATAAACTTGGAGGATGTTGGTTTGCAGAATCAGATGGAGGAGGAGAGTATTCCCTCTTGGGAGGACGAGTTTCGAGATGAATTTGGAGAAGAGTTATTGGGTTTAACTGATATGGATGAGAGTGATTTTAACCCCGAAAGAGATATTAAGGAGCTTGAAGTATTGTTATTCTGGAAACCAGTTGAGAAGCTAATTGTCAAAAAGGAATCACAAGAGATATCCGAAGAGTTGAAGAATAAAGAACCGCATCTCATTGTGAAACATCCGCGTGTGCGCGGTAGAACTGACAAGTTTGTAGAAATACTCGTTCGTGGACCGCCACGAAAATCAAGAGCCCCAAGAAGGAGGATATCTGGAGTTAGGAATCGAAGTGCGCCAAATATGTCACGTCCTCATAATTTCAATAATTGGGTGATCGAGCTGAATGCTTATTATTGGGCCAACGTGAGTTTGAAAACTAGTTTCTTCCCAACTAGTTGTAAAAGGAGAGTGTTGAAGAGCACTGATGGGAAGAGGATAAAAGAGAAGTCTCCTGATTGAGGTTTCGGGAACGAGTCTGGCTGAAGACTTTTTTATAAACTTAGCGCTTCCCGGGAGGCAACCCGGGTACTATGTTTTCATTTTATTTTTATTTTTATTTTGGTTTTACTTCTTTGCTCTGTCGAGTGTTGCTTCTCTTACTTGCAGGTTGCTCCAGGGTCGCTTATGAGATGATTGATGAGCTATGGTTTTAAACAAGTGTGGGATGCCACTTGCTTCAGGATTGTTGTTTTTGGTCATAAGAGATGACGTTATTTGAAAAGAGTTTGATGATTGTGTTTGAATTGGTTGGCGAAGAATACGACTCACGAGGCATATCGTCTATTTACCAGGGGAGTCTGTTCCAATTCATTAATTTATTTTTATTTTTTGCATAATCTTAATTATAATTTCCTTTTTCTCACATTGAGGACAATGTGAAATTTAAGTGTGGGGATGGGAAATTGATGTTTTTCGGCAAAAATAAAAAATATGAAAAAAGAATTAAATTAAAAAAAATTTAAAAAAAGCCTAAAAAAATTTTGAAAAGAAAAATGTCCCAAGAATTTAATGAATATTTTTTTTTTGCACTATAATGGAAAATGATAGTATAATTGGAAATTGGTTTTTCAAACTACTAATATATAAGAGATAATATAAAATGAAAACGTACTAAGCTTGAGATGTGTCAGTAGGCCCAACTAATCTTGAAAGGTTTCCCATTGCATATTCTTAATAAACCTAATTAATCTTAGATTTTGTGGGTTCTCATCCTAAGGGGGGATAGTGAAGCTGAAATTCGATAAGGCATAGAGAGTATTACCATAAGCTGATTACCCTAAGGTGGTGAGAATTAAATGCACTTTAAAATTAACACGCCACTCCGTTTTATGAAAATAAAATAAAGAGTGGTGGCGCCCCGCCTTGTCCAAATTTTTACGAGCTTTAGTCTTTAGTTATATATTTATAGGTTAACGATGCCTAAGTGCACAATACAAAAAAAAAATAAAAAAAAATAAAGAGAAAAGAAAAAAAATAATAAATAAATAAATAAGTATTCCAGAAGTTGGCCTGAAAAGCAAAAGTAAAAGTGAGAAAAGCTAAGTAATGAAAAATGCCAAAGAAGCATTCTCAAAAATTAGAAAAAGAGGCCAAAGTGCACATACTAGACGAGACTGAGAGTTTGCGTGTTACCAAGGGGATGGTGACTCTGAGGATACAATATTGGGACTCAATGTTATTAGTCAATAAATATTTTCTTAGGGAATACATAGGACAAAGTCCAATAATATTTAGGGCATGCTCGTACGACCTCACTTGACCTATCATCCATTAATTCCATCTAAGTGCATTTTCTTCTTACCATTAAGGGGTTGTTATCTTATGGTGATATGTTCAACCAGTTTGCTTCAACTCAATTATTTTTAATTGTCTTTACTATGCTTGAGATGGGGTAGGTGGATCTTGACTCCAAAAGTGTGAGACCCATAGGTTTTTGATATCACTTAATTGCTAAATGTTCTTGGGGGCTTGATAGGCTGGTGGCTGGGTTTAAGTGGACAACAATATCGGCAATCACGGTTTTTGCGTTTATCTGAGCTTTAAAATAACCTACATGTTTTTAAGATCATATTTTCCGATTATGATTCCATTGAAACTAAACTTTTTCAGGGACGAAAAACGATAAATGAGGGGATATTTGATATGGCCTAAAATATACATATTATTATATAAATATTTCCTACATTTTTAAGTATTTTTGAGATAGATTCTTAATGAATATTATTCTTAGTTGGCTAGCATATGGGTTTTTAAGGTTCTAAGAGACGACGAGCATATTCAAATGAATTTTATATATTACTCGTACTAATATTATTATCATGATGTTTATCATTACCCATTTTTTATAACTTAAAAATAGTTATATGTTAACATTAATGGTAGTAGAGAAAAGAAACAGAAGAAGTCATAGGTATTATGTTTTAACGATTGAATTCAATTATTATTATTTTATTAACTCTTTAATGTCAAATTATAAAACTAGGTTTGAAATTGGCAGGCCACTCATCACCAAATTAACGAAAAGGTTTATTATGAGCTCAAAATAGATTACTATGGAATTATTTAAATGGGCTTTTGAAGCAAGCCATAAAGGTCGGCTATTAAAGATGTTACACGCAATTATTAGGTTTGGACAAGGGTTATAAAAATAGATATATTACTATTTTCTAGGAGATCTCGACAGAACAAGAAGAAGAAAGAAAGGACAGGTCGCAAAAGAAAAGGGAAAACACTTGGGTTCAACCAGATAGCGTCAGGGTTCAACACCAACTCATTCAAGCATCATTATTATTGGTTTGAATTTATTGTTTTCGTCATGAACTCATTATTTGAACTTATTTATTTTGGTTTGTTCTTGAGTATGGTTGTTGGCTAAACCCTTAGACCGCCTAGGTTTATGATGAACTTTTGTTAACGTTTGATCTTGGCTTGGGTTTTATTTATCGTTGTGGTTTTATGAACTAGTAAAAGGTTTAAGTATATTAAATTAATGCGTATGTGTACTTGAGGTTTTTTAATTAAGTTTTATTATTCCATAGTTGCCTTGATTATTGTTTGTCATTAAGAAAGGTTACTATTAGGTCATTTACTTTGTGTCTTTGACTATTTTATGATTGACTTCGAATAAGATCATAGGAATAATATTATTTAATTAAATAAACCTAAGTGTGCTGCTAACCTAAATAGCTGTAAGGTGCTAGGTTATTGATAGGTCTTTGTTGATCGGGATTGCTAGATTTAGTTCTTCGTAAGGAGTCCGTCTAAGTTTGATTGGTTAACTTTGTCTATCGAGTCAGTTGAATATATTAGGCTGCCTTTGATTTCCGCGCTGTAAGGTAGGATTTCATATAAAGGAACTAGTTTGTAATTAATTAGGTGACCGTAAGGAAATTTGATTTTTAACACTGGTGTGCGTTAAAACTTATTAGAAACCCGTAGGTGTCTCTTGAGAGGGGTCAGGGGTCCTGTTCGGGTTTTCGCTTAGGTGTCTATTTTACGATCCCAGTTCCATAACTAGGTATTATCCCGGGTTAATTGATAACTGAAACTTAGGGGATTCTAGCCTAGGTGGTTGTTCATCATCATCTGAATTAAGTCCAAGTTCTAAGTTTAATCGTCTTTAGTTTCCTTAATTAGTTTAAATTAGTTAAAATTAGTTTATTAGTAAAATCCCCTTTAAACAAATAATAAATAAATAGTCGTGTCTGTAGTTGAGTCTAATTAGCTAGTAAACGTAATTTAAAGAGTCTCGTGGGTTCGATATCCGGACTTACTTAGCTGTACTAGAGTCGACCGGTTTACTTGCCGGTTAGTAGTTTAGTCGAGTTTTAGAAAGTCTAGAATATTACTTAGTGTCTAGATTAGTGTAATTTAGTTAATAATTATTAAACTACTTTTAGCACATCACTATCATTATATACATTTTAGATTTATTAAGTTAATAAGTTAATTTTAGTCAATCTATAATTTAATTAGTCCATAATGTACAAAGATCAAGTCCAAAACAGTCCAAGAGTCCAAACAGTTCATTTGTCCAAAAACAGTTCAGTAGCATTAGGTTTGAGATTCTGAAAATTTTGCTAAGTGTTGGTTTTTCGCATGAGACCCTGTTTCGCTTCGCATGAGGTCAAGCGAAACGAAACAGAAAGATGTTTCGCTTCGCATGAGGTCAAGCGAAGTGAAAGACCCTTTAATGCGAAGACCTGTACTTAGCCCTTTTTGATCCTCCCTTTTCTTTTCTCATGGTCGCCTAGATGCGAAGCAAGTTTTTGGAAAGTTTGAGCTTGAATCTCCTTTTTTTACTTGGTCAATTTGTCCTTAGAACATTTGAACAAAAACTTAAATCTACAAACTTTACACAAACAACCCTAATTCTAATAATTAATGATGATAATCAAGATCAATAAGTCCAACAACAGATTATACACAACATATTAATCAATCTCATACGAAGATCAGTCATGGATCTAGCCGACGGTTCATCTGAACCGTCGTCTCGATCCACGAGAACCCAGAAACATGAAGATGAAATGATTTATGGTGTTCTGATGTTATACCGAGGGTGGATACTCAGGATTCAACGGCATGTTTGTGATTATGAGGGCCGGATTCTTTGAAAAATAGATGAAGATTAGGGTTTGAAGCTTTGAAGAAGAGAGAGAGAAGAGAGTAAAAGATAAAAGTTTTTGGTGAATAGTGAAAGATATTTTAGGTTTCCCTTATATATAGGGTCAACCTATTTCGCGATAAGGTCAAAACATCGCGAGTATTTACCGAAAATATACTCTCAGTCCTTGGTCTTTAAAACAATTTGCATTTTCAAAACCGAAAGACATTTACCCACCGAATCCACACACTTGATTGTTTATAATATTTTCTTTTGTTGGTCCATAAGTGTTAACATTTGCACGATCGATCTCTTTTGTCAAAACAAAACATAATAAAAGAAGACACCGAACTAAAAACAAAAATAAAATTAAAATTTAAAATTAAAGATAAAATAAAATAAATAAAAATAAAGTTTAAGATATTAAACTATGTAGATGCTTAATATTTTAGAAAATGCAAACAAAATAAAACAAAAAATTTAAGACATTTTAAAGTTAAAAACAATAATATTAAATTAATTTTCATAGTTCTTTTCTTTGGTTAATAAAGAACAATCACTACATGGAATCAGATTGATTTGCAAAGCCCTAGATCGCGTTTCCATTTTAAAATTATTGTGACATTAGTTCATCATTGACTGTAGATATTGTCCTCCTTTTTAACTTGACAAGTGTTTTGATGCTAGAAATGATACGTTTAAAGTATAATTTGGCACGGTGCTTATGTGGTCCCCACTTAATCAGACATGTTACTGATTCCATCATATCTCAGGCCTACTTTGTGTTAACATATCACCTCAACTTGACTTAAACCTTTCTTAGTTGATCACAGTACTCTTATTAACAGACTGACTTACTGTACCCTTTACACATGACACTTTGTGCTTTGCACACTTGACTTGATCTAGAAAGATTAAAATAAGGCAAAAGTTCAGGCCATAACAATCAGGTCGGATAATACCATATTATCACGCAGAGAAAGTCCAAGGCTTGAACAAAAGAAAGAAAATAAAACAAAGCAGAAGACTCAAGGCCTTAACAATCAGATCTTGTATGACTACAAACGTAGAAAGTCCAAGGCTTGAGTCGAAAATAAATGAAAAAATAAAGTAGAAGTTAAAATTCCTAGGACTAACTCCTTTTCTGACTCTTTTTCTTGATTTTTCTTTTTCTTTTCTAACTCTTCTATTTTCTTTTTCTTGCTTTTCTTGACTTTTTACTTGACTCAATAGAAATTAAAACTGACACTGACTTTCATAAGACGACTGTGATCAGGTAAAGAGAGGCTTGGGTATGACATGTATAGTTACATTTTTGCCTTCGTGAATATGACCTTATGGAATCATGCAACCGCTTCATAATCGTATATCCACTAGTACCGTAGGAATTTTGGTTTATATCATCCGACACTTACTTGTTTGTCAAGCCTACCTACACATCTATGAATGATCTTGTAGCCTTTTGTTCTATTCTTTTAACGCGCTAGAATCATTACAAACCAATGTACTATCATTTTCCAAGGGTCAGATCAGATTTCTCAAAATTTGAAAATTTTAATTATCCGACTCCCTCTAAGCAGAAGCTCCCTCTAAACGGGACAATTCCTTTTAGATTTTCTTAAAAGTAATATAAAATCTTTTTGGTGAGTTAAACTTAACTCATTTTCTCCCTCTAAGCGGGATACCACTTTTTGAATTTTCTTAAGTTTTTCTTAAATGGGAGTAAGAAAGAAATTAATGTTATATGTAAAAATTAAAATCTTTTTGTTAAGTCAAGTGACTTGATTTTTGTTTTTCTAAAAGTAAATTTAAAATCTTTTTGGTGAGTTAAAGTTAACTCATTTTCTCCCTCTAAAAGTGTGACATATTTGAAAAATATTTACTGTTTTAAAATAAAAGATAAACGATAAAATTTACTGAAAAGAAATCATGCCCAATGACTCAACGAGAAACAAAAATCGGGTACGACTGAAAGCTTTTGTAAAGAGATCTGCAAAGTTAATATCAGTATGGACCTGTTTTATGTCGACAAGCTTACGATCATAACAATCACGAATAAAATGTATCCGGATGTCAATGTGCTTAGTCTTTGAGTGTTGGACCGGGTTTTTGACAATAGCAACGGCCGCCTCATTATCACATTTGATCGTTGATCCATAGAAATTCAAACCGTAATCCAGCAGTTGATGCTGGATCCATATCACTTGAGAGCAGCATCTGGATGCAGCAATGTACTCGGCTTCTGCTGTGGAGGTGGACACAGTGACTTGTTTCTTGCACTGCCATGAGATCAACCGATCTCCCAGGAATTGACATCCACCAGATGTGGATTTTCTGTCCAAGTTGCATCCCCCATAATCACTGTCGGTGTAAGCATGAAGTTCCAAGGGAGATTCCTTTGGATACCAAAGATCCAAACGCGGTCTACCCTTCAAGTATCTGAAAATACGCTTGACAGCCGTCATGTGGGATTCTCTCGGGTCTGATTGATATCTGGCATACTGACAAACAGGGAACATGATGTCTGGTCTGCTTGCAGTGAGATACATCAGGGAACCAATTATTGACCTGTAAAGGTGTTGATCGACTGGTTTTCCCGATGGATCAGGAGCTAGAACAGGTAGCGTTGCAATTGGTGTCATGAATGATGATGAGTCCTTGAAACCAAATTTCTGAACAATGTCTTGAACGTACTTTTCTTGGTAAATCAAAGTCCCGTCCTTCTTTTTCTCAACTTGTAAGCCCAGGAAGAATGTCATCTCCCCTAAGGAACTCATCTCAAATCGCTGTTGCATAACCTCAGAGAACTCTTTGCACAGATCCTCATTCGTGGACCCGAAGATGATGTCGTCGACATAAACTTGAACCAGAATCAAATCATTGTTGACCTTCTTGACAAAGAGAGTTTGATCGATGATTCCTCTCTTGTAACCATTTTTCACCAAATGATCAGCCAGCGTGGCATACCAAGCACGAGGTGCTTGGTGAAGACCATATAGTGCTTTGTCAAGGCGGTAAACGTGATCAGGATGAATTGGATCCTCAAAACCTGGAGGTTGACTGACATAGATCTCTTCTTTTACTTTCCCGTATAAGAAAGCAGTCTTCACGTCCATTTGATATACTTTGAAGTTCATGTACGAGGCGTATGCCAGAAAGATGCGGATTGCTTCTAGTCTGGCCACCGGTGCATAGACTTCATCGTAATCAAGACCTTCACGTTGCCAAAAACCTTGTACAACAAGCCGGGCTTTGTTTCTGATGATCACCCCCTTGTCATCCTTTTTATTTCGGAACACCCATTTCGTTCCGATCGGCCTTTTATTTTATGGTTTCTTTACTAGCCTCCAAACATTCAGCTTCTGAAACTGTAACAGCTCTTCTTGCATGGCCTCTACCCAGGAGTTGTCTTTCAGTGCGACTTTGTAGTCCTTGGGTTCCACCTGAGAGATAAAACAAGCAAAAAGACATCTGTTAATGTTACCAGAAGTGCTACGTGTTTGGATGCCAGCGGATGGATCTCCGATGATGTTCTCAGTCCGATGTCGACGATGAATTGGTAGCTGTGGAATTTGGTCGACATGCTCGACTAGTGTAGCCTCAAGTTGGATGGTCAGGCTCTCTATGGGATGCAAGACAGTGGTCACAGGGACAGAAACACTTGGTTGAGGATCATTTCCATCTTCTTGTGGTTCAACCAAATGTTCTGCAGCAATGGGACCTTCCCATAGGTTGTCATAGAATGGAACAGCAACAGTTGGAACATAAGTTGTGTTGGTGTCATCAGAAGTTTCATTCGGACAGGGTTCAATCTACACACATGATGCATCAACCTCCATTACAGGACCTTGATTGTCTTCTTCTAAGGGAGGTGTGGGGACTGATTCCACCACACTCGGTTCTACATGAGGCAGATCTGCTTGATCAACTTGAACATTTTGGTTGTTGTCTGCTGACATGTATGAGTCAAAATCTGAATCAGTCATGTCTTCAACAGCTTGCATTTCAGTGGTGTCGGCAGAGGGCTGCTCATCACCAATCGGGACTTGGTGGTTAGCCATTGGTTATACATTCAGTACGGGTGTAGCAGCAGCTATTTCAACATGTCCAAGATCTTTCAAAACAACATGCATCAGGATAGACTGATCATCATCTGGTTGAACAAGTGGAGAGGCAACAGGTGAAACCATTGATGCAGCGGATGTCATATACATTCCACGAAACTGCTTGAACAATCCTTCATAATCAAACATCCAGTCCGGACCATTGTGTGCATCAGTAGGGTTTAACTCTTGCCAATCAATGTTGAAGGATTCCAAGATTACTCTTGATTTCTTGTTATACACACGATAAGCACTTTTATCAGCAGAATAACCAACAAAGTAGCACTCATCCGCCTTTTCAGGAAACTTGGAAGTCGTTCCAACATTCGTTTGGAGTATGGTACAAGGACATCCAAACGTTCTGAAGAAATTTACCATTGGCTTCGATCCATAGAAGACTTCATATGGAGTCTTGTTCAGTATTTTGTTCAGCAGCACACAATTCTGGGTAAGCAGGCAGCGTTGATTGCTTCTCCCCAGAAAATCAAAGGTAGTTTTGAATATAAGAACATTGTTCTAGCGGCTTCCACCAAAGTATGGTTTCTTCTCTCAGCCACCCCATTTTGTTCGGGAGTGTAAGGTGCGCTGAGTTGATGAACAATTCCCTTGTTTTGACAGAATTCATTCACCACCTTGTTGTAGAATTCTGTGTCGTTGTCACTTCTGATACATTTCACCTTCTTATCAGTTTGATTCTTAACCAACACAATAAACCTGAGCAGAAAATGTGACGTCTCATCCTTGTGCCCTAACAAAAATGTCCAACTGAAACGCGAAAAGTCATCAGTAATAACCAGACAATAGGATTTTGGACCTATTGCCATTGGTTGAATTGGACAAACAAGATCCATGTGCAACAACTGAAGAGTGGAATTGATGGAATTGACAAGCTTGGGCCTATGAGGGAGTTTGTGATGTTTGCACTTAGAGCAAGATAAACATTTTTCAGCACAGTGAAAGGATTTTACTGGCAAACCCCTCACGTGGTCACCTTTAACCAACTTGTTCAAGTTCTTAAAGTTGACGTGACCCAACCGTCGATGCCATAAGGATGAATCGTTCTCCGAGGCCTTGGACATCAAGCAAGAAGCAGACTGCATGGAATAATTGCTTCTCATGTCCAGAATGTAAGCAATGTTGTGCCTCAAAGTACGCATCATAATCCATTCTTCAGGGACTTTAAAACCTGGTTTCAGAATGAGACATTCATTTTCAGTAAATAAGGTTGAAAATTTCTTATAACAGATCTGAGAGACGCTGAGCAGGTTGTGATTGATCTGTTCCACCAAATTGACTTCTTCAAATGTCAAGGAGCCATTCGAGACCTTCCCTTGTTTGGTTATCTCTCCTCCAATATCACCAGCAAAAGAAAGTGACCACCGTTGAATGGTTTGATGTCGAACAACAGCAATTCGTCTCCTGTCATGTGTCGACTGCAGCCACTGTCTAAGTACCAAATGCTGTTGATAGGCCGTCCAGGCTGACCCTACACATATGAAGAACCAGTTAGTGGAGGGTTTCCTGAGACACTCTTGTCTCGGGAAGGTTAAACACAAAATCACCAAGTTTAATTTTATGATTTCTGAAAATGTAATCCTTTGGTGAATCAGAATCTGAAGAACAATCCCTCGAGGAACTTGAATTATGATTTCCTCGGTTTTTGAAAAGTTTTCTGGATTGCCTTCGTTTTGGTTTAGGCTTAACCACAAAATCTTCTTGATTAGCTTTTGAGAAAACCTTTGAAGGGCTCTTCGGCTTTTCAGCTTCAGAACCCTTGGCTAACCGCTTTCTTTCTCTTTGGGTTAGCCAAAATGGTTTCTTGGGTTTTTCGGTTCTTTTGGATCTTAAATTTGTCTCACTGGCAGAAGTGTAAGTTTGGTGAGACATTTTCTTGGTTTGAGCATTATACCCAGGAAATGTCTGACCAAACTTTCTGTTGAAGTATCTTTGTTGTTTGTGCCAGTTCTTGCAATGTCTTGCAAGATGAGACGGATTTCCACAAATGAAGCAACATTTTCTTTGGTTGCATTTATAGACATCTTGCTCGCTGAGATATGTGGGATGAGGTGATGTTGTTTGGTTAACTTGTTGGTGACCTCTATCTGACTGATAATTGTAAGCATTTGAATGATTAGTTGCAAAATAATTTGATTGCCTAGGTTTATGTCGAGAGTAGTAAAAGTCACCCTCAAATTGATCATAAAATTGAGAACTATCGTTATAATTTATATTTTGAGAAAATGAAGTTTTCTTGGGTGGTACATATTTACATGAAGTGCTTGGTTTTTCATTTTCAAAGCTAATTTTCTCCTTTATTAAGTTCTCAATTTTATTATCAGTTGATAAGCAGTTTTGACTAGCCTGTTCATTAACCTTGACTTTGACGGTTTCATCAAATACAATTTCACATTCTGAATCAGAAGAGGAACATTCACTTTCATTGCAAGCATTTATACAACTGTCATCACTTGATGATTCACAAAATACATCATTTGATCTAGACATTAAACTTCCTATCATTGATTCACACACTTTGTTACAAACAGGATTGTTAATTGATTTTGTTAAACCCACACAGGATTCAAAACGTGGTTCTAACTCTCCCTATGGTTTACAACCCTGGTTAACCTTCCCACCACT
Source organism: Bidens hawaiensis (assembly GCF_021521415.1). Taxonomy (NCBI): domain Eukaryota; kingdom Viridiplantae; phylum Streptophyta; class Magnoliopsida; order Asterales; family Asteraceae; genus Bidens; species Bidens hawaiensis. The sequence goes on along the minus strand of NW_027493070.1, from coordinate 40,111 downwards.
TACATCACCTACTACACAAGACATGTTGATGTTAGAATTATCAGATGACGAAATTTGAGCTGTCGATGGAGAGGCGGCTGAAACAAATTTCACTGGTTTTGGTATTTTACCAATACCATATGCCATCTCTTCATCAGGAGAAGTATTATAGCTAAAATGGGGTAGGCAAGTGTAATTATCATTCATTGGTGGAGGCACCGCTGAGTAATCACATCCTAGTCCCGTTTTAACTTTAGTACTTCTCTGAGCCTTGATAAGATCATCTAATTGTTCAGATGATGCCTCAAATCTTTCAACTTGTTTTTCTTTTTCTCGTTTATCAGAAAGATCAAGTTTTAACTTTTCAATTTCATCTTTTAATTTATTTACAATGTCTTTGTAATAGATGACATTGTGCTCTCCTTGAAAGATTTTAAGTTTAAGATTTACAACATCATCGTGATGTGTTTTAATCTTTTCAACATATATCTTGTCAGCCTTTACATATTCAGCATTTAGTTGACGAAGTTTTGCGTTTTCTTTCAAAACTTCGTTCTGAAGATATCTATAATATGTAACTTTATTTACGCAGGCTTCAGTGCATAGATTTCTTTTTACCTCGTCTGATGGTGACGCATCAGAACTTGCAGCAACAGATGAGGAATCTTCATTGTCTGTGAGAGCCATACCAGCCATGTTAAGTGGATTCTGCAGCTCTTGGAATTAATCATCCCAATCCACACCAACTTGGACCTCCGATTGGGAGACAAGGGCTTTTGAGTTTGAGCTTGAGTTGCCCTTGTGTGGATGACCTCCAATTCTTTGTGATGAGCTGCATGGTTTCTGCATCTCATGCCTTTTTTCTGCAGCCTTGCCGTTCTCCTCCTCTGTCACCTCAGTCATACGAATATCATTGGCAGGTTTTGAAGGATTCGTGCATTCTCAAGAAAAGTGACCCATCTCACCACAGTTGTAACAACGCAGCATTGACTTATTAAACCCGATCCTTTTCCTGTCTAAATCATTAAAGCTATCCTTCCCGTACGTTTTCATGAAGTTAGTAGCCCTTTGCACCGCCATTGCCATCTGGTATTTGATATCCATCTTCTCAAGATCTTTCTGATTGATATCCCTCAAGTCTCCAGCTTCAAACTGTGGTGGCAATAGATTTCCTTTCATCAACTCTTCATGGCTTGAAAGAAAAGCGTGAACTATTGCGATGTTGGAGTTATTTAGCATAGGTAATGCTTCACAGAAACTTGAAGGCTTGCTTGGTTGAGGTTTTGAAGATGATGAAATCCCTTGAGCTTTTAGGGCTTGGGCAACTGCACTGTCAACCGCCTTTTGGAACGAACTTGTATTGGAAGAATCTGATTGATTTGTTGTTGAGATGAATGATGTTGGTTGTGAAGGAACACATGAGGAGTACTTGGGAGTGGTCACGGGATACACATTCGGTTGAGCTTTGCTAATAAAAGCAGATGGCATCGAGGAGGCAGTACTCACTCTAGCTTGATTCAGTGAACTGAGATGATTGTTTATTCTCATCTGCTCATCCATTTCAAATGACTTGATAGTGGATATCAAGTCAATGTTTGTCATCATGTTTAGATTGGTAGTTCTCTTGATTGTGACAGTATTGGTACTCCAGCTGTATGGTAAAGAGTTCATCAACTTGTGGTTGACCTCAGCATTTGCAATGTTGACACATGCAGCCCTAATTCTTACCATCAACTTCTCAAATCTCTTTACCAACTCCAAAACAGCTTCACCTTGACGATGATTAAACATATTGAACTCTTCTTTTAACAGGGCCTTTTTGTTTTCCCTAATTTCGGCATTGCCCTCAACCTTTTCAAAAAGTGCTTCCCACAGACCCTTGGCACTTGTGTGTTCACGAAGAGTTTCAGAGATTTCGTTTGAAAGACAAACAGTCAATATGAGATGGCCTTCTTATCTTGTGCTAACAGGTCCCTGTCTGCTTGATCATAGTTTTCTGGAGCCTTAAGTTGTTCCCCAGCATCAGTGCGAGTCACGGGAACATGGGGACCTTGTTCAAAGCATCTCAACAAATCAGTCTCAGTCAAAGAGATATAATTCATAAATCTCCATTTGAAATCTGCAAAGTTATCATCTAAGGTCATATATTTTGGAGGCTTTGTAGGGGTTCCTACTTGGTTTTCCAACAGCAAATAACCCTTCAACAGCTCTGAATCAGTGCTAGCCATGGTCTAATCAGTTACAAGCCTTCAACAAAGCTTAATCTTCAAAACAGTCAACTTTTTCGCACAAAGCTTCAAGCGAAGCGAAATAGCTTCAAGCGAAGCGAAACAGTTCCAAGCGAAGCGAAACAGTTCCAAGCGAAGCGAATTGGAACCAAGCGAAGCGAAGCGAAGCGAAATTGTAAGGCCCCGAACCCCGGGAACCCCACAGTCGGTAATCACTCAAAACACTCGTAAAATTAAATAAACTCAAAAACCGGTTCTTCCATTAAAACAAACATTTCAGAGTATCAATTTTGCGGAAAACATGTAAAATGAAATAAGTTCCCGAAACCCAGGAATTTTGCCCAAAATCCAAAGTAAGTATAACTTTTATAAATTTCCTTGAAATAAAACATTCATAATAATTCTTCCTTCCAGTATGCCCTTCACCATCCAAGTAGCTTCGTGCACGTCCAAGCGATAAGGCATCCTCTTCCGAATCCTGAAACTTACACTAACATGCACACAAAGTCAGCTTGAGCTGAGTGAGTTCAAGTTTTAAGTAAAAGATATCAGTAGTAAAATCATGATAGTTATATCAAAGGTTTTCTAAAAGTAAAAGGGTACATCCATCTAATCATCATTACCGAACTTAAACATCCTCATACATACATATACAAAATGTATATGTAAACATCCATTCAATAACATCCCTATATACATAATAGTATATATATATATATCATCCACGTATAACATCAGGGTCGAGCAAACGTACAACCCAAACACGTAACATCAGTGTATGCAAACACAAAGTAGGCATACACAACATCAGTAGTCGAAACGACTACAACATCGCCAAATAGAGGCCAAGAAATAATGTATATACACAAATATATATTTAACATCCCAAGGCTTACCATATACTAGCAAGCCTATAAAAATCATTTTAAAAACATTTCATCAAGTAAGAAAAGATTTAGGTGCACATGCTAGCCCAAAAGTAAAACGAGTAAAAAGGGCATCATGAACTCACCTGAGATCGATCGAATACTTGCAACGAGCTAGGAAGTTCCTAAGGGCAAAATCACAAGCAAGGGCCTGTAAATTTATACATAACGCGTTACTAAACTAGACTGTAGGAACATTCTAGCCTAATGGGCCGTACAAGCCCAACACCTTGGCCCAAGGCCCAACAACTTGGCCCAAGACCCAATACTTGGCCCAAGGCCCAAAGATAGCCAAATCGGGTCGAATGCGCGTGAAATAATCCTTAAAACCATTTGTTAACCGAATCAGCCCCGAATGGACCAAATTCCGTCTTAAACCTTTTCATTCATCATAATTATGTCACCCGAGTTGATAGGGTTGACGGTTCCTTTTTACAACACTTACTTTAACATTTAAACGAAAATTCGTGCACCGCCGACTCGATTGACGAAGCACTAACCCCGACAGCCCCGAGCACCAAAAAAAATAATTTTTCCACAGCCCTTAAACCTCCCTAGGGCTACACAAACTGAATCGGTCGGTCACCCGATCAACTAACACATCAATCTCAACAATTTGCAATTCAACACCCGATAAACCCTAATTTTCGAACTAAAATCGATTGACCGACCTAAACACCTCCAATGACCATGAAATTTTAATATGATGTAAATGTCATACCTGGGGATCTTTCTACACCGGAAACTCTAATTTTTATCCACGGGAAGTAGGTCAATTACACCTTGGCCGAAAACCTGTCCAACGAGAAGTTTCGGCAAAATTGAGCATCAAAACGATTAGGGGTGAACAAAAAGAGTGTTGGGGTTTGTAGTACATACCTTGAACTACTTCTAGGAGCTTGGAATCGAACAAAAAGTCAAAGCACAGAAGGGAGGGGGTGGCTACTTGCGGCCGATCGCTGCTGCTGCTCTAGGGTTTTATTTTTTTTTTGTTTAATGTTATAATATAACACATTTTCATTCTAGCCCCCGGAATTTAATAATAATGCAACTTGGAAGAAAAGTTAAGTGATTAGGCGTACCGGGATGACGTAAAGGCCTCCGAGTCGGATCAATCTCGAGAGTGGTACACACTCAACAATCTTTAATTCTTGAAATCGGAAACGGGTGTTACAGAAATGGATCCAACTTTCTAAAAGAAATCTTCCTCGGGATCTGTTTTCACCTAACCTTATCCGTACTAGGTCAAAGGTTGTTGCACAAACTTTTATGCCATGAGAAGCGAAATTGTTCTTTATCAATTTTGACCAACTTTATGAACCCGTAACCCAATCTTTAGCACTTTTTAACCCAAAACTTCTTAGATCTAGCACTTTTGAGCCCGTAACCCAAGCTTTTGTCCAATTCTTTTTGTAATTTTCTATTTTTCTTGTTTTTGTTGTTTTTGAAGATTTTCTTGTCAAGAACACTTGAACACTTATTTTTTTCTTCTCAAGATCAAAACCCAAAGTTGTGATCCAAAAACCCTCAACTAGTGAGCCGAAGCTCTTATACCAATTGTAGGTCCCTATTCGGGTGGATCTAACAACGTCTTTGGATCAACCTAACTTAGTGCTAGCAGAAATCACACCAAGCAACCAAGAGGTCTCGGATCTTGAGTTTATGTTCGGGTAGAGAAGTTGAGTAAGAGACAAAGAGAAAAGAGAGAGAGAGCCGAGAGAGAAAGAGTGTTAGAGAGATAGATTTTTTTGTCAAAAAATTTTCTATTAATGAACAACCAACCACTTTTACTTCTCATAGCATGCTTCTTATTTATAGGGAAGCATGCATGAGAAGTAGATCACATCAAATACCCAATGGGCTTTACAATATTATTTCCCTTGGGCTTATACATTTAACATTAACAACTAAAGCCCAAAACATATATATACAATACAAAAGACTAAAACAAAATGGGACTAACATCTAATAACAAAACAAAACTAATAAAATTTTCAAAAAAGTCTCACTAAACTTCTTAATTATACTATATAGATAATAATAATAATAATAATAATAATAATAATAATAATAATAATAATAATAATTACTTCATCCGGGGTTGTGTGGAGACGATATCATGCATGGATGGCCTTACTACTATTATTATATATTAGTATAGTTTATGTTATTTTTAAGGAAAAGTATCAAAGTGGAGTTTTGGCTCTTTGAATATTTTGGTAGAGCTTGGTGTAGTAAGCATTAATTATGTCAAAACGAATGTAGAAGAAACCTTTATTTCTAGTTAATCACCACCACCTCATCCTGATAAATCATTTCTAGGCATTTCCTTTATTATCAACATCTAAAAATATAATAGTTTCTTTGTAAGCCTTTAATCCATTTCTTTTTTATTCATTTATGTTTTTTTTAAAATCAATAGAGTAGCAAACACAGAATGGGATTAAGTTAAAATATATTATATTATTTTAGAGGGTAGATTCAAACACTTTTTTTCTTCATTTATTTTTAAATTGTATGAAAAGTCATGTAGTTAGTAAGTTATATTGTGAAGGCCTACTCATTCTTCATTTATGTAGATGAAAAATATATAGAAGCAAAAGGTCGAGTGGCGACTTGGAATCGTGGTGCAAATTTAGTTTTGTTAATTTTTCTTTGTAAATGATAAGTTCATTGTTAGTTGTTGGTTGCAGTTTGTTTCTTTTATCATTTGTGCTTTTGGGCTCTTGCTCCTTACTTGAATTTCTTTTTGTTTTTTTAAATAATATTTAGCCTTTCAAAATTTTAAAAAAAAATAAGAAAAAGAAAAGAAAATGTGCATCCATCAAGGTATTGGTGTTTAAAGAACTCGCATTAGAGTTTTTATTTTTATCCTTATTATTTAATTAAAAATTATTTAACCAAAAAATGTATGTATCCTAAAAATTTTAAGATATTTAAAAACACCTCTATCCCATTTGGTATAATATTTGCACTGATAGTGAGTAGGGAATTGGACCAATTCACTATAGTAACTAGTAAAATTATATGGATTAGAAATAAGTACACTAACTCAAATGGAGTAAGAAAATAAATCAAATCTCATTGTTTTTTCTATAATTAAGGAAATCTAATCTAATCTAACTTCTAACTGTATTATTAAAGCAAGATAATTTTTTTCGCATGACATCATTTTAAGGCTTCTACATAGGATGTCACACAGATGTCATGTGAGTAGTTTCATATTCGATCTATTAAGCCAGTCAATTATGTTATATTTGAAAATCCTAATAAATAAGTTATAGAAATATTCTAAATGAATGAATATATATATATATATATATAAATATATATATATATAGGGTAAGGATCCTAAGAGAACCAATTGGAAATTGAGAACTGTGAGAACCATTTTGGGCCACATGTTTTAAAAATTAAGGGTTTTAAAAACCAATGGCATTTTTGTAAAATACAGAAACTTGAAGGGGCAATTGTATACAATTGAAAAATAGATAGACCACATGTAAAATAGACCAGTCTTCAAAACACCCCTCCCTCCCGCCGGTTACGAACTCTCTGACGAACGAAGATCTAGGGTTTCGCAAAATCGCACCTCTCTCCGCAGTGCTTGTTGATGGTGTTTACTTCTAGTTAATCGCCGTGGTGCTTGTTGACGGTGTTTATCTTCTGGTTGATCGTCGTGCAGGTTAGTCTAACTCTTCAAAATCATTGTATAAAAAGTTAAAATGTTGTGTAATTGTTGATTATTAGGTAATTTGTTTTGATTTTGTTGTTGAGATTTGTTAATTAGGAACTAATTTGAACATTAGAGATAATTTTGATAGTGCATAACAAAATTAGGGTTAACTACGGCATTAGGTCTTTACAGATTTGTAAGGCCCCGAACCCGGTAGCCTTACTTTAGCGTCGGATTTACTCATAAACACAGTTCTTACAAATCAGAGTTCATTAAAACTTTCGCGAAATATAAAAACTTTCATGAAACGTTACAACAATCCAAAACTTGCCTTAATTAAACATTCTTGTCTTTCAAAATAAACGTCAATTACATTAAAACATCTTGAGTCTTCAAATGTCAGTCTCCTATTCGCCCACCATGTGCCCGCTCAAGCTAGTTGTCTTATTCTACTCACATGCGTGCATACTAAAAGTCAGCTACGCTAAGTGAGTTCTAGTTAATCGGATGCCATACAATACATACACATACATACATATCCGAAGATACATATCCATACCTAACTAGTTACCCTTCTGTTCTACATACATACTTACTACCATACATACATACATATCTACAATCACTAACCTCAGTCTACCGAGAGTACGTTCATAGTTCGCCGTCTATACCTGTACTCAAGGTCGTGAACACGTAAAAGGTCCGCAGTCCTTACCTATGTTCACCATTTATGGTACGTGCAAGGTCCGCAGTCCTTCCCTATACCATCCTACATCCACAACACGTACAAGGTCCACAGTCCTTCCCTATGTTGCAACCTAAACCATAGCACGTACGAGGTCTGCAGTCCTCCCCTATGCTACCACAATACAAATACAGCACGTATAAGGTCCACAGTCCTTTCCTATGCTGATGCCTATCTATAATACGTATAAGGTCCGCAGTCCTTAACTACGTTGTCGTCTATTATCTGTAACACGTATAAGGCCCACCGTCCCTATCTACGTTTACATCTATCATCTACTTTACGTATAAGGCCCGCAGTCCTTAACTACGTTGTCGTCTATTATCTGTAACACGTATAAGGCCCACCGTCCCTATCTACGTTTACATCTATCATCTACATTACGTATAAGGCCCGCAGTCCTTAACTACGCCATCACCAGCCGAGTCTATGTCCGACAAAAGCTAGAGGGATTTGCCATCCTAACTTACTATGTCGAACGTAGAACTCACATACCATTCGTGTACCTGTATACACATACTTCACATATACAATAATTACATTATAGCATAAGAACACTCTAGGCGTTCTTTACATCATTCATTTAACAACCATACCTCTTGTCGATACGTGCAATATCCGAAGATCGTTCACAGCCCCGACAAGTATTCATTTGTAATGTTCATACATCTTCGATATATAATATTCGTACCTTTATTTTTGACCTGACAGTACGCGCAATATCCGAAGATCGTTCGCGTACCGACAAGCAATCATTCATATCCATCACATATATCACATATGGCATACACTTATCACTTAGGATAAATGTATTAAAAACACATCGAGTATGCACACAGCCCCGAAAACATAACACATAAATGGGGCTAGAAACTCACCTGAATCCTGTTACGCTCTCCGTTAATAGTTATTCCCTTCTTGAGCTGTGCACGGCTAACTGTATAATATTTACACGTATCAATTAACTACTACTACTCATGTTGTATTTCTAACTTTATATGACCCACAACGAACGGGGGTCCGGGGGCAGCGTTCCTGGCAGCGGGGTCTAGGGGCGGCAGCCCCTAGCAGGGTCCAAGGGGCAGAGCCCCTGGCTGGGGTCGAGCTGCCAGGTCAGCTTGGAAAAATTTTATTTACATTAACTGTCTTAACACATTTTCCATTAGGTTTTTAATTTATTTTCTAATCGAACTTGACTTTAGGCGAAGTTAAACCTTAGGCAAACTTAGCTTTAGGCGAAGTTAAACCTTAGGCGAACTTAGCTTTAGGCGAAGTTAAACCTTAGGCGAACTTAGCTTTAGGCGAAGTTAAACCTTATGCGAACTTAGCTTTAGGCGAAGTTAAACCTTAGGCGAACTTAGCTTTAGGCGAAGTTAAACCTTAGGCGAACTTAGCTTTAGGCGAAGTTAAACCTTAGGCGAACTTAGCTTTAGGCGAAGTTAAACCTTAGGCGAACTTAGCTTTAGGCGAAGTTACCAGCTAGGCGAACTTGGCCGTAGGCAAAGTTAAGCTTTGAAGGCGAAGTTAACAGTTTGCAGGCGAAGTTATCAGTTTGCAGGCGAAGTTGCCCAGTTCGCAGGCGAAGTTGCCCAGTTCAGCTACGGGTTTGGTTTTTATCAAGCATTTTGGCGATTTTAATACCCTTGTTATGGTTCGACATCACCCACTAACGTTCCCTAACCATTTCGTTCGTATATATATCCCGTATATACTATAAAGCTTGGATCTTTAAGCTTAAGGACATTCAATAAAACATAAACTTTAAAGGTCAAGAACATACCTTTTGTGCTCGTTTGGATCTCGTTTAACTTGTTTAATCACAACTAATCGTTTACTCTCTCTCGGATCTTGCTCGTTTCTCTCCCTCGGCCGCCGGCCGTATATGGCGGTGTGTGGTGTGTGTATGTGTTTTGGAGTGTGTAGAGATTATGATGGAAATGAAATGAGGGTTTAGGGTTTTAGGTTGGTTTAGGGGATATTTATATCCCTTAAAGCCCATGGACCTAAAGCCCATTCTCATTTAACCCATCTCAATTAATCTAAATCCATGATCCGTTCTTTACTCGATATTAATTAATTAATAACGCGGAAATCACTAAACGTAACTTTCTTTATTCAACATTATAAATTTTAGGATGTTACAAGATTGCATATTTAGGTTTTATTCATTATAAGCTCAAAATTATACTAATATATTGAATAAATGATGATAGTTCATAACATTATAGAATAATTATACATATATGTATATATATGATGTTTTTTGGTAAATATACAAACATGAACATATATGATGTTGTAATAGATTGCATATTTTAGGTTTTATTCATTACAGGCAAACACATCAAAGTAATTTATTGAAAATAAAATGATAGAAAATGTACATGAGTTTATATAGGTTTTTAAGCTTGGGTAATAGTTAGTGTACTTATAGTTGTTCAATAAATTGTTTTATACATACATGGATGTTTATGAAAACGTTGTTAATGATTTTTTTTATTAATCATGTGCAAATTTACAAAAGAAAAAAAATGCCTAAACGTAAGTAGTTTTAACATCATGTTAATTATATATTAGCGGTAATGGTTACAATGTTATTTATATATTTGTGTTAATTATTATGTAGGTAAGAAAAGTGAGAGGATAGCTATGAAACGAGCATGCAGATTTTCTAATACATATGATGAGGCAATTGAAATTCAAGGTATTGCATAATTTATATATGTGTGTAATATGTTTAACTGCACAAAGTTAAAAGCTGTTGATGTTATTATAATTTGTTTGTACATATGTGTATAATGATGTTTTGTTTTAAAATTGTAGCTACACAAGTTTAAAAGTTATTGCTGCTATTATATACTCTTTGTACATATGCAGATAATTATATTGTATGCTTAATTAGGTTTAATTTTAGATGAAATTGTTAATTGTAAAATCTCTATTGTTGATTTTGTTTGTATGCATTGTAGACACTGATGATTTTCAAGATCCAATTAGGGAAATACCAACAAAGACATCTAAAGTGCTTCAGAAGAAAAGTAAGGAATTCTTAATTTTTAATATATGTATACTGCATGTACATATGTGTATGTATAATTTGTTATACATATATGTATACTGATGGAGTTTGTTATACATATATGTATACTGCATGTACATATGTGTATGTATAATTTGTTATACGTATGTGTATGTATAATTTGTTATACATATATGTATACTGCATGTACATATGTGTGTATAATTTGTTATACGTATGTGTATGTATAATTTGGTATGTATAATTTGTTATACGTATGTTTATAATTTGTTATACATATATGTATAAGTGTATCATATGCTAAATTAGGTTTATTTAGATTAAATTATTAATTGTAAAATTATTATTGGCATGCATTACAGAAACTATTGATTTTCAAGAACAAATGGGAAAAGAATCAACATCTAAAGTGCTTCAAAAAAAAAGGAAGGAATGTGCAAAAAAGAATTTAATTGATGAAGGTATTCTTAATTTTTAATATATGTATACTGCATGTACATATGTGTATGTATAATTTGTTATATGTATATGTATGTATAATTTGTTATACGTATATGTATAATTGATGAAGGTATTGTTTATTTTAATATATGTGTTTAATATGTTTAACTACACAAAGATTAAAAGTTGTTGATGTTATTGTATACTATATGTACATATGTGTATAATTTGTTATACATATATGTATAATGTTCATTTATGTGACACTGATGACTGTATGCATTGTAGACACTGATGATTTTCAAGAACCAATTAGGGAAAAACCAACAAAGACATCTAAAGTGCTTCAGAAGAAAAGTAAGGAATTTTTAATTATACATATGTGTATAATTTGTTAATTGTAAAATTATTATTGGCATATGCTAAATTAGGTTTATTTTATGTTATACATATATGTATAATGTTCATATATGTGAACGTAAAATTGTAAAATCTCTATCATTGATATTGTTGGTATACATTATAGATAATGATGATTTTGAAGATAATTTGCTATTAAAGAATCTCAAAAAGAAAATAAATAATATTGAAGGAGAAAACAGTGAAAAGAAAAAAGAATTGATTTTGGAAGGATCACCAAAGAAAAAAGCAAAACCTTGGGGCATTCGTACAAGAACATCTTCGCACGCCCTATATGAAGCAGTTAAACTACTAACAGGAAGACAAAGGAATATTGTGAAAAGAATTGGTTTTGGAAAGATTTTAAAGTTACAAGTGGATAAGGTAAATTCAAAATTAGGACACTATGTTGTTGAGAGTTTTAACCAAAATCAAATGGCAATTATCATGAGCAAAGATAAACGTATACCGGTAACTAAAGAAGCTGTAAAGAAGTTGCTTGGAATACCTTCTGGAGGTATTAAGTTTAGAGAAGTTGAGTTGACTGAGAATGATGAGCAATTGCTATCACGCTGGAAAGCTAGATATCCGCCTTTACAAATAAGTCCCTCAGATATTGTAGTGAAAATTTTGGAGAATGAGTATGAGGATGAAGAAATGTTTAAAGTTGACTTCTTAATGCTCTTTGTAACTACAATGATAAAGTCAACAAAAAATGGAAAATGCTTTAACCAGGATTTCTTTTGGGTTCGTGCGGACAAAAGTTCTAGAGAATATGATTGGTGTGAATTCACAGTGGATGCTTTGAAAAATTGCAAAAATAATTGGAAGTCATGTGATCACTCAAAATTTTTGTGGGCCCTTCTACCTTTCTTGTGGTACGTAACTATTGCTCAATATCTGAACATACTTGTATAGTTTGTTTATGCATACACATGTTTGTAAAGATAGTAATAAACTATTTGTAGTGATCAAAGTGTTTAGTAATTGTTGTGCGTATATGTATAAATAACAGTAATTAGTTGTAACTTGTTTAAATGCAAAGGTCTGGTGGTAACTTTTTAGTAATAAAAACAGTAAGTTATAACTTTTTTGTAATAAACTATTTATAGTGATCAAGTGTTTAGTAATTGCTGTACATATACGTATAATAACAGTAACTTATAACTTTTTAGTAATAAACTATTTGTAGTGATCAAGAGTTTAGTAATTGTTGTACATATATGTATAATAACAGTAACTTATAACTTTTTAGTAATAAATTATTTGTAGTGATCAAGTGTTTAGTAATTGCTGTACATATATGTATAATAACAGTAAATTGTAGCTTTTTGTATCTAGACAGTGTTGCATGCAAGGTCTATTATATATGTGAATAGTGATCACCTATTTGGCAATTGTTCATGTGTAGTGATGAATTGTGGTAATTTTAGTTTGTATATAAATAGTTTGTTTATGTAGATATATGTTTAATAACAGTAACTGGTTGTACTTGTAGCTTTTATATCTAGACAGTGTTACATGCAAAGGTCTGGATAACGAAAGGACATTTGCACCAATTGCATATTGGACAGGAAAGAGACAAGAAGATAGGCAGATACAAGAAGGTTTGAATGGTGGATTTGGAAAGGGAGAAGTAAGGGAGTTATATGTTGATGAGAATGGCTATGATATTGAAAGTGATGAAGAGGTTGAAGTTAATAATGAAAGTTTGGAGGTAATAATTATTAATAAAGAACATAGATTCTTAAAAAATGTTCTATTATTTACTAATAAAAACATGTTATCATTTTTGTTTATAGAATCGTGTTGCCAAGTTGGATGACTTGTGTAACGTTAGTTTGCAAGAAAAAGGAAAGCTAGAGGAGGAAATTCGAAAGTTCAAAAGAGTTTATCCTAATAAAGTTAAGGTGTTAGCAATAATCGAAAGGTATAGACAGATCTATACAAGCTGTGTTGGTTTTGATGATGATGATGATGAAGGAAATATGGAAGCTGATAAAACGGATGCCATTAATGATGAGGGAAATGTGAAAACTGATAAAACGGATGCCATTAACATTTATCAAACACAAGACCCGTCATGGATGGAAGCGGCTATTCAAGTTGCCGATGTTGTGGAATTCGTGAATAATGAGGTTAAAAAAATGGAATCTAGGCAAGTAGATGACACTGATGAAATGCCAAATTTCAAGCTTATTTCGCAAGAATCAAGTAGTGCAGCTCCAAAACTTTCAAACATTGGAGACGATAGCGTACAAAAAGAATTTTTGGGAGGTGATGTTCAAAGGTTAAAAAGAGAGGCAAAATTATCTCAATACGATAGATCTCCATGGCTGGAAAGAGCAGTGGATTTAATGAAGGGCTTAACAAAAGAAAAAAAGATGATTTGGGACTACTTATTGGAGGGTTCAATTGATGAGGGGTAAAAATTTTTGTCTTTATAATATGTTACATACCATAGGAGTATCACAAACTTTTTGTAAAACTAATATAAATTGTTAATACATACAGGAACCCTGGACGGAAAAAGAAAGACAAAAGTCATATTGTGAAAGATGGAAAGTATGTTTACACAAGCTCAAATTTGGATTTAAAAATATATGTTTGTTATTATTATACGTATATGTAATATCATATGTCATATAATGTTATTTGGTGACTTTAATTATGTAGGCCATTAACCAAAAAGGAAAAGGCAGCACAAGAAAAAACTGATATGAAAAAGAAAGAACATGAGGAAGTGAAAAGAACTATGGGGTATGTGTTACAAAACTGATTAAAAATTTATGTACATTGTTCAAAAAGATATAGAGTGATCTGCATGTACTTATTATATAATCATTGAACACATTTCAGGATATACAGTTTGCTTTTTTATTTAGAAATTGTATAATCTGTTAGTATTTTTGCTGATACATATATGTATAGTTACTTACTATAAAATATTGAACACATTTCATGATATACATATATGTACAAACAGTTTGCTTTTTTATTTAGAAATTGTATAATCATTGTGTTACATATATGTGCAAATTTTTTTTATTATAATGTTTCAATGCATTCAAAAAATTTTGTATATAGTCATTAGGTGTTACATGAAAATTGCAGGAACTCTGCATATGAAAATAACTATGGTTTAGAATGCCTGCATTTTGCTTTAGCTGAATTCACACCAAGCACGCCAATTGGGTCGCAAGTTATTGACACTTGGGCAGCCATATTAAATTATGAAGAAATAAAAAGGAGAAACAATTGACCGTATAGACTGTTTTGCTATACATCCTTATTTGTAAGTGTAGGTTCCCTTGACGGATCACACGAGATATCCCGATATACACAGGTGCGGAATCCCTGTGTAGATCGTTACGGACGTAGAACACAAACACACGAACACACGAATACGATACGAACAAAACACACGTTATATTAATAACTCAACACGTGATATAATCACAGTTACAGACTCTCGACCTCACGTCACTTGACTCACTGATTTACACGAACTCAAACAACCTCTAAACCATAATCCGTAACCTATATAAATACACGACAACTTCGCCTCAGGCGAAGTTGTCCATAACTTCGCTTGGTTAACAAGTTCGCCTAAGCGAACTTGTCAACAACTTCGCTTGGTTAACAAGTTCGCCTAGGCGAACTTGTCAACAACTTCGCTTTAAACAAACAAATACATAAACAATATTACAGACTCGATTACAGACACTAGACATATGAACTACTGACATTTATGCACCAACAGACTCCCCCTTGGCAGTGGCTTCATATCTTGATCTTTCAGCTCTTGTCTCGTAATCCTGTAACTTCAAGCGTGCACTCCTTCTCTAACACACACCGACACAACCCTTTGATATTTCCTTGCTTCATCCTTCCAAGCAGGAATATAAAAGATCTTTTTCTCGTTAAGCATCTTCGGATCAGCTTGTGATAAGTTAACAAGATGCATCGGATCATAAATTCTAAGGATCTCTTGTTCATCCTCATCTTCCATCACTGCCTCCGCTGTCTCACAATCAACGAACCACCACTTTAGGTCTTTGAGCACATCCTTGGGCATAAGCTTCATCGGTACTTCTTTAAGGCACCGGATTGGTTTATACTTCATAACCATCCAAGGCTTTCCATCAGCTCTCAAACCTCTATCCTTGTCTTCAACAAGTTTCCCTTTCTGTGGTTTCAGCAGCTCAAACTTCTTTTCCTTTATGCTCTCTTTCCATACGATTTTCCCTATGACTCTAGCCATATTATCATCACTTCGATTGATCAACCCCAATCTGGCTAAGTCTTTAACCTCACATTCAGGCAGTGTGTTTAACGATCTCAACATTCTTCTAAGGTACTGAACTCCATCATATCGTTTAATCACGAAGAGCCGCAACTGCTCATCATAAATCCAGCATATAATCCCTTTCTTTGCTTCAGCATAGCCCTTAATGTTGTAACTCTTTTTGAACATGGTAGGGACTGCCGGTTTCTTCGTTTTGACGAACCATTGAGCATATCCTTCCTTCCACCTCGGCTGCTCTTCCCATTCAGTATCTTCAACTGCCGTCTGATCACCCATATCGGCCTTCTCAACCTCTGGAATGTCATGTTCGACATTTTCCTCTACTATCTCTCCTTCCTCAATCTCATTCTCAATCTCAATCTGCTCACCGATCTTCTCAATCACATCACTCGGCAGCACATCTTCATCAAATAACACATCATCGCTGAACATATCATCGTCAAGTTCTTTCAACGCATCAATCACGTCATCATCACCACCAGAACCACCAGCCGCGTCGGCAGACTCCCCCTCAGCTGTGGAAGTACCAAGAGCTTGAGAAGTTCTTGGCAGCTCACCACCTGCATCTTTCGATGCATTGGGATCATCGTCTCGGTCATTTCTTTTTTTCGTCCTTAGCTCGTCGCCCTTACAGCTCATCTCCCCCTGAGATGCCAAGAACTCCTTCAAGGCATCTATAATTTTCCCATGCTCAACCAGGAGGGATGACTGTAGTTGATTTGCTTCTACTAGGCGTTGAATAGTCTTCGATTGCTCTGCCACGATCAGCTCTAGTGAAGCTATTCTCTCTGAGTCTGACATAGGCGTAGGCGAGACATCAGAAGCAGGCGTAACCGCAGGTGGTACCATACCTGATAACCCTGCAGTAGTGACGACCGTTGACTCTACAAATCGTGCAGCTACCACCGACTGAGTAAGCGTTGGAGGTGGTAGAGACACAATCTCCGGAGTCGACATCTGGATGGTAGTGGTAGATGGAATGCCAGCAGATGATGTAGCCACCACGGAAACATCCGCAGCGCTTGTACTTGTAACCTGTACAGAAGTAGGAACGATAGACATACCAGACAGTGAAGCCGGAGCAAAACGTACCATCCTTGAAGTCTCTCCAGCTCCCATACCTGCACCTGTCCTTTCCCGTCTTGAACGTCTTATCAGCTTATGTATATCTTCTTCCTCTTCTGACTCATCATCATCCTCCGTTCTCTTTCTCTTCCCAAACGTTCTCTCTCGAGACACCATCAACCGTCTCCCCTCATCCATGATCTCATCCAAATCTGAGTCAGCCATCGACATTGCTGCTCTAGTAACACTCACACCCGAACCTTGTGCAGCAGAGACCTGCACCTCTTCATGTGTATCAACTTGATCCATATCGAAATAACCTTGACCTCCAAAGACAGCATCAAGATCTATATCCTCTGCAGCCGACACAACAGGCACAGCAGATGCAGCTTGAGTTGCTCTTGCCTGTCGTGGTTGAGGATCTCTGAACTCGTCCCCACCAGCAGGAACATACTCTGGGTTGATTAAAAACCCAAACAGTGGAGTATGCCTTGGACGACGTTCAGGGTTGCTCCTCGCACTCGAAGTGCGGCATTGAGCAAAGATACGTTTGCTCACAGATTCCACGTATCTGATCGGTCGTCACTGAGGTAGATTCGGAGCCACATGGTTCAATATCATCTGGATGAAACGTGGATACATAATGAACCGCTTTCGAGCCATCGCCCTTCTCTGTCTGTCAATCTCGTAAAAGACCATCTGACTAAAACTATAGCGTTTATTGTAAGTCAGTGCAGTCATTGCGGACTGCATGGTCGCACCCATACCGTCAGTGCCCGCCTTCCTTCCTGACATGCAAACTATCATGACGTGCATAAGGAAGCGCCACTGACCAAGTAGAAAACCCTTCCGTCTCTGTGAATCGCCTAATGGACCAGAATAGCCCATTCGGAGAAACGCTCCATCACGAAACGGAGCCACAAACTCTGTTGGGTCGTCCCTCGTCTCTTCTCCAAACCGTAACACCACCCGAATCTGTTCAGAATTGAACTGAACCTGTTGATTGTTCACAGTCGCTCGCATGACCGGGGGCTCAACACGACAATCGTATTCTACCGTCTGCCAAAAGTCTTCGATATTTGGTAAGGATATCGGCAGAGTGTTCGTGATAGCATGAAAAATCCTCGAGCGTATGAGGAAAGTAATAATCTCGCGGTAATCCTCAACGCCGCTCGCTTCCGGGTCAAGGGTGATGTACATATTGTGACCCGGGAAAAATTGCCTCTGATTGTCACCGTCGTCTCCTCCTGCACCTCCAGCACCAGCTACTGCAGCCATATCTGCAACAAACGAACCAAGTTAGATAAACGTTAATGAATAACACAAGTTCGCTGGTTACCATGAGCGAAGTTGTGATAAACTCTGTATAGGCGAAGTTAAAGATGAGGCGAAGTTGGAAACAACTTCGCTTCAGCTTTAAGTTCGTCTAATTAATATTAAGTAAAAATGATCTAGGCGAAGTTAATGTTAACTTCGCCTCATCACAACATCGCCTCAGGCGAATTTAAGTTTCAGGCGAAGTTACGGATAACTTCGCCTCAGGCGAACTTAAGCTTCAGGCGAAGTTACGGATAACTTCGCCTAAACCCTAACTTTGCCTGAATCTGAAACGGCGACAGTAAGGTTAATCAAACATCGGAAAATCTGGGATTTTGGTTAAGTTTGAAGATCAAGGACACCGAAAAACATGGTTTTAAGGTTTTCTAGACGATTAGAATGGTTCTTAACGCGTAAACACAAGATTTGAAAATCGGTTTTTAAATTCCGATGGTCCGAGGTTTCGAAATCGGTCCAAACGACCCCTGATAAGCATGAATGAACATGGAATATATGATAAATCGACATCTCGAACCTTGAATCTTAATGAAATCTGGGAAAAATAACTCGGAATCGAAATAAACAATAAGTTCGCCGGATAAGTTCGCTGTTTTTTGAAAAGTGATAAACAGTTTTGACTGTTGAACATCTTTATATAGGGTCTGTGTTATACAGGCGAAGTTACGGATAACTTTGCCTAGGCGAAGTTATTCACAACTTCGCCTGTTTAACAACATCGCCTATATTTACAAAATCAAACCTTATAATTTGAACATTTTTCAATTAACTCTTTAAAACTTCCCTTTAAGAAATAAATGACATGATCAATTCTAAGTAACCAGTTAAAAAATCATAAAACTATCTAAGTACAAAAACTTAAAAAATTTAAAGTATAAGGGATCAAATTTCAGTCTAGTTAGGGACTACCACGTTTTAAGAAAAGATCCGAACAGGAATCATACTAATTACGTGACTGTCACATAGATCCGTGTTTAGCTGTATTATGACATATAGAGACAGGTTGTAAGCAGGTATAACTTAAAGTGGTTTTCATCGTTTCTGTGATACGAGTTAGGTTCGATTAAGCCTCAAAATTTAAGTGGGCAACAACTCAGAGATTTTGATGCCTCCTATCTATCCTCAAAGCGTATTTGGCTTTCCCCAAGCCACCCCGAATTGACCTCGACCCATAGTGTCTGATTAAGTTGTAAGTACTCTTCATCTGTTTCCCGTTCTTCTTCTTACTCTAAGATTGAGAAGTCTTGACACCTTCAGCTATAGAATGTTTCAATAACTCAAATTGTTTTTTTTTTTTTTAATTCACAAATTTACATAGACTTCAGAGTAGTAAACCAACTGCAAGTCCCGAATCTGGATCACTACAGTTTCTTGAAACGCTATCTTCACGGGAATCAGAACACACATGGGCTCGTGTATGACTGGGTAATCGCTTTTCTGCCTATCATTCGGAAAGATATATATGAAGACATTCAAAACTCTTAAGGAGTTTCCACGTAAAATCAAGTAAATTTAGTTTGTATCACATCTACTTTTACGCACCAATAAAAAGTTACCTTGACATACAATGACTGTCCTAAAGCCTTTTAAGCCTAATAACTTCACTAGTTAAGCACACAGAATCAGTATAACTATCATTTTCCAAGGTTGGATCAATTTTCTGTTAAACGTAGCAAATGAACTTCTTACGAAGTAACAGACTTGAAAAATAATTTCATTTCCCATTTCTTTCAAAATTTTTACATTAATCGCCCCAACCAAAACAAAGTCTTCAGGTAAACGGCTATCCCGAAGATCCAATGGATCAGCTGGACCGACCACATACTAGTATGTGTCCTTCTAACTAAGTATGATCGACTAATTTTAAGCGAAAGAATGAAAAACTCATCATAAACCGCCCCGGTCACTATAAGTAATCTGGTTAATGGCTATCCTCAAAATCTACAAGTAGAAAATGAGGACCAAAACATATCCGAAGACAAGTCCTTCAAACTGATGTAACCGACATATTTTTAAGCGATTAGTGACGTTTTTTTTTTTTTTTTTTTTTTTTAATATCACAAGAAAAGCATGGTTACTCGGGATTGATCATCCCATTCAGTTCAATAAGGTTTTGAAATCTGGATTTGTCAAACGCTTTAGTATATAAATCAGCGAAATTATCAAGCGTATCCACCTTTTCAAGCACAATCAATTTCTTCTCAGCACAATCCCGTATAAAATGATGACGTATGTCAATATGTTTAGTTTTACTATGTTTCACGGGATTGTTAGTTACTGAGATAGCAGCTGTGTTATCAATGCAAATAGGAGTAAGTAAGAAATTCAGACCATAGTCGCGCAACTGTTGTTGAATCCAAAGAACCTGAGAGCAGCAGTTGGATGCTGCCATGTATTCTGCCTCACAGGTTGAAATTGCGATTGAAGTCTGCTTCTTGCATTGCCACGACACCAATCTGCCACCAAGAAACTGACATCCTCCAGTTGTTGACTTCCGACTCTGATTGCACCCTCCATAATCAGAATCTGTGTAAGCGACCAGCTCCAAGTCTCCTCCTCTCGGGTACCACAACCCCAGCTTCGGCTTGCCCTTGAGATACCGCAGTATCCTCTTTGCACCTTTCAAATGAGATTCTTTTGGATTTGCCTGAAAACGTGCACAAAGACAAACAGCAAACATTATATCAGGCCTAGATGCAGTTAAGTACATTAAAGAACCTATTATTGCCCGATATTGAGTTGGGTCCACATCTGCATCACCGTCTACTTCAGCACCCAATTTGTGATTGACGCAGATTGGAGTATCATATGGAGAACTGTCCTCCATCTTGAAGCGCTTGAGCACATCATGAACATACTTCGTCTGATGAATGAACATCCCGTCCTTCTTCTGATCAACCTGCAATCCTAGAAAGAAAGTTAGTTCACCCATAGCACTCATTTCAAACCTTTTCTTCATGACGGCTTCAAACTCCTGACACATGGAGACTTTTGACGCAGCAAATATAATGTCATCCACGTAGACTTGTACCAGCAGGAAGTCGCTTCCATCTCTTTTGAAGAACAACGTGCTATCAATTTTCCCTCTTTCAAAACCATTCTCGAGCAAGTAATCCGATAAAGTTGAATACCAGGCACGAGGTGCCTGATGTAATCCATACAACGCCTTGCTCAACCTGTACACGTGATCTGGAAAGTCTGGGTCAGGAAAACCCGGAGGTTGCTCAACATACACAACTTCATCAACTTTCCCATTCAAAAACGCACTCTTCACATCTAGCTGAAACACCTTCATCTTTTCATAAGCAGCAAACGCTAAAAACAATCTTATGGCTTCCAACCTGGCGACAGGAGCGAACACTTCGTTATAATCAATCCCCTCTTGTTGATTAAAACCTTTAACGACTAGCCTCGCCTTGTTTCTTATAATAA
The DNA here is from genome assembly GCF_021521415.1 of Bidens hawaiensis. Taxonomy (NCBI): domain Eukaryota; kingdom Viridiplantae; phylum Streptophyta; class Magnoliopsida; order Asterales; family Asteraceae; genus Bidens; species Bidens hawaiensis. The sequence continues at coordinate 18,536 of NW_027493070.1, read as the reverse complement.
TCCCCTTATCATCTCTCTTGCACTTAAACACCCATTTTGTGCCTATCGCATGCACATTCTTTGGTTTTTCAACCAAAGTCCAAACTTCCATCTTCTCGAATTGAGCCAACTATTCTTGCATGGCTTCGACCCACGAGCTATCCTTTAAAGCCATTTGATAATTCTTTGGTTCAATCTGGCTTATAAAGCAGGTGTACAGGCATTCATTGATTATTCCTGTCTCCTTAATGCTTGTATAAACACAGGTGTGTTCATTCAAGCTACTTCTCGTTTGTACACCTGAGGACACATCACCAATCACATTATCCAAAGGGTGATCTTTATGAATTCTCGTGGTCGGAACAGAACCGACATGCAAATTATCTTCCAAATTAGAAGAGATCTCGTCAATGGTTGTTTCTGGCTGAGAGTGAAATGGATTGATAAATTCTTCTTCAGTCGAGGCAGCAGGGATACCAGTAGAGTTTGATGAGGAAGGTTGACATTTATCAATCAGCTGTCTTTGCAATAGATTTTCTTCCTCATCAAGTAACATCTTCGTCGCAACTCTTTCTTCTTCTTCAGAAATTTCCAAATCTGGTATGTTAAAAGACTTAAAAAGCTTAACATAGTCGAAAAGCTCAGCAGGTCCATTGCTTGGTTTTGGCGGTTGGTAACTTGTGATGTCGGTGTTACACACCACCTCCACCTTGCAGGTTGAAGTATTGAAGACACGTCTGTTGGGAGTACCAACAACATAACCGACTAAGATTCCTTCATCGGCTACTTCGCCAAATTTAGAATTTGTCTTCAAGATCGAACAAGGGGACCCGAATGGTTCAAGACCACTCAAGTTGGGCTTCCTTCCATGCATAAGCTCGTAACACGTTTTACCAAGTCTCTTAACAGTTAACACTCTATTCAGAACATAGCAGGCTGTAGCAACTGCTTCAGCCCAGAACATCACAGGAAGCTTCGAATCTGCCAGCATAGTTCTGGCTCCATCAATTAAAGTTCGGTTCTTCCTTTCAGCCACTCCATTCTGTTGCGGAGTATATGGAGCGCTGTATTGGCATTCAATTCCTTTCTGAAGACAGAAGATCTCCATCTCAAAATTCTTGAACTCCGTTCCATTGTCACTCCTGATGAACTTAACTGTTTTACCCATGACATTCTCAACCTTGGTAATCAAATTCTTCACCATTTGAGCCGTCTCATCTTTCGATTTCAGAAAATATACCCACGAATATCGCGAGTAGTCATCAGTGATCACCAAGCAGTAAGAAGTACCTCCTAGACTTTTTGCATTCACGGGACCGAAGAGATCCATGTGAAGCAGTTCTAGAGTACTGGCAATAGAGTTGTTCTTCTTGGTGAGATGGGATTTCTTGTGTTGCTTTCCCTTCTTGCATGCTATACATTTGTCTTCAAAGTTAAAACTTTTCAAGGGAACGCCCATCACAAGTCCATTCCTGACAATGTGGTTCATCTTCCGAAGATGAATGTGCCCCATCTTCCTGTGCCACAGTTCGGATTCCGATTCGGTTGCTTTCGTCATTAAACATGATTCTTCCGTGGCCATTTCAGTAGACCTCATATCCATCACATAAGTATTTGTATCACGTGGAGCTTTCATTACTATCCACTCGTCTGGTATCTGAAAACCAGGCTTCAACACGATCGCCTCATTCTTCGTGAAATGAACAGTGTACTCCTTATCACAAATCTGCGACACACTCAGCAGATTGTGCTTCAACTCTTCTACAAAGTTCACATTCTCAAGAGTCATTTTTCCATTGGACACCGTTCCTCTTCCAGTAATTCTTCCTCCACTTTCACCGGCAAAGCTAACTCTCGCTCCTTGAACAGGTTTTAAGTCGTGCAACAAGTATTTGTTACCCATCATGTGCCGGGAACAGCCGCTATCTACAATCCAAAGACTGTGGGCAGCCCTGTTCAACTGTTCCTGCACAATAAAGCAAAGGATTAGAATCTAGGGACCCAAGACCAATTGGTCTTGGATCTATACATCCCGTACTTCTGCTTTCCAAAGTTAGCATCTGGATAATTCCTGTCAGTCCTATTAGGAAATCTCCTTGGAAATTGAGTGTGAGGCCTTCCAAACCTATGTGTATTGAAAGTATTATATCTTGCGGTTTGGTTATTAGCATTGTTAAACTGAGGTTTGTTTCTGTGAAAACCTGAATTAGTTACATTTCGGAACTTTGAAGGGTTTTCATTTTTAGCAGTATTAAAATTACCATTAGGCTTATGCTCAGTTTTAATAGGCCTCACACCTCTGAATTTTGGCGTCAGAGGGCAATCTGCAACAAGATGTCCTAACTTATTACACCTAAAACAACACCTATGCTCCATTTTCTTTTCAAAGGTTGTTTTGGATGTCGAGGCTGTGTTACCGGCCGTTCGTCTCACATAAGGTGGGACGTACGGGTTGAGTGGAGTACTCTTTTTACAGGTTTTATCTTTTTCTCCACCAGTGGGTAACACTACCTTCTCTTTTGTCTTACCCGATTCGGACAACTTATCCGAATCTGATGAGACTGGACTCGTAACAGAAATTTTCACACTTGAAACAGGCGAACTCGTTTCGCCACTACTAACACTTGGTTCTTTACTCGTAACCTTGATTGGAACTGTCTGAGGAACTTCAAAATCAACAGATTTCTGAACACTAGGGTTAAAAGTGTAATTGTGGTTATAAGGTGGTGGAACCTCGTGATAACCAATTCCTCCCCTCTTCGCAGAGGAATCTTGACCACTAACCAGGTGATCAAGAATAGCTGAGGAATTTCTGAACTGCTCAAGTTTTCGGTTCAGTTCCACCACTTTCACCTGGTGGTCAGCAATCTGCTTTTCTCGTTCAGCAATCAGTTTAGTCTTTTCTTCTAAAACCTCATAACTTAGATCAATTACTTCAATTTTTTCAGCAAGTTTTGTTTTTAAGCTTTTAACATCTTTTTCACACGCTTTTATTTTAACTTTGTAACTGTTTTCTCTTGCTTTCATAAAGTGATGATCTTCTTTAAGAGTTTTAAATTCAGCATCTAAACGAACATACTAATCAGTTATGGTAGCAAGTTGCTCAGACAAATTCTCACATTTAGTACAAATAGGTTTAGAACTTACCTCGGAGAGTTGATCATTGTTATCTGCCATGAAAGCTTTTTCCTTACCAGTAGCTTTCTCTTCTCCGGTAATCTTCTCACATTCTTCATTCTCAACCTTAGCCATATTTGCCTGCTCACTAGTTTCATTCGAATGCAGGTTCCATTTGTATTCACCTGCTTCTCTGGACATCATGGCATTAACTTCTTTACTACTCCCAGTGTGCTGTGCAGACCGGCCTAGACCACGTTCAACTCGCTCGTTTCTGCACTCTTTGGCAAAGTGCCCGTTTTGTTGACAGTTATAGCACCTCACCTTAGACTTGTCGAACCCTGGCCTGCCACCAACAAACTTTCTCCCCGTCTTTCTCATAAACTTCTTCACTCTCCTCACTATCATGGCCATCTGCCATTGTAAATCCATTTCCTCCAGATCATCAGCATCGATCTGGTCATAGTCTTCATCCAGCATCGCTGGATCAACAACCTTTCCTTGAATATAGTTTTCATATGAAGCAATAAACGAAGCATAGAGGCCAAACTGCTCTTCAGCAGATTTGACGCTCATTGGCATCTTAGAGTAATTATTGCTTGAGGAACTTGAAGATCACTAATCTTGCTTGCTGTCTGTTGAGTACCACTTGATCCACCCGCAACAAAGCAAACATCCCCATTTGAGTTTACTGACACATGCCCCTCCTGTGAAGACTTGGCACACGACTCGCCCTTCGAGTAGTAGGCGGCAGAATCAGTCTTTGAACTTGAATTTGAGTTTACTTTAGCACCGTACATGCCTGGATCTTGAACCTGATCCATAGATGTCTCTTTTCTGACCATATTAAGCTCAAAAGTTCTGAGCTTGTTGACAGTGGTTTCAAGATCATAAGTAGGGAAGTCCTTGTCTTCCCTCATCAGCACCGTATACATCTCCCATTTTGGTGGGAGGGCATCGAGAAGCTTTTCCACAATCTCTTCTTCTCGGTAGGAAATGGAGTAGTTACTCAATTCAGTCATTAGATGATAATATCGAGTGATAATATCATCAAGAGATTCGTTCTTCAAGTACTTAAAGACTAAAAATTGAGTTTTGAGCAACTTTATCTTTGAAGCCCGAATACCTACATTCCCTTCAAATCTGTTCTCAAGAGCTTCCCAAAGCTCTCTAGCTGATGTATACTTTCTGAACGTATGGAGGATCTCCTGTGGAAGAGCCATTGTGATTGCAGCATGAGCCTTGCTTTCGGCTTCATACATCTTTTTCTCCTCCTCTTCCATTTTACTGTATTTCTTGATTTGGTCTCGACCCTCATACTCCATGACTGGTGGAATATATCCATCTTGGATGCATACCCACATTTTCGCATCCTGGTACTTAACGTATTGTATGAACCGATCCTTCCACGCGACAAAATCGGTTCCCTTCAGCAACCTTGGGGCCTTTGTAGCTGACCCCGCTTCAACTTCCATCTTTACAAGCTCCGAAATGTTGATTGACGACATCCTTCTTAAAGACTAAGAAACCTGAAAAATTCTGAGTAGGCGAAGTTAAAAAATTTTCTCCTGAACAGTACTGTAGGCGAAGTTAAGGATAACTTCGCTTAAGTAATAACTTCGCTGGATCTTTCTTAAATTCGCGTGACTGGGCGAAGTTGAGAATAACTTCGCATAGGGTAAGCGAACTTAGAAAGTTGGCGAACTTGAAGAAAAATTCGCTGAGCTAGGCGAACTTGATGAGAACTTCACTGAGTTAGGCGAAGTTGAGGAGGTAGGCGAAGTTGTAAATAACTTCGCTTCTCCTTATATCTTCGCCGAAACCCTACGTATCCTGACGGCAACTTCGCCTGATGAACAGCAACTTCGCCTGACGAACTCAAACTTTCTGCAGATCTGAAAATCGGATTTTAACGAGGTTTTTGACGGTTTAAAGGCTTGAACACACTGGTAGAAGGCTTGAATGAGCAAAAACACCAAAAACTCGTCTCGTGAATAGTCGAAACGGGACGAATTCTACACCCGCGTGAATATCCCGAACCACACAATCGAGCAAAAGCTCTGATACCAATTGTTGGTTCCCTTGACGGATCACACGAGATATCCCGATATACACAGGTGCGGAATCCCTATGTAGATCGTTACGGACATAGAACACAAACACACGAACACACGAATACGATACGAACAAAACACACGTTATATTAATAACTCAACACGTGATATAATCACAGTTACAGACTCTCGACCTCACGTCACTTGACTCACTGATTTACACGAACTCGAACAACCTCTAAACCATAATCCGTAACCTATATAAATACACGACAACTTCGCCTCAGGCGAAGTTGTCCATAACTTCGCTTGGTTAACAAGTTCGCCTAAGCGAACTTGTCAACAACTTCGCTTGGTTAACAAGTTCGCCTAGGCGAACTTGTCAACAACTTCGCTTTAAACAAACAAATACATAAACAATATTACAGACTCGATTACAGACACTAGACATATGAACTACTGACATTTATGCACCAACAGTAAGCAAAAAAATTTATGATTTTTATTCTTTTTGATTAGTTAGTGATTTCTAAAAATTAAATGGTGTTTAATTGTTTTGTTTTTCTGGATGATAGCCTGAAAATGTTTTGTCCAACGCGGTGTTTGATCACGCATTGCAATTACAAACTTTCAAAAGCAATTTACTTTTGGTACTAGAAGGAAAAGAATAGAAGATGCCATTAACAGATTACAGTCTAATAGTGTTTCCAATTTTGGAGAAAAATCATTATTATTTAGTGTGCTTCGACTTCAAAGGTTTGGCTATCAACGTGATTGACAATATGAATCCTGAGGAAACTGTTGTGACACTGCATGATGATAAAGATTTTTATAAAAAGTCGGCTGTAATGAAAGTGGTACGTTTTTACATTTACAAAAAAATATTACTATACATATAATCTTGAATGTGTATAATATTATTATACATATATGTATAATATTGTTATACACATGCGTACAGTAATATAAACCTGGGTATGTATAATATTTTTATACATATATGTGTAGTACTTATACACATCCGTTGAAAAGAAAAAGCATGTTGTGGGGTAAGTATAAGAATTGTATTAGGCTGAGCTTGCGTGGGACCTACGGGCTGTGGATTAATTACACGGTTAATTATACACGCACCCTAAGGCAGCCTTTTTAAAAATGTATTGGGCTGAGATTGTATATATATATATATATGTATAATATTATTATACATATATGTATAATACTGTTATACACATATTAACTTTAATTTTTATATTTTCACATAAAGAAATATTTGTTGAATATTTGAAAGAAGTTGATCATCCAAGATTGAAAGATATTGAAAAGTTAGTACCAGAAAGAGTAGATATTGATTGGGCTACATCTGGAAATGTTGTTGATTGTGGAGTATTCGCCATGAGGCATATAGAGACATGGATGGGGAAAACAAATAATAAATGGGATTGTGGGTTGCCAGTTGATCCAAAGAAGATTAAAGCAAAAATTGCTATACTTCGAAAGAAATATGCAGTAGCAATTGTCTTATCTAAATCTAATATACTACGGAGCAAAATTATAAAGGAAGCAATTGAGTTGGCGGGCCAAAAAAATAAATAGATTTTCCTCTTTTAATTTTGTTTGAAGTTTTATGTGGTGTAGTGCATACTTGTTTGATGTTTTTTTGTTGTGGAATCAACTTAGAAATTGCATGTTTTGACCTGTTGACTTGAATTTGATGTTTGAAGTTTATGGAACCATATGTTGTTTTATTTTCTCTCTTTTATATAACTGCTATTGATTGTTGCATTAACTAAAAATAAAGTGTGGCATAATGTACATATATGTATTGACTTGAATATTAGGTTGGATCCTGTTCTTTCAATTAGGTCTCTTCATTAAAAGGTAAGTTGTTAACTAGGCTAATTAGGTAATGATTTGTAGTCGTGTTGCTGCAATTTGTACATTAGTTGACTGCCTTCATTGACGCAATTTGGTTAAAGTTTGTTGTAGACGGTTGGTTAGTTCATAGTATTAGGCCTCTGTACTTCACAATTGGGGGTTTTGACAAGTTGTTTTGGAGTATATCTCACCCACTGTTTGATTATGAAATTTAGAATCTGAATTGGTTTTATATGTTACAAAATGTTTGTGCCCATAATCTTTCACTAACTTGCTTGTTATTCATTTTTTTATGGTATTTTACATAAGTTTTCATTTTATTGGAGGTGGTTTTAGACCGTTTATATGTCAATATAAAGCGTGGCGTAATATACATATATGTATAATTTATTAAATTCATAGAATAGTGCTTTAATACTATGGCACATGCAACATGAACTCTTGGTGAAGATAACTGCAGCTTTCTTAGATGCTAAAATAGGTTACTCTATCCATTTAATATAAGTTTCTAAGATAGTATATCAAATGTAAGATGCCAAAATAGGTTACTCTATCCATTTATGACCGGATCTGTATAATACACGCATATTGCAATATATATAAATCTATGAAAAACAATATACACATGTGTATATGTATTCTGTATAATATACACATGTGTATATGTATAACCTGGGTATAATATATGTACATGCTGGTGATAAAAAAACAACACAGAAACATAAAAAAAAGACTTCATTTTCTTGCCATTCTAAGTCAATCATAACAATTGCATAACCAAATCATATCAAGTTGAGCATAAACAATTGCACGACCATAACAATTGCCTGTCTAAGTCAATCATCAATGTAAAAAATATCTAACAAAAAGCAATTAAAAAAAAGCATATCTCAAATAAAAGTCACCCACCTAGTATTCAAATATCTTTATCTATTTCTTCCCCATTTGATTCACCATCTGTTCCTTCTGTAGATATTTCATCAGTATCCTCGTCTGTGTCCACTTCTGTAGATGTATCTCCTGTTTCTTCATCGGGTATACCTAATTTTAGAGGACAATTCCTTTTGTCATGAAGCCTTACTCTTTTGTTACAAAAGTTACATTTTCTCCTACTCTTCTTCTTGCCCTTTTTCTTGCTCTTTTTCTTGCTCTTTTTCTTAGCCTTCTCACTTAGACCAATTGGACGCTTAGTTTTTCGACAACCTTTGTTTCGTATTCCTTTTGGTGCTGTAATTAAGATTTCTTTGGGTTTTTTATGGGATAACAATTCTTCAATCACAACTTCTTTGTTGTATGTAGGCTCAAGTGGGAATTCCTCAAAAATTTTATCCTTTATTGCTTTAATTTGTAAATCAAGTTCTTCAAGGTATCTAGTGTTGCATCTCAGCCTATCAATGCACATCTGAATATTGTCACTGATTCGACGCCTAATTATCGAACTTTGGGTTTGGTAGGCACAGTACCTATAGAATGATAAAAAATAGAGTATTATTATCTCCTAAGAGAATAAATGAATTACTAATTCTGCCTATACATATATGTAACAGAAACTATTACATATTAGGTTGTTAAACATGATATGTAATACATGTATTTTTAAACATGATTAACTATTAACATACCTGTTTTCCATACAATAAACACCACTTGGAAGAGCATCTCTACACCACCGCAAACTAACATACTTCATAGGAATCTTATTGATTCCTTGATGTCTATAAATGCAAAAGACGTGACGACAAAGATACCCAATGCGTGTAAATCCCATACACTCACACGTAACATTAAAGTTTGACGTATCAAAAGTAACCTGAAATTGCAAAATTACTAAAGAAGTAAGCATATAAAATATGAATATTGATATATGTATATTATTTGAAAATTTTAAACCTTGTACTCCTTGACAATTTTTTTTGAGTGATCTTATTGAGCAACAATATAACTATGTATAACATCTGACTCCTCTCGAGACACTATGTAGCATAAACGCAAAGATTTTTCCATCTCTTTCTGGACTTCAAAAAAAAACAGTTCTGGTGTTGATCTCATTAGCATGCCGTTCAATAGGAAACGGTGTTTTGAATTTTGGGTTGGTTGTTTCTGTTTTATCTTGAAGTTCACCTTGCTCGTTTCGTTGGCCATCCACAGTTGTCTTAAAACACAACATAAATTGAACTAAGGTATTGTGTGGACTAGAATTTGTTTTAAAAAGATGATTGGCACTCTCACACCTATATGTTGTCTTCATTAAACAACACATCGGAATCTCTCTAAAATAACTAGGAACCCACTTATCCCTGATGGCATACATTTCAGATAGCCATACATGGTCTTGCAAACCATACTCATTCATCAATCGATTCAATCGACGTTCAAATGTATCCACGTCGATATAAACATTCCAAACAAGTTTGTGAATCGATCGGCAAAGATTTGAATTGTTCAAAAGATTTCCATCAATCTGAAAAATGGTAACACAATGATTAAAAAATTTTTAAAAATAAAAACCAAACTGTTTGTACATATATGTATTATAATAAGTAACTATACACATATGTAACAGATTAGAAAATTTCTAAAAATAAAAAGCAAATTATTTGTACATATATGTATATCATTATTTGTGTTTCATATTTTATAATAAGTAACTATACACATATATACAAACAAAAAATATGAACTATACACATATGAATATCATAAGTAAAAAATACCTTAAGTGGTAGTTTTGTAATAACATGCCACATGCACAATCGGTGAATCGATTTATCCAATACACTATGAATAGCTTGCTTCATTGAAGGGTCTTGATCAGTTAAAACAAAAGTTGGTTGCTTGCCATGTGTGTCGATAAACATTTGAAGAAGCCAAGTGTATGATTCAACATACTCATTATGTAACAAACCAGCACCAAAGACTACGCACTTTTTGTGATGATCAATACCAGTAAACGGAACAAAGATCATATCATACCTACAAAAAGGAGAAAAAACACAATTTTGTCACTAATTACAAAAATATTTGATTAAATTAAATACAAAACGTAGATAACTTACATATTGGTGTGGTATGTCGCATCAAAGGCCATAACATCGCCAAACGCCTCATAGTTGATTTTTGAAATATTATCAGCCCAAAATAAAGATGTAAGCTCAGTTCCAACAACTCGATATTTAAAAGTGAAATTTTTTACATTTTTTGCACGTTCATTGAATTTATCAACCACCATTTGGAGCATCTCCATCTGCAATCAATTCTTGTATGTCTCTACCAAAATTATTGTAATCCGTTAATGTACCTTGCAAATTATGATGGCCACCCTTTAATACCACATGAAGCTTGAACGCTTTGGTTGGCCCAACACAAGCCAAACGACAATTGGAAATAAACTCTTTTGTTGCAAAGTCTAATTTCCTTTTTCTCTTAGTTATATGCTCGGAAGAAAGAGATCCATGATTGTGTTCCTCCACAAAACCATATATTTCATAATTCGATGAACCTCTTACAAGTCTAATTTTTATAAATGCTTTGCAATCAGTTACTTTGAAGTTTACACAACGGGGGCTAGAGGTTGAACACATTCCAACAGAATCAGCATCTTGATCTTTAGGTTTATTTGCTTTCGGACACAAGATGTACCTAGTTGTAATTATATCATTACGCTTCTTAGTGGTACCCAAATGAGTACAAAAACCGGCCTTCTCAGCATACTCCTCATACATAGCAACAACTTCATCCAATGTACGAAACTTAGCCCCAACATAAGGTTTGAATTCAGGAGGAACAAATGGAATCCAAGACCTCTGTCCATTCGGTAATTCATACACACTAGTTGCTACGGATTCTTCATGATCAAATTAACATGAAAAAAGAAAAAAAAATTAACACAAAAACACAATAAAAGTTAAGGTCATACACCTATTTTAACCTATTTCTAATATACATATGATGTACATAACTATTAACTAGCAATTAAGAAACAAAATAAAACTATTTTTAACCAATTTTTAATATACATATATGTACAGAACTATTAACTAGCAAATTAAACAACGTGAAACTATTTTAAAACCTATTTTCAATTGAAATTACCTCTAACACTGTTTACTTCGTCAATGGAGTAAGATGTAGATCCAGAAATCAATCCCGTAACTGAAACTTCCATTGAAACTTTCATGACCTAAAACTGAAACAATCATAATTGAACCGCCGATCATAAAAATTGAACCATTCACAATTGAAGTTTATAATCTATAACTTAAATCACCTAAAATCAAATAAGTTTGGAAGATTACCTTATAGAAATTAAATGGCTATTGACAAAATACGAACCCTAGATGCATTTGAGATGCGACTCCCGTTATTGTCGCTGGAAGAAAACCGATATGGAGGACCAAATCAGCAGCAGCTGAACCAAATCGTCGATGTTAATGTTGTGATACAAACAGAAAGCTTGGCGGCAAGGGTTAGAAAACAGGGTTTTGGGTTATATGATCGTTTTATCTTACGATGTAAAGTTCTTTTTTTACCCTTTTTATTTAATTTTAAGTTAAGAAAAATGAGTGGCTACAAATGGTTCTCAAATTCAAAAGAGTTCTCATATGATCCCAATCCTATATATATATATATATATATTCTAATAAAGTAAAATAAATGGGGACACTTGTCATGTTTTTGTTAATTATCATAATTTTTTCCCTCCAAAACTAATATACCCTAATATATGTAATAAATCAATAATTATTCACTTTTCTTTTACACTATATTTATATAATATCTTGTAAGGCCCCGAACCCGGTAGCCCTACTTTAGCATCGGATTTACTCATAAACACAGTTCTTACAAATCAGAGTTCATTAAAACTTTCGCGGAATATAAAAACTTTCATGAAACGTTACAGCAATCCAAAACTTGCCTTAATTAAACATTCGTGTCTTTCAAAATAAACGTCAATTACATTAAAACATCTTGAGTCTTCAGATGCCAGCCTCCTATTCGCCCACCATGTGCCCGCTCAAGCTAGCTGTCTCATTCTACTCACCTGCGTGCATACTAAAAGTCAGCTACGCTGAGTGAGTTCTAGTTAATCGGACGCCATACAATACATACACATACATACATATCCGAAGATACATATCCATACTTAACTAGTTACCCTTCTGTTCTACATACATACTTACTACCATACATACATACATATCTACAATCACTAACCTCAGTCTACCGAGAGTACGTTTATAGTCCGCCGTCTATACCTGTACTCAAGGTCGTGAACACGTAAAAGGTCCGCAGTCCTTACCTATGTTCACCATTCATGGTACGTGCAAGGTTCGCGGTCCTTCCCTATACCATCCCACTTCCACAACACGTACAAGGTCCACAGTCCTTCCCTATGTTGCAACCTAATTCATAGCACGTACGAGGTCCGCAGTCCTCCCCTAGGCTACAAATAAAGCACGTATAAGGTCCACAGTCCTTTCCTGTGCTGACGCCTATCTACATTACGTATAAGGTCCGCAGTCCTTATCTACGTTACGTATAAGGTCCGCAGTCCTTATCTACGTTGGCGTCTATCTCCTATAACACGTATAAGGCCCACCGTCCCTATCTACGTTTACATCTATCATCTACATCACGTATAAGGCTCGCAGTCCTTAACTACGCCATCACCTGCCAAGTCTATGTCCAACAGAAGTTAGAGGGATTTGCCATCCTAACTTACTATGTCGAACGTAGAACTCACATACCATTCGTGTACCTGTATACACATACTTCACATATTCAATAATTACATTATAGCATAAGAACACTCTAGGCGTTCTTTACATCATTCATTTAACAACCATACCCCTTGTCGATACGTGCAATATCCGAAGATCGTTCACGTACCGACAAGCATTACATAATAGCTACTTGTATAACATCTATAGCATACACTTACCACTTAAGGTAAGTGTATTCACACTTTCACATCTAACCTGCTTACCTTACCACTTAGCCTCTTATTTACACCTACCACCTTGCCACTTTGCCACTTTAATAACGTATAACGTTATGCCACTTTGCCACTTTAATAACGTAAAACGTTATGCCACTTTGCCACTTTAATAACATATAACGTTATGCCACTTTGCCACTTTAATAACGTAAAACGTTATGCCACTTTGCCACTTTAATAACGTAAAACGTTATGCCACTTTGCCACTTTAATAACGTATAACGTTATGCCACTTTGCCACTTTAATAACGTATAACGTTATGCCACTTTGCCACTTTAATGACGTAGTCACGTATAGGCTTACCTACCACGTACTATCGTCATGCCACTAACACTCGTACTACACTCTTGCCACTTCTAACACGCTCTACCTCTACTTATCTACAACATGCTTCATATCATTTACATAATAAGCAAGTCACATCATAGCATTCATACCCACGTAATAACGATGGCACATACAGGCTTTCCCTATCACGCGCTCACGTTATGCCACTAACACCCTTACTAGACTCTTGCCACTTCTAACATACTCTACCTCTACCTGCCTATATCACACTTCATATCAGTTCAGTATTTACGTAATTAACAAGTCACATCATAACATTCATATACACTATCAACCACTTGGAATTTACTATCCTTGGTGATACGTGCAATATCCGAAGATCGTTCACGTACCGACAAGCATTATAAAATATATACCTCGTATAACATCTATAGCATACACTTACCAATTAAGGTAAGTGTATTCACACTTCACATCGAGTATGCACACAGCCCCGAAAACATAAAAAGGAATGGGGCTAGAAACTCACCTGAACTCTGCTTCTTCCTCCGATAGTTGTAAATCCCTTCTTTAACTGAGCTCGGCTGACTGTATAAGTTACACGTATCAATACTCGCCTGATCTAATCTGGTGGCCTAGTATTAGCTTACTTTTACTTATCGTTTTAATCTATTCTCTAATCGAACTTGACTTTAGGCGAAGTTAAACCTTAAGCGAACTTAGCTTTAGGCGAAGTTAAACCTTAGGCGAACTTAGCTTTAGGCGAAGTTGTCATCAGGCGAACTTGGCTTTAGGCGAAGTTGTCATCAGGCGAACTTGGCTTTAGGCGAAGTTGTCATCAGGCGAACTTGGCTTTAGGCGAAGTTGTCATCAGGCGAACTTGGCTTTAGGCGAAGTTGTCATCAGGCGAACTTGGCTTTAGGCGAAGTTGTCATCAGGCGAACTTAGCTTGCAGGCGAAGTTGTCGTCTGCAGCTACTGTTCGTTCTTAAATCCCTTAATCACCTTCGTTTCTTAACCAAATAACTCGATTTAGGTACCCACGGGATCGTCTGATCAGCGCCTACAAACCCCAACCATCAAATCGACCTAACATCGATGTTTAAAGGGTGTGATTTAGGCATATAGGTTACGGGTTCTTTTTATCAATCGATTAACCCATCAAATCATAACCATTTTCAGTAAGATTAGCTTTGTTGGATTCGTTTTTACCATACAAACTCAGATCTATCATTTCTCAAATCAACCCGAACCTACACGAACGATTTCTAACTATAAACGTACCTTGAACGAGTCGAACTACGAACACGGTTAAGCCTTGATGTTGTTTTGGTCCGTCACAACGTTCCAGCACCAACAAGCTCGGGTTTTCGCCTTCGGATCTTGGTTCGGGTCGTGTGTGTTTTGGGTGTGTGTGTATGGAAATGAGGATTAAATGGTGGTTAATGGTATTTATATTTAGGGATCATGGGCTTAAGCCCATGGACTCTCCTTCCTTCTTTCATAACCCAAGTCCATAACCCATATCCATTACCCAACACTAGCCCGACCCATACCAACTCCTACTCTATTTATTTATTTCCCGATAACCCGAGTAAACTTTCCCTCTATTATTAAGTAATATAATTAATATCATTTTGGAAATTTCGGGATGTTACATATCTATATATTTTTATAAATATAAATATTAACATATTATTTTACTATATATTTCAAAATACTTGGTGAATTCCAAAAATCAATAACAAATCATGTTTCTCAAATGAAAATTGTTTCGGGTTTTTTGTGGAAGTTAAATTTGATTCTATGGGTCAAAAGTTGGTAAATAGATTATTTGGTACAAGTTAACTACATTTAGGTCAAAATTTGTTACGGGTCAAAAATGAAAATTTTGAGTATTTTTAAAAGTTTGAGAATGCAAAATAGATTTAACGTCAAATTTGTTATGGGTTCAAAGTGTTGACTTTAAAATGTCAAAAGTATGAAAGTTAGAATTTTAAACATGATTCGGGTTTCAAGTTTATTTTTAAGGGCATTTTTTGAAATAATCAAAAGATTCGGGATTTGGCAAATTGACTATTTTTCCCTCAACTATTAAAACTTAAGAAAAGATTGTGACACTTTCGACATGCCACCCCCATACCTATGAATGCTTCTAACTTTTATCAAATTTCAAATATTTATATATGTCAACATTAATTTTTCCTTCAATGGTGATCGGAACGTTGTATGGGAAGCATGTTATGCAAAACTATGCTCAAATGAAACAAAATATTCACAAAATTGAATGAGTTAAAATGTTATTTTTTATGTTGTCATTATGCCAAAGTCGAGAAGCTCTCTGAAACTTATTAACATCATTTTTTATGGTGTAGATCAGAAAAGCATAGTTTTTGAAGAACATCCATTGTTACAATTTAATATCCTACTTTCCTTTGATGGGTGGTAAATTGATAAATATATCAATAAAGGTAACATCTCTTTTGTATTTAGGCTGAGTGGTTAGAACTACTATCGTACGAAAAGTCTTATTTTCGAAATTGGTTTATAACCAAAATTCTTTCAATTACACATATATGACACCGAGAATGAATTTTTCAATAGAAAGAAGCATTCTCATGTACGATTTTGCACGGACATTTTTTTATTAAGTTCATTTAAAAAAACCATTTTGTGATACAAATAAAAGCAATTTATATACACATTGTATAGATACAAGCATATATCTAAAACATTTTTTTTTCATATACACTATGTAATTATTTGTTTTACTTATAATTTTATAATTTGAATTATCCCGTGTGTAACACGGGCTATAAAACTAGTATATAAATATACACACACACAAATTTGTTAAATAGCCTATTAGTATATTATAAGTTAACCTTTGAATATGTTTAAATATAATGATCTTGGCATTTCTCCTAATCATGCAGGTCACTATCTAATGTTGTATTTAAAGAGGTTTTTAGAAATTTATATATGAATTATAAATTGTATTTATCATTATTTATATCTTATTAATCCATAAAATATATTATCATATATATTATTAAATTTAACTTTTTATTATATTTTTTTAACTACACGTATATCACACGGGCTCTATTCTAATGAGACACCTACCAAATTACCAACTCCAATCTAAATGCTAAGGGAAAAATCAAATAAAATGATTAAAACTTTATAATCAAAGCGAAGGTAAAGTTGGATTTAATAAAAAGAAAAATAAAAGAAAAGGAAAAAGGTGTAAAATAGAAGAGTAGCATATTCTCCACTTGTGTAAACAACTAACAAATTTATTTAAACATATATATAATACAAATATATTATAATAGACTGAGTACAATATTAACACCACTTACAATTTTATAGAGCATACTAAAAGAAACAATGTTTTAGTGAGGAGATAAGAAGTCGTAATTTAAATTATATAATAGTTATATACTATATAAAAAATTATAAGCTACCATGGCGCTATACAATGAATTCTGGTAGTATCAATCAATGGATGTCACATGGCATCCACTCCACTGACTTTCTTTCTAGCTTCTTTCTTTTGACGGTGATTTAATATGTTTCATTATGCAGATAGTTTGGTGGGAAGTATGTTGTGTTGCAACCCGTGAGGTCGCCACTAGTGACTTAATATACATACGCGCGCAAAATGAATTTTTCCGACTATTCTTTCCTCACCATTTCTTTTTTTTTTTTTAATCAAAGGAGTCACTATCCAAGAGATCTATGAAGCCACTTGAAAAACTCGTATCTACAATCATAGTCTGGTGACTACAGTGTAGTCTACATAAATCTACCCCTGATGGAAAGTGTGTTAAATATTTATATCAAAAGAGTACTGCAAATACAATTGTCGTTAGATTTCATGATACTCGTTTCATTTTTATAGTGACTGTACGTATAAAGTATAAACTATTATCTGGCATAGTCATATATCAACACTTTGCATGCTTTCATTTTCTAAATAGTTAAAAGAATGTGTTAACCCTTAAAACAATATGCTTTAAACAAGATGATGTCATACAAATTTACAATCCTTATCAATGTTAAAAGTATAAAGAATTTTGGAGACACTTGCTTGTTTTTCATGGTGGGGTGGGGGCATCACCAATGGCCCAAACCCTAAGTGCTTGTCATCATCTATGTACATCTATTTCCTCTATATTCATCTGCTTTCACACCATTCTATATGATTTTTTAAGGCTCAATGCAATTAACAATAATGTGGTTTAGGTCAATCTTCATTTCATGACATGTATATGTAAATGCTTAACACAAAATATGGCGAAAATACAATTTCGTCTTTTGTTTATATATGGCAAAGAAACCAAACCCTTTGCATGTGTAAGTCATGCTTATAATGCTATTTTATTTACACATGTGTATATGTGTAGTATCGGTTAAAAACTTAACATATAAATAAGCTAGTTTGATGGCGTTTATACACATAAACCATACACGTTAATAAATATTAACAATTGATCAAAATTGAAGCGATTGAGGTTTTTTTATTTTGTTCTATAATAAATCTGACTCTCTAACTCTCTATCTCTCGACAAGACTCATTTCTTTATTTGAATCTTATTTATGAGTTGTGCATATTCGTTTAGTTTCTTTTACCTAAGACGTATGACTTCAATCGACCCTTTTTTATTAACTTTATAATTGTAACATATAAGTTTTGTTTAGTTATGGCACTTCTCTCATTATTACTATGAAACTTCTTTTAAGGTACGTTATAATTAGTATAGTAAACAGGGCCGTTTTAAGGGGGGGCTGGGTGGTCGACGGTCACTGGCCCAACACCCCCTAGGTTCGATTTTTTTTTAAATTTGTCTTTTTATTAAAACAATATGTTTATTTACTGTTTAAACTCAATTACATGACCACTAGTTTGGTCTTGTGGCAAATGGGCATTACTCTCAACCAAAAGGTTATGGGTTCTAGTCTCATTTAAGACGTACTTAATCCTATTTTTATACAAAAGTTTTTTACACAACCTAAATTATAACCAAGTAAATATTAAAATTAAATTGTTTAAACCCAACAAAATACTCTTTTTATTTAAGACCCAAAAAAAAATTCTACTTCGACCCAAATTTTTATTTTTTTTGCTTGCTCGGAGCCGGCTCTGCTAGTAAAAACATATATTTTGTTGGATATGCTTTTATTGATTATTTGTTATCAATTTTTAGGTTTAGTTTGGC